>NW_028133127.1:0-324058 GCF_964374135.1 Grampus griseus
CCTGACTAGTCAATATTTGGCTTAAGGAACTTTATCTGTGCTCATTTCAATCTCTGGTTTTATGCAGCACCCCAACTCACCTTTCCCCTTAAGCAAGCATAAGTTGGTTTTCTAAATTTGAGACCCTGTTCTGTTTTGGAATTCAGTTCCTGTGTAGCCAAGTTTACATTCCGTGTATTAGTGATATCTTATGATGTTTCTTTTTCTGTGTGACTTATTTCAGTTAGAATCATGGTACCTGAATCCACTCATTATGCTGCTACGGGCCTGATGACATAGATTTCATTGCTGAGTGATACTGCATTGTACGTAAGTACCACAAGATCTTTATCCATTTTTCACTTTCTGTGATATTGAACTTGTACGGTAAACGAGGTTCTTGTAAACAGAGGCGTCCCAAACTTTGGGGTGGCTGTGTCTTTTTGATTTTAATTTCCCTAAGCTATAGGACCATAAGTGGAAGTGCCCTAGGCTCTGTTGCTTTGTTTTTTAGATGTTTCAGGAAACACCATACACTTCTCCCGAGTGTCTGTTGGCAATTTACATCCCGCCCATCAGCATAACAAGGCTCCCAGTTCTCCATGGCCTGTCCTGCCTTTCTGGATTTTACACTTTTTTCAGATGGCCCTTTTGACCGGGAGGAAGTGAGACTTCATTGTAGTGCAGATTTCCTTTGCAAGCTTGCTTGGTTGGCCAAAAAGGGCGTATGCGTTTTTTCCTGAATATATTCAGGAAAAAACGCATACGCCCTTTTTGGCCAAGTGCATCATTGTGGACGTTCTGCCTCCTTTCCTATGCTTTCAATGCAATTCCAGTCTACCTCCTGAAATCGATTTCCTGCAATTCTGCCGCGCTTCCAAGTCCTCTTGGCAGCCTTACTTCAGTATATTTTTGGACGATAGCTGTCATTGATAACTCTGCAGGTTTGTGAATTACAGTGCCCCTGAGCTCCTTTCTTCAACTCGCTTTCTTTTGAGCTGGCCGCAACACCACAGGATGGCTTCAGGCCCTAATGTGGTTCTGGCACGGCACGCTGAGCCTTTGGTTATTTCCTCTTCCTGGTGGGAAATGAGAGTTAAATTTGCCCGTCCAGTCACCTCCATCTAGTCTCTCATTGGTTCTCGCTATTCCTGTTCATCTTCCGCAGAAATTGCAAACTGGGCCAAACAGGACGTTAAAGGCGCTGACTCTCCAAGTGGGGAGAGTGTTAGTAAAGCGTCTGGAATGTTGCACCCGAGTACCAGGGGAGGAAAACTGAGACATATTTGAACACGTCTCCCGTTCACACGGTTGATCATACTCTGGGTTCCACATGCATGTTTTAGCTGAAGGAAGAATACCTTAAACCTGGGTAGTTGAGACCCGTGGAATGGGTACCATGCAATATGACTTCAAAGGGTCTTCATTTCCTCACCGAAACTCTCCAATCCTATCACTGCTGCGTTTATGCCCCTGTACACATGCTTGATTCTCTTTCGGAGACATAGCAATCCATAGGTTTTAAGATATTTACTAGTCAGGTACATTCTTAGGCATTTAATGTGCGGTGTTGAGTCCATTTCGTTGAGCAAGGAGTAGCTCTTGTCTATTCCATATTTGGCTTAAGGAACTTTATCTGTGCTCATTTCAATCTCTGGTTTTATGCAGCACCCCAACTCACCTTTCCCCTTAAGCAAGCATAAGTTGGTTTTCTAAATTTGAGACCCTGTTCTGTTTTGGAATTCAGTTCCTGTGTAGCCAAGTTTACATTCCGTGTATTAGTGATATCTTATGATGTTTCTTTTTCTGTGTGACTTATTTCAGTTAGAATCATGGTACCTGAATCCACTCATTATGCTGCTACGGGCCTGATGACATAGATTTCATTGCTGAGTGATACTGCATTGTACGTAAGTACCACAAGATCTTTATCCATTTTTCACTTTCTGTGATATTGAACTTGTACGGTAAACGAGGTTCTTGTAAACAGAGGCGTCCCAAACTTTGGGGTGGCTGTGTCTTTTTGATTTTAATTTCCCTAAGCTATAGGACCATAAGTGGAAGTGCCCTAGGCTCTGTTGCTTTGTTTTTTAGATGTTTCAGGAAACACCATACACTTCTCCCGAGTGTCTGTTGGCAATTTACATCCCGCCCATCAGCATAACAAGGCTCCCAGTTCTCCATGGCCTGTCCTGCCTTTCTGGATTTTACACTTTTTTCAGATGGCCCTTTTGACCGGGAGGAAGTGAGACTTCATTGTAGTGCAGATTTCCTTTGCAAGCTTGCTTGGTTGGCCAAAAAGGGCGTATGCGTTTTTTCCTGAATATATTCAGGAAAAAACGCATACGCCCTTTTTGGCCAAGTGCATCATTGTGGACGTTCTGCCTCCTTTCCTATGCTTTCAATGCAATTCCAGTCTACCTCCTGAAATCGATTTCCTGCAATTCTGCCGCGCTTCCAAGTCCTCTTGGCAGCCTTACTTCAGTATATTTTTGGACGATAGCTGTCATTGATAACTCTGCAGGTTTGTGAATTACAGTGCCCCTGAGCTCCTTTCTTCAACTCGCTTTCTTTTGAGCTGGCCGCAACACCACAGGATGGCTTCAGGCCCTAATGTGGTTCTGGCACGGCACGCTGAGCCTTTGGTTATTTCCTCTTCCTGGTGGGAAATGAGAGTTAAATTTGCCCGTCCAGACACCTCCAGCTAGTCTCTCATTGGTTCTCGCTATTCCTGTTCATCTTCCGCAGAAATTGCAAACTGGGCCAAACAGGAGGTTAAAGGCGCTGACTCTCCAAGTGGGGAGAGTGTTAGTAAAGCGTCTGGAATGTTGCACCCGAGTACCAGGGGAGGAAAACTGAGACATATTTGAACACGTCTCCCGTTCACATGGTTGATCATACTCTGGGTTCCACATGCATGTTTTAGCTGAAGGAAGAATACCTTAAACCTGGGTAGTTGAGACCCGTGGAATGGGTACCATGCAATATGACTTCAAAGGGTCTTCATTTCCTCACCGAAACTCTCCAATCCTATCACTGCTGCGTTTATGCCCCTGTACACATGCTTGATTCTCTTTCGGAGACATAGCAATCCATAGGTTTTAAGATATTTACTAGTCAGGTACATTCTTAGGCATTTAATGTGCGGTGTTGAGTCCATTTCGTTGAGCAAGGAGTAGCTCTTGTCTATTCCATATTTGGCTTAAGGAACTTTATCTGTGCTCATTTCAATCTCTGGTTTTATGCAGCACCCCAACTCACCTTTCCCCTTAAGCAAGCATAAGTTGGTTTTCTAAATTTGAGACCCTGTTCTGTTTTGGAATTCAGTTCCTGTGTAGCCAAGTTTACATTCCGTGTATTAGTGATATCTTATGATGTTTCTTTTTCTGTGTGACTTATTTCAGTTAGAATCATGGTACCTGAATCCACTCATTATGCTGCTACGGGCCTGATGACATAGATTTCATTGCTGAGTGATACTGCATTGTACGTAAGTACCACAAGATCTTTATCCATTTTTCACTTTCTGTGATATTGAACTTGTATGGTAAACGAGGTTCTTGTAAACAGAGGCGTCCCAAACTTTGGGGTGGCTGTGTCTTTTTGATTTTAATTTCCCTAAGCTATAGGACCATAAGTGGAAGTGCCCTAGGCTCTGTTGCTTTGTTTTTTAGATGTTTCAGGAAACACCATACACTTCTCCCGAGTGTCTGTTGGCAATTTACATCCCGCCCATCAGCATAACAAGGCTCCCAGTTCTCCATGGCCTGTCCTGCCTTTCTGGATTTTACACTTTTTTCAGATGGCCCTTTTGACCGGGAGGAAGTGAGACTTCATTGTAGTGCAGATTTCCTTTGCAAGCTTGCTTGGTTGGCCAAAAAGGGCGTATGCGTTTTTTCCTGAATATATTCAGGAAAAAACGCATACGCCCTTTTTGGCCAAGTGCATCATTGTGGACGTTCTGCCTCCTTTCCTATGCTTTCAATGCAATTCCAGTCTACCTCCTGAAATCGATTTCCTGCAATTCTGCCGCGCTTCCAAGTCCTCTTGGCAGCCTTACTTCAGTATATTTTTGGACGATAGCTGTCATTGATAACTCTGCAGGTTTGTGAATTACAGTGCCCCTGAGCTCCTTTCTTCAACTCGCTTTCTTTTGAGCTGGCCGCAACACCACAGGATGGCTTCAGGCCCTAATGTGGTTCTGGCACGGCACGCTGAGCCTTTGGTTATTTCCTCTTCCTGGTGGGAAATGAGAGTTAAATTTGCCCGTCCAGACACCTCCATCTAGTCTCTCATTGGTTCTCGCTATTCCTGTTCATCTTCCGCAGAAATTGCAAACTGGGCCAAACAGGAGGTTAAAGGCGCTGACTCTCCAAGTGGGGAGAGTGTTAGTAAAGCGTCTGGAATGTTGCACCCGAGTACCAGGGGAGGAAAACTGAGACATATTTGAACACGTCTCCCGTTCACACGGTTGATCATACTCTGGGTTCCACATGCATGTTTTAGCTGAAGGAAGAATACCTTAAACCTGGGTAGTTGAGACCCGTGGAATGGGTACCATGCAATATGACTTCAAAGGGTCTTCATTTCCTCACCGAAACTCTCCAATCCTATCACTGCTGCGTTTATGCCCCTGTACACATGCTTGATTCTCTTTCGGAGACATAGCAATCCATAGGTTTTAAGATATTTACTAGTCAGGTACATTCTTAGGCATTTAATGTGCGGTGTTGAGTCCATTTCGTTGAGCAAGGAGTAGCTCTTGTCTATTCCATATTTGGCTTAAGGAACTTTATCTGTGCTCATTTCAATCTCTGGTTTTATGCAGCACCCCAACTCACCTTTCCCCTTAAGCAAGCATAAGTTGGTTTTCTAAATTTGAGACCCTGTTCTGTTTTGGAATTCAGTTCCTGTGTAGCCAAGTTTACATTCCGTGTATTAGTGATATCTTATGATGTTTCTTTTTCTGTGTGACTTATTTCAGTTAGAATCATGGTACCTGAATCCACTCATTATGCTGCTACGGGCCTGATGACATAGATTTCATTGCTGAGTGATACTGCATTGTACGTAAGTACCACAAGATCTTTATCCATTTTTCACTTTCTGTGATATTGAACTTGTACGGTAAACGAGGTTCTTGTAAACAGAGGCGTCCCAAACTTTGGGGTGGCTGTGTCTTTTTGATTTTAATTTCCCTAAGCTATAGGACCATAAGTGGAAGTGCCCTAGGCTCTGTTGCTTTGTTTTTTAGATGTTTCAGGAAACACCATACACTTCTCCCGAGTGTCTGTTGGCAATTTACATCCCGCCCATCAGCATAACAAGGCTCCCAGTTCTCCATGGCCTGTCCTGCCTTTCTGGATTTTACACTTTTTTCAGATGGCCCTTTTGACCGGGAGGAAGTGAGACTTCATTGTAGTGCAGATTTCCTTTGCAAGCTTGCTTGGTTGGCCAAAAAGGGCGTATGCGTTTTTTCCTGAATATATTCAGGAAAAAACGCATACGCCCTTTTTGGCCAAGTGCATCATTGTGGACGTTCTGCCTCCTTTCCTATGCTTTCAATGCAATTCCAGTCTACCTCCTGAAATCGATTTCCTGCAATTCTGCCGCGCTTCCAAGTCCTCTTGGCAGCCTTACTTCAGTATATTTTTGGACGATAGCTGTCATTGATAACTCTGCAGGTTTGTGAATTACAGTGCCCCTGAGCTCCTTTCTTCAACTCGCTTTCTTTTGAGCTGGCCGCAACACCACAGGATGGCTTCAGGCCCTAATGTGGTTCTGGCACGGCACGCTGAGCCTTTGGTTATTTCCTCTTCCTGGTGGGAAATGAGAGTTAAATTTGCCCGTCCAGACACCTCCAGCTAGTCTCTCATTGGTTCTCGCTATTCCTGTTCATCTTCCGCAGAAATTGCAAACTGGGCCAAACAGGAGGTTAAAGGCGCTGACTCTCCAAGTGGGGAGAGTGTTAGTAAAGCGTCTGGAATGTTGCACCCGAGTACCAGGGGAGGAAAACTGAGACATATTTGAACACGTCTCCCGTTCACACGGTTGATCATACTCTGGGTTCCACATGCATGTTTTAGCTGAAGGAAGAATACCTTAAACCTGGGTAGTTGAGACCCGTGGAATGGGTACCATGCAATATGACTTCAAAGGGTCTTCATTTCCTCACCGAAACTCTCCAATCCTATCACTGCTGCGTTTATGCCCCTGTACACATGCTTGATTCTCTTTCGGAGACATAGCAATCCATAGGTTTTAAGATATTTACTAGTCAGGTACATTCTTAGGCATTTAATGTGCGGTGTTGAGTCCATTTCGTTGAGCAAGGAGTAGCTCTTGTCTATTCCATATTTGGCTTAAGGAACTTTATCTGTGCTCATTTCAATCTCTGGTTTTATGCAGCACCCCAACTCACCTTTCCCCTTAAGCAAGCATAAGTTGGTTTTCTAAATTTGAGACCCTGTTCTGTTTTGGAATTCAGTTCCTGTGTAGCCAAGTTTACATTCCGTGTATTAGTGATATCTTATGATGTTTCTTTTTCTGTGTGACTTATTTCAGTTAGAATCATGGTACCTGAATCCACTCATTATGCTGCTACGGGCCTGATGACATAGATTTCATTGCTGAGTGATACTGCATTGTACGTAAGTACCACAAGATCTTTATCCATTTTTCACTTTCTGTGATATTGAACTTGTACGGTAAACGAGGTTCTTGTAAACAGAGGCGTCCCAAACTTTGGGGTGGCTGTGTCTTTTTGATTTTAATTTCCCTAAGCTATAGGACCATAAGTGGAAGTGCCCTAGGCTCTGTTGCTTTGTTTTTTAGATGTTTCAGGAAACACCATACACTTCTCCCGAGTGTCTGTTGGCAATTTACATCCCGCCCATCAGCATAACAAGGCTCCCAGTTCTCCATGGCCTGTCCTGCCTTTCTGGATTTTACACTTTTTTCAGATGGCCCTTTTGACCGGGAGGAAGTGAGACTTCATTGTAGTGCAGATTTCCTTTGCAAGCTTGCTTGGTTGGCCAAAAAGGGCGTATGCGTTTTTTCCTGAATATATTCAGGAAAAAACGCATACGCCCTTTTTGGCCAAGTGCATCATTGTGGACGTTCTGCCTCCTTTCCTATGCTTTCAATGCAATTCCAGTCTACCTCCTGAAATCGATTTCCTGCAATTCTGCCGCGCTTCCAAGTCCTCTTGGCAGCCTTACTTCAGTATATTTTTGGACGATAGCTGTCATTGATAACTCTGCAGGTTTGTGAATTACAGTGCCCCTGAGCTCCTTTCTTCAACTCGCTTTCTTTTGAGCTGGCCGCAACACCACAGGATGGCTTCAGGCCCTAATGTGGTTCTGGCACGGCACGCTGAGCCTTTGGTTATTTCCTCTTCCTGGTGGGAAATGAGAGTTAAATTTGCCCGTCCAGACACCTCCAGCTAGTCTCTCATTGGTTCTCGCTATTCCTGTTCATCTTCCGCAGAAATTGCAAACTGGGCCAAACAGGAGGTTAAAGGCGCTGACTCTCCAAGTGGGGAGAGTGTTAGTAAAGCGTCTGGAATGTTGCACCCGAGTACCAGGGGAGGAAAACTGAGACATATTTGAACACGTCTCCCGTTCACACGGTTGATCATACTCTGGGTTCCACATGCATGTTTTAGCTGAAGGAAGAATACCTTAAACCTGGGTAGTTGAGACCCGTGGAATGGGTACCATGCAATATGACTTCAAAGGGTCTTCATTTCCTCACCGAAATTCTCCAATCCTATCACTGCTGCGTTTATGCCCCTGTAAACACGCTTGATTCTCTTTTGGAGACATAGCAATCCATAGGTTTTAAGATACTTACTAGTCAGGTACATTCTTAGGCTTTTAATATGGTGTGTTGAGTCCATTTCGTTGAGTAAGGAGTAGCTCTTGTCTATTCCATATTTGGCTGAAGGAACTTTATCTGTGCTCATTTCATTCTCTGGTTTTATGCAGCACCCCAACTCACCTTTCCCCTTAAGCAAGCATAAGTTGGTTTTCTAAATTTGAGACCCTGTTCTGTTTTGGAATTCAGTTCCTGTGTAGCCAAGTCTACATTCTGTGTATTAGTGATATCTTATGATGTTTCTTTTTCTGTGTGACTTATTTCAGTTAGAATCATCGTACCTGAATCCACTCATTATGCTGCTACGGGCCTGATGACATAGATTTCATTGCTGAGTGATACTGCATTGTACGTAAGTACCACAAGTTCTTTATCCATTTTTCACTTTTTGTGATATTGAACTTGTACGGTAAACGAGGTTCTTGTAAACAGAGGCGTCCCAAACTTTGGGGTGGCTGTGTCTTTTTGATTTTAATTTCCCTAATCTATAGGACCATAAGTGGAAGTGCCCTAGGCTCTGTTGCTTTGTTTTTTAGATGTTTCAGGAAACACCATACACTTCTCCGGAGTGTCTGTTGGCAATTTACATCCCGCCCATCAGCCTAACAAGGCTCCCAGTTCTCCATGGCCTGTCCTGCCTTTCTGGATTTTACAATTTTTTCAGATGGCCCTTTTGACCGGGGGGAAGTGAGACTTCATTGTAGTGCAGATTTCCTTTGCAAGCTTGCTTGGTTGGCCAAAAAGGGCGTATGCGTTTTTTCCTGAATATATTCAGGAAAAAACGCATACGCCCTTTTTGGCCAAGTGCATCATTGTGGACGTTCTGCCTCTTTTCCTATGCTTTCAATGCAATTCCAGTCTACCTCCTGAAATCGGTTTCCTGCAATTCTGCCCCGCTTTCAAGTCCTCTTGGTAGCCTTACTTCAGTATATTTTTGGACGATAGCTGTCATTTATAACTCTGCAGGTTTGTGAATTACAGTGCCCCTGAGCTCCTTTCTTCAACTCGCTTCCTTGTGACATGGCCGCAACACCCCAGGATGGCTTCAGGCTCTAATCTGGATCCGGCACGGCACGCTGAGCCTTTGGTTAATTCCTCTTCCTGGTGGGAAATGAGAGTTAAATTTGCCCGTCCAGACACCTCCAGCTAGTCTCTCATTGGTTCTCACTATTCCTGTTCATCTTCCGCAGAAATTGCAAACTGGGCCAAACAGGAGGTTAAAGGCGCTGACTCTCCAAGTGGGGAGAGTGTTAGTAAAGCGTCTGGAATGTTGAACCCGAGTACCAGGGTACGAAAACTGAGACATATTTGAACACGTCTCCCGATCACATGGTTGATCATACTCTAGGTTCCACATGCATGTTTTAGCTGAAGGAAGAATCCCTTAAACCTGGAGAGTTGAGACCCGTGGAATGGATACCATGCAATATGACTTCAAAGGGTCTGCATTTGCTCACCGAACCTCACCAATCTTATGAGCCCCAAGTGTCCAGCCTTATGTGTCACCCAGCTCTGGGTGTAGATATGGTAAATGCAGGTTGCCTCAGAAGCCTTGAATGAATTACTTAAGTATTGCTCTCTATTTCACTGTCATTGTGTTTTGTTTAAGAAATTTATTTTTAATATGGGATTTAGCTGATTTTCACTGCTTTAATGCCGCTGTACACACTCTTGATTCTCTTACAGAGATATATAAATCCATAGCTTTTATGATTCTTACTAGGCAGGTACATTCTTAGGCGTTTAATATGCGGTGTTGAGTCCATTTCGTTGAGCAAGGAGTAGCTCTTGTCTATTCCATATTTGGCTTAAGGAACTTTATCTGTGCTCATTTCAATCTCTGGTTTTATGCAGCACCCCAACTCACCTTTCCCCTTAAGCAAGCATAAGTTGGTTTTCTAAATTTGAGACCCTGTTCTGTTTTGGAATTCAGTTCCTGTGTAGCCAAGTTTACATTCCGTGTATTAGTGATATCTTATGATGTTTCTTTTTCTGTGTGACTTATTTCAGTTAGAATCATCGTACCTGAATCCACTCATTATGCTGCTATGGGCCTGATGACATAGATTTCATTGCTGAGTGATACTGCATTGTACGTAAGTACCACATGTTCTTTATCCATTTTTCACTTTCTGTGATATTGAACTTGTATGGTAAACGAGGTTCTTGTAAACAGAGGCGTCCCAAACTTTGGGGTGGCTGTGTCTTTTTGATTTTAATTTCCCTAAGCTATAGGACCATAAGTGGAAGTGCCCTAGGCTCTGTTGCTTTGTTTTTTAGATGTTTCAGGAAACACCATACACTTCTCCCGAGTGTCTGTTGGCAATTTACATCCCACCCATCAGCATAACAAGGCTCCCAGTTCTCCATGGCCTGTCCTGCCTTTCTGGATTTTACACTTTTTTCAGATGGCCCGTTTGACCTGGGGGAAGTGAGACTTCATTGTCGTGCAGATTTCCTTTGCAAGTTTGTTTGCTTGGCCAAAAAGGGCATATGCGTTTTTTCCTGAATATATTCAGGAAAAAACGCATACGCCCTTTTTGGCCAAGTGCATCATTGTGGACGTTCTGCCTCTTTTCCTATGCTTTCAATGCAATTCCAGTCTACCTCCTGAAATCGGTTTCCTGCAATTCTGCCCCGCTTTCAAGTCCTCTTGGCAGCCTTACTTCAGTATATTTTTGGACGATAGCTGTCATTTATAACTCTGCAGGTTTGTGAATTACAGTGCCCCTGAGCTCCTTTCTTCAACTCGCTTTCTTGTGAGCTGGCCGCAACACCGCAGGATGGCTTCAGGCCCTAATCTGGTTCCGGCACGGCACGCTGAGCCTTTGGTTATTTCCTCTTCCTGTTGGGAAATGAGAGTTAAATTTGCCCATCCAGACACCTCCAGCTAGTCTCTCATTAGTTCTCGCTATTCCTGTTCATCTTCCGCAGAAATTGCAAACTGGGTCAAACAGGACGTTAAAGGCGCTGACTCTCCAAGTGGGGAGAGTGTTAGTAAAGCGTCTGGAATGTTGCACCCGAGTACCAGGGGAGGAAAACTGAGACATATTTGAACACGTCTCCCGTTCACACGGTTGATCATACTCTGGGTTCCACATGCATGTTTTAGCTGAAGGAAGAATACCTTAAACCTGGGTAGTTGAGACCCGTGGAATGGGTACCATGCAATATGACTTCAAAGGGTCTTCATTTCCTCACCGAAACTCTCCAATCCTATCACTGCTGCGTTTATGCCCCTGTACACATGCTTGATTCTCTTTCGGAGACATAGCAATCCATAGGTTTTAAGATATTTACTAGTCAGGTACATTCTTAGGCATTTAATGTGCGGTGTTGAGTCCATTTCGTTGAGCAAGGAGTAGCTCTTGTCTATTCCATATTTGGCTTAAGGAACTTTATCTGTGCTCATTTCAATCTCTGGTTTTATGCAGCACCCCAACTCACCTTTCCCCTTAAGCAAGCATAAGTTGGTTTTCTAAATTTGAGACCCTGTTCTGTTTTGGAATTCAGTTCCTGTGTAGCCAAGTTTACATTCCGTGTATTAGTGATATCTTATGATGTTTCTTTTTCTGTGTGACTTATTTCAGTTAGAATCATGGTACCTGAATCCACTCATTATGCTGCTACGGGCCTGATGACATAGATTTCATTGCTGAGTGATACTGCATTGTACGTAAGTACCACAAGATCTTTATCCATTTTTCACTTTCTGTGATATTGAACTTGTACGGTAAACGAGGTTCTTGTAAACAGAGGCGTCCCAAACTTTGGGGTGGCTGTGTCTTTTTGATTTTAATTTCCCTAAGCTATAGGACCATAAGTGGAAGTGCCCTAGGCTCTGTTGCTTTGTTTTTTAGATGTTTCAGGAAACACCATACACTTCTCCCGAGTGTCTGTTGGCAATTTACATCCCGCCCATCAGCATAACAAGGCTCCCAGTTCTCCATGGCCTGTCCTGCCTTTCTGGATTTTACACTTTTTTCAGATGGCCCTTTTGACCGGGAGGAAGTGAGACTTCATTGTAGTGCAGATTTCCTTTGCAAGCTTGCTTGGTTGGCCAAAAAGGGCGTATGCGTTTTTTCCTGAATATATTCAGGAAAAAACGCATACGCCCTTTTTGGCCAAGTGCATCATTGTGGACGTTCTGCCTCCTTTCCTATGCTTTCAATGCAATTCCAGTCTACCTCCTGAAATCGATTTCCTGCAATTCTGCCGCGCTTCCAAGTCCTCTTGGCAGCCTTACTTCAGTATATTTTTGGACGATAGCTGTCATTGATAACTCTGCAGGTTTGTGAATTACAGTGCCCCTGAGCTCCTTTCTTCAACTCGCTTTCTTTTGAGCTGGCCGCAACACCACAGGATGGCTTCAGGCCCTAATGTGGTTCTGGCACGGCACGCTGAGCCTTTGGTTATTTCCTCTTCCTGGTGGGAAATGAGAGTTAAATTTGCCCGTCCAGACACCTCCATCTAGTCTCTCATTGGTTCTCGCTATTCCTGTTCATCTTCCGCAGAAATTGCAAACTGGGCCAAACAGGAGGTTAAAGGCGCTGACTCTCCAAGTGGGGAGAGTGTTAGTAAAGCGTCTGGAATGTTGCACCCGAGTACCAGGGGAGGAAAACTGAGACATATTTGAACACGTCTCCCGTTCACACGGTTGATCATACTCTGGGTTCCACATGCATGTTTTAGCTGAAGGAAGAATACCTTAAACCTGGGTAGTTGAGACCCGTGGAATGGGTACCATGCAATATGACTTCAAAGGGTCTTCATTTCCTCACCGAAACTCTCCAATCCTATCACTGCTGCGTTTATGCCCCTGTACACATGCTTGATTCTCTTTCGGAGACATAGCAATCCATAGGTTTTAAGATATTTACTAGTCAGGTACATTCTTAGGCATTTAATGTGCGGTGTTGAGTCCATTTCGTTGAGCAAGGAGTAGCTCTTGTCTATTCCATATTTGGCTTAAGGAACTTTATCTGTGCTCATTTCAATCTCTGGTTTTATGCAGCACCCCAACTCACCTTTCCCCTTAAGCAAGCATAAGTTGGTTTTCTAAATTTGAGACCCTGTTCTGTTTTGGAATTCAGTTCCTGTGTAGCCAAGTTTACATTCCGTGTATTAGTGATATCTTATGATGTTTCTTTTTCTGTGTGACTTATTTCAGTTAGAATCATGGTACCTGAATCCACTCATTATGCTGCTACGGGCCTGATGACATAGATTTCATTGCTGAGTGATACTGCATTGTACGTAAGTACCACAAGATCTTTATCCATTTTTCACTTTCTGTGATATTGAACTTGTACGGTAAACGAGGTTCTTGTAAACAGAGGCGTCCCAAACTTTGGGGTGGCTGTGTCTTTTTGATTTTAATTTCCCTAAGCTATAGGACCATAAGTGGAAGTGCCCTAGGCTCTGTTGCTTTGTTTTTTAGATGTTTCAGGAAACACCATACACTTCTCCCGAGTGTCTGTTGGCAATTTACATCCCGCCCATCAGCATAACAAGGCTCCCAGTTCTCCATGGCCTGTCCTGCCTTTCTGGATTTTACACTTTTTTCAGATGGCCCTTTTGACCGGGAGGAAGTGAGACTTCATTGTAGTGCAGATTTCCTTTGCAAGCTTGCTTGGTTGGCCAAAAAGGGCGTATGCGTTTTTTCCTGAATATATTCAGGAAAAAACGCATACGCCCTTTTTGGCCAAGTGCATCATTGTGGACGTTCTGCCTCCTTTCCTATGCTTTCAATGCAATTCCAGTCTACCTCCTGAAATCGATTTCCTGCAATTCTGCCGCGCTTCCAAGTCCTCTTGGCAGCCTTACTTCAGTATATTTTTGGACGATAGCTGTCATTGATAACTCTGCAGGTTTGTGAATTACAGTGCCCCTGAGCTCCTTTCTTCAACTCGCTTTCTTTTGAGCTGGCCGCAACACCACAGGATGGCTTCAGGCCCTAATGTGGTTCTGGCACGGCACGCTGAGCCTTTGGTTATTTCCTCTTCCTGGTGGGAAATGAGAGTTAAATTTGCCCGTCCAGACACCTCCAGCTAGTCTCTCATTGGTTCTCGCTATTCCTGTTCATCTTCCGCAGAAATTGCAAACTGGGCCAAACAGGAGGTTAAAGGCGCTGACTCTCCAAGTGGGGAGAGTGTTAGTAAAGCGTCTGGAATGTTGAACCCGAGTACCAGGGTACGAAAACTGAGACATATTTGAACACGTCTCCCGATCACATGGTTGATCATACTCTAGGTTCCACATGCATGTTTTAGCTGAAGGAAGAATCCCTTAAACCTGGAGAGTTGAGACCCGTGGAATGGATACCATGCAATATGACTTCAAAGGGTCTGCATTTGCTCACCGAACCTCACCAATCTTATGAGCCCCAAGTGTCCAGCCTTATGTGTCACCCAGCTCTGGGTGTAGATATGGTAAATGCAGGTTGCCTCAGAAGCCTTGAATGAATTACTTAAGTATTGCTCTCTATTTCACTGTCATTGTGTTTTGTTTAAGAAATTTATTTTTAATATGGGATTTAGCTGATTTTCACTGCTTTAATGCCGCTGTACACACTCTTGATTCTCTTACAGAGATATATAAATCCATAGCTTTTATGATTCTTACTAGGCAGGTACATTCTTAGGCGTTTAATATGCGGTGTTGAGTCCATTTCGTTGAGCAAGGAGTAGCTCTTGTCTATTCCATATTTGGCTTAAGGAACTTTATCTGTGCTCATTTCAATCTCTGGTTTTATGCAGCACCCCAACTCACCTTTCCCCTTAAGCAAGCATAAGTTGGTTTTCTAAATTTGAGACCCTGTTCTGTTTTGGAATTCAGTTCCTGTGTAGCCAAGTTTACATTCCGTGTATTAGTGATATCTTATGATGTTTCTTTTTCTGTGTGACTTATTTCAGTTAGAATCATCGTACCTGAATCCACTCATTATGCTGCTACGGGCCTGATGACATAGATTTCATTGCTGAGTGATACTGCATTGTACGTAAGTACCACAAGTTCTTTATCCATTTTTCACTTTCTGTGATATTGAACTTGTACGGTAAACGAGGTTCTTGTAAACAGAGGCGTCCCAAACTTTGGGGTGGCTGTGTCTTTTTGATTTTAATTTCCCTAAGCTATAGGACCATAAGTGGAAGTGCCCTAGGCTCTGTTGCTTTGTTTTTTAGATGTTTCAGGAAACACCATACACTTCTCCCGAGTGTCTGTTGGCAATTTACATCCCGCCCATCAGCATAACAAGGCTCCCAGTTCTCCATGGCCTGTCCTGCATTTCTGGATTTTACACTTTTTTCAGATGGCCCTTTTGACCGGGGGGATGTGAGACTTCATTGTAGTGCAGATTTCCTTTGCAAGCTTGCTTGGTTGGCCAAAAAGGGCGTATGCGTTTTTTCCTGAATATATTCAGGAAAAAACGCATACGCACTTTTTGGCCAAGTGCATCATTGTGGACGCTCTGCCTCTTTTCCTATGCTTTCAATGCAATTCCAGTCTACCTCCTGAAATCGGTTTCGTGCACTTCTGCCCCGCTTTCAAGTCCTCTTGGCAGCCTTACTTCAGTATATTTTTGGACGATAGCTGTCATTTATAACTCTGCAGGTTTGTGAATTACAGTGCCCCTGAGCTCCTTTCTTCAACTCGTTTTCTTGTGAGCTGGCCGCAACACCGCAGGATGGCTTCAGGCCCTAATCTGGTTCTGGCACGGCACGCTCAGCCTTTGGTTATTTACTCTTCCTGGTGGGAAATGAGAGTTAAATTTGCCCGTCCAGACACCTCCAGCTAGTCTCTCATTGGTTCTCGCTATTCCTGTTTATCTTCCGCAGAAATTGCAAACTGGGCCAAACAGGAGGTTAAAGGCGCTGACTCTCCAAGTGGGGAGAGTGTTAGTAAACCATCTGGTATGTTGCACCCGAGTACCAGGGGAGGAAAACTGAGACATATTTGAACATGTCTCCCGTTCACACGGTTGATCATACTCTGGGTTCCACATGCATATTTTAGCTGAAGGAAGAATACATTAAACCTGGGTAGTTGAAACCCGTGGAATGGGTACCATACAATATGACTTCAAAGGGTCTTCATTTGCTCACCGAACCTCTCCAATCCTATCACTGCTGCGTTTATGCCCCTGTACACATGCTTGATTCTCTTTTGGAGACATAGCAATCCATAGGTTTTAAGATACTTACTAGTCAGGTACATTCTTAGGTGTTTAATTTGCGGTGTTGAGTCCATTTCGTTGAGCAAGGAGTAGCTCTTGTCTATTCCATATTTGGCTTAAGGAACTTTATCTGTGCTCATTTCAATCTCTGGTTTTATGCAGCACCCCAACTCACCTTTCCCCTTAAGCAAGCATAAGTTGGTTTTCTAAATTTGAGACCCTGTTCTGTTTTGGAATTCAGTTCCTGTGTAGCCAAGTTTACATTCCGTGTATTAGTGATATCTTATGATGTTTCTTTTTCTGTGTGACTTATTTCAGTTAGAATCATCGTACCTGAATCCACTCATTATGCTGCTATGGGCCTGATGACATAGATTTCATTGCTGAGTGATACTGCATTGTACGTAAGTACCACATGTTCTTTATCCATTTTTCACTTTCTGTGATATTGAACTTGTATGGTAAACGAGGTTCTTGTAAACAGAGGCGTCCCAAACTTTGGGGTGGCTGTGTCTTTTTGATTTTAATTTCCCTAATCTATAGGACCATAAGTGGAAGTGCCCTAGGCTCTGTTGCTTTGTTTTTTAGATGTTTCAGGAAACACCATACACTTCTCCCGAGTGTCTGTTGGCAATTTACATCCCGCCCATCAGCATAACAAGGCTCCCAGTTCTCCATGGCCTGTCCTGCCTTTCTGGATTTTACACTTTTTTCAGATGGCCCTTTTGACCTGGGGGAAGTGAGACTTCATTGTAGTGCAGATTTCCTCTGCAAGTTTGTTTGCTTGGCCAAAATGGGCGTATGCGTTTTTTTCCTGAATATATTCAGGAAAAAACGCATACGCCCTTTTTGGCCAAGTGCATCATTGTGGATGTTCTGCCTCTTTTCCTATGCTTTCAATGCAATTCCAGTCTACCTCCTGAAATCGGTTTCCTGCAATTCTGCCCCGCTTTCAAGTCCTCTTGGCAGCCTTACTTCAGTATATTTTTGGACGATAGCTGTCATTTATAACTTTGCAGGTTTGTGAATTACAGTGCCCCTGAGCTCCTTTCTTCAACTCGCTTTCTTTTGAGCTGGCCGCAACACCGCAGGATGGCTTCAGGCCCTAATCTGCTTCCGGCACGGCACGCTGAGCCTTTGGTTAATTCCTCTTCCTGTTGGGAAATGAGAGTTAAATTTGCCCATCCAAACACCTCCAGCTAGTCTCTCATTGGTTCTCGCGATTCCTGTTCATCTTCCGCAGAAATTGCAAACTGGGCCAAACAGGAGGTTAAAGGCGCTAACTCTCCAAGTGGGGAGAGTGTTAGTAAAGCATCTGGAATGTTGCACCCGAGTACCAGGGTAGGAAACCTGAGTCATATTTGAACACGTCTCCCGTTCACACGGTTGATCATACTCTGGGTTCCACATGCATGTTTTAGCTGAAGGAAGAATACCTTAAACCTGGGTAGTTGAAACCCGTGGAATGGGTACCATGCAATATGACTTCAAAGGGTCTTCATTTGCTCACCGAACCTCTCCAATCCTATCACTGCTGCGTTTATGCCCCTGTACACACGCTTGATTCTCTTTCGGAGAAATAGCAATCCATAGGTTTTAAGATACTTACTAGTCAGGTACATTCTTAGGCGTTTAATATGCGGTGTTGAGTCCATTTCGTTGAGCAAGGAGTAGCTCTTGTCTATTCCATATTTGGCTTAAGGAACTTTATCTGTGCTCATTTCAATCTCTGGTTTTATGCAGCACCCCAACTCACCTTTCCCCTTAAGAAAGCATAAGTTGGTTTTCTAAATTTGAGACCCTGTTCTGTTTTGGAATTCAGTTCCTGTGTAGCCAAGTTTACATTCCGTGTATTAGTGATATCTTATGATGTTTCTTTTTCTGTGTGACTTATTTCAGTTAGAATCATCGTACCTGAATCCACTCATTATGCTGCTACCGGCCTGATGACATAGATTTCATTGCTGAGTGATACTGCATTGTACGTAAGTACCACAAGTTCTTTATCCATTTTTCACTTTCTGTGATATTGAACTTGTACGGTAAACGAGGTTCTTGTAAACAGAGGCGTCCCAATCTTTGGGGTGGCTGTGTCTTTTTGATTTTAATTTCCCTAAGCTATAGGACCATAAGTGGAAGTGCCCTAGGCTCTGTTGCTTTGTTTTTTAGATGTTTCAGGAAACACCATACACTTCTCCCGAGTGTCTGTTGGCAATTTACATCCCGCCCATCAGCATAACAAGGCTCCCAGTTCTCCATGGCCTGTCCTGCCTTTCTGGATTTTACACTTTTTTCAGATGGCCCTTTTGACCGGGGGGAAGTGAGACTTCATTGTAGTGCAGATTTCCTTTGCAAGCTTGCTTGGTTGGCCAAAAAGGGCGTATGCGTTTTTTCCTGAATATATTCAGGAAAAAACGCATACGCACTTTTTGGCCAAGTGCATCATTGTGGACGCTCTGCCTCTTTTCCTATGCTTTCAATGCAATTCCAGTCTACCTCCTGAAATCGGTTTCCTGCACTTCTGCCGCGCTTTCAAGTCCTCTTGGCAGCCTTACTTCAGTATATTTTTGGACGATAGCTGTCATTTATAACTCTGCAGGTTTGTGAATTACAGTGCCCCTGAGCTCCTTTCTTCAACTCGTTTATTTGTGAGCTGGCCGCAACACCGCAGGATGGCTTCAGGCCCTAATCTGGTTCTGGCACGGCACGCTCAGCCTTTGGTTATTTCCTCTTCCTGGTGGGAAATGAGAGTTAAATTTGCCCGTCCAGACACCTCCTGCTAGTCTCTCATTGGTTCTCGCTATTCCTGTTTATCTTCCGCAGAAATTGCAAACTGGGCCAAACAGGAGGTTAAAGGCGCTGACTCTCCAAGTGGGGAGAGTATTAGTAAAGCATCTGGTATGTTGCACCCGAGTACCAGGGGAGGAAAACTGAGACATATTTGAACATTTCTCCAGTTCACACGGTTGATCATACTCTGGGTTCCACATGCATGTTTTAGCTGAAGGAAGAATACATTAAACCTGGGTAGTTGAAACCCGTGGAATGGGTACCATACAATATGACTTCAAAGGGTCTTCATTTGCTCACCGAACCTCTCCAATCCTATCACTGCTGCGTTTATGCCCCTGTACACATGCTTGATTCTCTTTTGGAGACATAGCAATCCATAGGTTTTAAGATACTTACTAGTCAGGTACATTCTTAGGCGTTTAATATGGGGTGTTGAGTCCATTTCGTTGAGCAAGGAGTAGCTCTTGTCTATTCCATATTTGGCTTAAGGAACTTTATCTGTGCTCATTTCAATCTTTGGTTTTATGCAGCATCCCAACTCACCTTTCCCCTTAAGCAAGCATAAGTTTGTTTTCTAAATTTGAGACCCTGTTCTGTTTTGGAATTCAGTTCCTGTGTAACCAAGTTTACATTCCGTGTATTAGTGATATCTTATGACGTTTCTTTTTCTGTGTGACTTATTTCAGTTAGAATCATCGTACCTGAATCCACTCATTATGCTGCTACGGGCCTGATGACATAGATTTCATTGCTGAGTGATACTGCATTGTACGTAAGTACCACAAGTTCTTTATCCATTTTTCACTTGCTGTGATATTGAACTTGTATGGTAAACGAGGTTCTTGTAAACAGAGGCGTCCCAAACATTGGGGTGGCTGTGTCTTTTTGATTTTAATTTCCCTAAGCTATAGGACCATAAGTGGAAGTGCCCTAGGCTCTGTTGCTTTGTTTTTTAGATGTTTCAGGAAACACCATACACTTCTCCCGAGTGTCTGTTGGCAATTTACATCCCGCCCATCAGCATAACAAGGCTCCCAGTTCTCCATGGCCTGTCCTGCCTTTCTGGATTTTACACTTTTTTCAGATGGCCCTTTTGACCTGGGGGAAGTGAGACTTCATTGTAGTGCAGGTTTCCTTTGCAAGCTTGCTTGGTTGGCCACAAACGGCGCATGCGTTTTTTCCTGAATATATTCAGGAAAAAACGCATATGCCCTTTTTGGCCAAGTGCATCATTGTGGATGTTCTGCCTCTTTTCCTATGCTTTCAATGCAATTCCAGTCTACCTCCTGAAATTGGTTTCCTGCAATTCTGCCCCGCTTTCAAGTCCTCTTGGCAGCCTTACTTCAGTATATTTTTGGACGATAGCTGTCATTTATAACTCTGCAGGTTTGTGAATTACAGTGCCCCTGAGCTCCTTTCTTCAACTCACTTTCTTGTGAGCTGGCCGCAACACCGCATGATGGCTTCAGGCCCTAATCTGGTTCCAGCACGGCACGTTGAGCCTTTGGTTAATTCCTCTTCCTGGTGGGAAATGAGAGTTAAATTTGCCCGTCCAGACACCTCCAGCTAGTCTCTCATTGGTTCTCGCTATTCCTGTTCATCTTCCGCAGAAATTGCAAACTGGGCCAAACAGGAGGTTAAAGGGACTGACTCTCCAAGTCGGGAGAGTGTTAGTAAAGCGTCTGGAATGTTGCACCCGAGTACCAGGGTACGAAAACTGAGACATATTTGAACACGTCTCGCGATCACATGGTTGATCATACTCTAGGTTCCACATGCATGTTTTAGCTGAAGGAAGAATACCTTAAACCTGGGTAGTTGAAACCTGTGGAATGGGTACCATGCAATATGACGTCAAAGGGTCTTCATTTGCTCACCGAAACTCTCCAATCCTATCACTGCTGCGTTTATGCCCCTGTACACATGCTTGATTCTCTTTCGGAGACATAGCAATCCATAGGTTTTAAGATATTTACTAGTCAGGTACATTCTTAGGCATTTAATGTGCGGTGTTGAGTCCATTTCGTTGAGCAAGGAGTAGCTCTTGTCTATTCCATATTTGGCTTAAGGAACTTTATCTGTGCTCATTTCAGGCTCTGGTTTTATGCAGCACCCCAACTCACCTTTAACCTTAAGCAAGCATAAGTTGGTTTTCTAAATTTGAGACCCTGTTCCGTTCTGTAATTCAGTTTGTGTGTAGCCAAGTTTACATTCCGTGTATTACTGATATCTTATGATGTTTCTTTTTCTGTGTGACTTATTTCAGTTAGAATCATCGTACCTGAATCCACTCATTATGCTGCTACGGGCCTGATGACATAGATTTCATTGCTGAGTGATACTGCATTGTACGTAAGTACCACAAGTTCTTTATCCATTTTTCACTTTCTGTGATATTGAACTTGTACAGTAAACGAGCTTCTTGTAAACAGAGGCATCCCAAACTTTGGGGTGGCTGTGTCTTTTTGATTTTAATTTCCCTAAGCTATAGGACCATAAGTGGAAGTGCCCTAGGCTCTGTTGCTTTGTTTTTTAGATGTTTCAGGAAACACCATACACTTCTCCCGAGTGTGTGTTGGCAATTTACATCCCGCCCATCAGCATAACAAGGCTTCAAGTTCTCCATGGCCTGTCCTGCCTTTCTGGATTTTACACTTTTTTCAGATGGCCTTTTTGACCGGGGGGAAGTGAGACTTCATTGTAGTGCAGATTTCCTTTGCAAGCTTGCTTGCTTGGCCAAAAAGGGCGTATGCGTTTTTTCCTGAATATATTCAGGAAAAAACGCATACGCCCTTTTTGGCCAAGTGCATCATTGTGGACGTTCTGCCTCCTTTCCTATGCTTTCAATGCAATTCCAGTCTACCTCCTGAAATCGATTTCTTGCAATTCTGCCGCGCTTCCAAGTCCTCTTGGCAGCCTTACTTCAGTATATTTTTGGACGATAGCTGTCATTGATAACTCTGCAGGTTTGTGAATTACAGTGCCCCTGAGCTCCTTTCTTCAACTCGCTTTCTTTTGAGCTGGCCGCAACACCACAGGATGGCTTCAGGCCCTAATGTGGTTCTGGCACGGCACGCTGAGCCTTTGGTTATTTCCTCTTCCTGGTGGGAAATGAGAGTTAAATTTGCCCGTCCAGACACCTCCAGCTAGTCTCTCATTGGTTCTCGCTATTCCTGTTCATCTTCCGCAGAAATTGCAAACTGGGCCAAACAGGAGGTTAAAGGCGCTGACTCTCCAAGTGGGGAGAGTGTTAGTAAAGCGTCTGGAATGTTGCACCCGAGTACCAGGGGAGGAAAACTGAGACATATTTGAACACGTCTCCCGTTCACACGGTTGATCATACTCTGGGTTCCACATGCATGTTTTAGCTGAAGGAAGAATACCTTAAACCTGGAGAGTTGAGACCCGTGTAATGGGTACCATGCAATATGACTTCAAAGGGTCTTCATTTGCTCACCGAAACTCTCCAATCCTATCACTGCTGCGTTTATGCCCCTGTACACAGGCTTGATTCTCTTTTGGAGACATAGCAATCCATAGGTTTTAAGATACTTACTAGTCAGGTACATTCTTAGGCTTTTAATATGGTGTGTTGAGTCCATTTCGTTGAGTAAGGAGTAGCTCTTGTCTATTCCATATTTGGCTTAAGGAACTTTATCTGTGCTCATTTCATTCTCTGGTTTTATGCAGCACCCCAACTCACCTTTCCCCTTAAGCAAGCATAAGTTGGTTTTCTAAATTTGAGACCCTGTTCTGTTTTGGAATTCAGTTCCTGTGTAGCCAAGTCTACATTCTGTGTATTAGTGATATCTTATGATGTTTCTTTTTCTGTGTGACTTATTTCAGTTAGAATCATCGTACCTGAATCCACTCATTATGCTGCTACGGGCCTGATGACATAGATTTCATTGCTGAGTGATACTGCATTGTACGTAAGTACCACAAGTTCTTTATCCATTTTTCACTTTCTGTGATATTGAACTTGTACGGTAAACGAGGTTCTTGTAAACAGAGGCGTCCCAAACTTTGGGGTGGCTGTGTCTTTTTGATTTTAATTTCCCTAATCTATAGGACCATAAGTGGAAGTGCCCTAGGCTCTGTTGCTTTGTTTTTTAGATGTTTCAGGAAACACCATACACTTCTCCCGAGTGTCTGTTGGCAATTTACATCCCGCCCATCAGCCTAACAAGGCTCCCAGTTCTCCATGGCCTGTCCTGCCTTTCTGGATTTTACAATTTTTTCAGATGGCCCTTTTGACCGGGGGGAAGTGAGACTTCATTGTAGTGCAGATTTCCTTTGCAAGCTTGCTTGGTTGGCCAAAAAGGGCGTATGCGTTTTTTCCTGAATATATTCAGGAAAAAACGCATACGCCCTTTTTGGCCAAGTGCATCATTGTGGACGTTCTGCCTCTTTTCCTATGCTTTCAATGCAATTCCAGTCTACCTCCTGAAATCGGTTTCCTGCAATTCTGCCCCGCTTCCAAGTCCTCTTGGTAGCCTTACTTCAGTATATTTTTGGACGATAGCTGTCATTGATAACTCTGCAGGTTTGTGAATTACAGTGCCCCTGAGCTCCTTTCTTCAACTCGCTTCCTTGTGACATGGCCGCAACACCCCAGGATGGCTTCAGGCCCTAATCTGGATCCGGCACGGCACGCTGAGCCTTTGGTTAATTCCTCTTCCTGGTGGGAAATGAGAGTTAAATTTGCCCGTCCAGACACCTCCAGCTAGTCTCTCATTGGTTCTCGCTATTCCTGTTCATCTTCCACAGAAATTGCAAACTGGGCCAAACAGGAGGTTAAAGGGACTGACTCTCCAAGTCGGGAGAGTGTTAGTAAAGCGTCTGGAATGTTGCACCCGAGTACCAGGGGAGGAAAACTGAGACATATTTGAACACGTCTCCCGTTCACACGGTTGATCATACTCTGGGTTCCACATGCATGTTTTAGCTGAAGGAAGAATACCTTAAACCTGGAGAGTTGAGACCCGTGTAATGGGTACCATGCAATATGACTTCAAAGGGTCTTCATTATTTGCTCACCGAACCTCTCCAATCCTATCACTGCTGCGTTTATGCCCCTGTACACACGCTTGATTCTCTTTTGGAGACATAGCAATCCATAGGTTTTAAGATACTTAGTAGTCAGGTACATTCTTAGGCGTTTAATATGGTGTGTTGAGTCCATTTCGTTGAGCAAGGAGTAGCTCTTGTCTATTCCGTATTTGGCTTAAGGAACTTTATCTGTGCTCATTTCAATCTCTGGTTTTATGCAGCACCCCAACTCACCTTTCCCCTTAAGCAAGCATAAGTTGGTTTTCTAAATTTGAGACCCTGTTCTGTTTTGGAATTTAGTTCCTGTGTAGCCAAGTTTACATTCCGTGTATTAGTGATATCTTATGATGTTTCTTTTTCTATGTAACTTATTTCAGTTAGAATCATCGTACCTGAATCCACTCATTATGCTGCTACGGGCCTGATGACATAGATTTCATTGCTGAGTGATACTGCATTGTACGTAAGTACCACATGTTCTTTATCCATTTTTCACTTTCTGTGATATTGAACTTGTATGGTAAACGAGGTTCTTGTAAACAGAGGCGTCCGAAACTTTGGGGTGGCTGTGTCTTTTTGATTTTAATTTCCCTAAGCTATAGGTCCATAAGTGGGAGTGCCCTAGGCTCTGTTGCTTTGTTTTTTAGATGTTTCAGGAAACACCATACACTTCTCCCGAGTGTCTGCTGGCAATTTACATCCCGCCCATCAGCATAACAAGGCTCCCAGTTCTCCATGGCCTGTCCTGCCTTTCTGGATTTTACACTTTTTTCAGATGGCCCTTTTGACCTGGGGGAAGTGAGACTTCATTGTAGTGCAGATTTCCTTTGCAAGCATGCTTGGTTGGCCAAAAAGGGCGTATGCGTTTTTTCCTGAATATATTCAGGAAAAAACGCATACGCCCTTTTTGGCCAAGTGCATCATTGTGGACGTTCTGCCTCTTTTCCTATGCTTTCAATGCAATTCCAGTCTACCTCCTGAAATCGGTTTCCTGCAATTCTGCCCCGCTTTCAAGTCCTCTTGGCAGCCTTACTTCAGTATATTTTTGGACGATAGCTGTCATTTATAACTCTGCAGGTTTGTGAATTACAGTGCCCCTGAGCTCCTTTCTTCAACTCGCTTTCTGTTGAGCTGGCCGCAACACCACAGGATGGCTTCAGGCCCTAATGTGGTTCTGGCACGGCACGCTGAGCCTTTGGTTATTTCCTCTTCCTGGTGGGAAATGAGAGTTAAATTTGCCCGTCCAGACACCTCCAGCTAGTCTCTCATTGGTTCTCACTATTCCTGTTCATCTTCCGCAGAAATTGCAAACTGGGCCAAACAGGAGGTTAAAGGCGCTGACTCTCCAAGTGGGGAGAGTGTTAGTAAAGCGTCTGTAATGTTGCACCCGAGTACCAGGGTACGAAAACTGAGACATATTTGAACACGTCTCCCGATCACATGGTTGATCATACTCTAGGTTCCACATGCATGTTTTAGCTGAAGGAAGAATACCTTAAACCTGGGTAGTTGAGACCCGTGGAATGGGTACCATGCAATATGACTTCAAAGGGTCTTCATTTGCTCACCGAACCTCTCCAATCCTATCACTGCTGCGTTTATGCCCCTGTACACATGCTTGATTCTCTTTCGGAGACATAGCAATCCGTAGGTTTTAAGATACTTACTAGTCAGGTACATTCTTAGGCGTTTAATATGCGGTGTTGAGTCCATTTCGTTGAGCAAGGAGTAGCTCTTGTCTATTCCATATTTGGCTTAAGGAACTTTATCTGTGTTCATTTCAATCTCTGGTTTTATGCAGCACCCCAACTCACCTTTACCCTTAAGCAAGCATAAGTTGGTTTTCTAAATTTGAGACCCTGTTCTGTTCTGTAATTCAGTTCCTGTGTAGCCAAGTTTACATTCCGTGTATTACTGATATCTTATGATGTTTCTTTTTCTGTGTGACTTATTTCAGTTAGAATCATCATACCTGAATCCACTCATTGTGCTACTAAGGGCCTGATGACATAGATTTCATTGCTGAGTGATATTGCTTTGTAAGTAAATACCACAACTTCTTTATCCATTTTTCACTTTCTGCGATGTTGAACTTGTACTGTAAACGAGGTTCTTGTAAAGAGAGCCATTCCAAACTTTGGGGTGGCTGTGTCTTTTTGATTTTAATTTCCCTAAGCTATAGGACCATAAGTGGAAGTGCCCTAGGCTCTGTTGCTTTGTTTTTTAGATGTTTCAGGAAACACCATACACTTCTCCCGAGTGTCTGTTGGCAATTTACATCCCACCCATCAGCATAACAAGGCTCCCAGTTCTCCATGGCCTGTCCTGCCTTTCTGGATTTTACACTTTTTTCAGATGGCCCTTTTGACCGGGAGGAAGTGAGACTTCATTGTAGTGCAGATTTCCTTTGCAAGCTTGCTTGGTTGGCCAAAAAGGGCGTATGCGTTTTTTCCTGAATATATTCAGGAAAAAACGCATACGCACTTATTGGCCAAGTGCATCATTGTGGACGTTCTGCCTCTTTTCCTATGCTTTCAATGCAATTCCAGTCTACCTCCTGAAATCGATTTCCTGCAATTCTGCCGCGCTTCCAAGTCCTCTTGGGAGCCTTACTTCAGTATATTTTTGGACGATAGCTGTCATTGATAACTCTGCAGGTTTGTGAATTACAGTGCCCCTGAGCTCCTTTCTTCAACTCGCTTTCTTTTGAGCTGGCCGCAACACCACAGGATGGCTTCAGGCCCTAATGTGGTTCTGGCACGGCACGCTGAGCCTTTGGGTATTTCCTCTTCCTGGTGGGAAATGAGAGTTAAATTTGCCCGTCCAGACACCTCCAGCTAGTCTCTCATTGGTTCTCGCTATTCCTGTTCATCTTCCGCAGAAATTGCAAACTGGGCCAAACAGGAGGTTAAAGGCGCTGACTCTCCAAGTGGGGAGAGTGTTAGTAAAGCGTCTGGAATGTTGCACCCGAGTACCAGGGGAGGAAAACTGAGACATATTTGAACACGTCTCCCGTTCACACGGTTGATCATACTCTGGGTTCCACATGCATGTTTTAGCTGAAGGAAGAATACCTTAAACCTGGAGAGTTGTGACCCGTGTAAAGGTACCATACAATATGTCTTCAAAGGGTCTTCATTTGCTCACCGAACCTCTCCAATCCTATCACTGCTGCGTTTATGCCCCTGTAAACACGCTTGATTCTCTTTTGGAGACATAGCAATCCATAGGTTTTAGGATACTTAGTAGTCAGGTACATTCTTAGGCGTTTAATATGCGGTGTTGAGTCCATTTCGTTGAGCAAGGAGTAGCTCTTGTCTATTCCATATTTGGCTTAAGGAACTTTATCTGTGCTCATTTCAATCTCTGGTTTTATGCAGCACCCCAACTCACCTTTCCCCTTAAGCAAGCATAAGTTGGTTTTCTACATTTGAGACACTGTTCTGTCTTGGAATTCAGTTCCTGTGTAGCCAAGGTTACATTCCATGTATTAGTGATATCTTATGATGTTTCTTTTTCTGTGTGACTTATTTCAGTTAGAATCATCGTACTTGAATCCACTCATTATGCTGCTACGGGCCTGATGACATAGATTTGATTGCTGAGTGATACTGCATTGTACGTAAGTACCACAAGTTCTTTATCCATTTTTCTCTTTCTGTTATATTGAACTTGTACGGTAAACGAGGTTCTTGTAAACAGAGGCGTCCCAAACTTTGGGGTGGCTAGGTCTTTTTGATTTTAATTTCCCTAAGCTATAGGACCATAAGTGGAAATGCCCTAGGCTCTGATGCTTTGTTTTTTAGATGTTTCAGGAAACACCATACACTTCTCCCGAGTGTCTGTTGGCAATTTACATCCCGCCCATCAGCATAACAAGGCTCCCAGTTCTCCATGGCCTGTCCTGCCTTTCTGGATTTTACACTTTTTTCAGATGGCCCTTTTGACCGGGGGGAAGTGAGACTTCATTGTAGTGCAGATTTCCTTTGCAAGCTTGCTTGGTTGGCCAAAAAGGGCGTATGCGTTTTTTCCTGAATATATTCAGGAAAAAACGCATACGCCCTTTTTGGCCAAGTGCATCATTGTGGACGCTCTGCCTCTTTTCCTATGCTTTCAATGCAATTCCTGTCTACCTCCTGAAATCGGTTTCCTGCAATTCTGCCCCGCTTTCAAGTCCTCTTGGCAGCCTTACTTCAGTATATGTTTGGACGATAGCTGTCATTTATAACTCTGCAGGTTTGTGAATTACAGTGTCCCTGAGCTCCTTTCTTCAACTCGCTTTCTTGTGACCTGGCCGCAACACCGCAGGATGGCTTCAGGCCCTAATGTTGTTCCGGCACGGCACGCTCAGCCTTTGGTTATTTCCTCTTCCTGGTGGGAAATGAGAGTTAAATTTGCCCGTCCAGACACCTCCAGCTAGTCTCTCATTGGTTCTCGCTATTCCTGTTCATCTTCCGCAGAAATTGCAAACTGGGCCAAACAGGAGGTTAAAGGGACTGACTCTCCAAGTCGGGAGAGTGTTAGTAAAGCGTCTGGAATGTTGCACCCGAGTACCAGGGTATGAAAACTGAGACATATTTGAACACGTCTCCCGATCACATGGTTGATTATACTCTGGGTTCCACATGCATGTTCTAGCTGAAGGAAGAATACCTTAAACCTGGGTAGTTGAAACCTGTGGAATGGGTACCATGCAATATGACTTCAAAGGGTCTTCATTTGCTCACCGAACCTCTCCAATCCTATCACTGCTGCGTTTATGCCCCTGTACACATGCTTGATTCTCTTCCAGAGACAAAGCAATCCATAGGTTTTAAGATACTTACTAGTCAGGTACATTCTTAGGTGTTTAATATGCGGTGTTGAGTCCATTTCGTTGAGCAAGGAGTAGCTCTTGTCTATTCCATATTTGCCTTAAGGAACTTTATCTGTGCTCATTTCAATCTCTGGTTTTATGCAGCACCCCAACTCACCTTTACCCTTAAGCAAGCATAAGTTGGTTTTCTAAATTTGAGACCCTGTTCTGTTTTGGAATTCAGTTCCTGTGTAGCCAAGTTTACATTCCGTGTATTAGTGATATCTTATGATGTTTCTTTTTCTGTGTGACTTATTTCAGTTAGAATCATCGTACCTGAATCCACTCATTGTGCTGCTACGGGCCTGATGACATAGATTTCATTGCTGAGTGATACTGCATTGTACATAAGTACCACAAGTTCTTTATCCATTTTTCACTTTCTGTAATATTGAACTTGTACGGTAAACAAGGTTCTTGTAAACAGAGGCGTCCCAAACTTTGGGGTGGCTGTGTCTTTTTGATTTTAATTTCCCTAAGCTATAGGACCATAAGTGGAAGTGCCCTAGGCTCTGTTGCTTTGTTTTTTAGATGTTTCAGGAAACACCATACACTTCTCCCGAGTGTCTGTTGGCAATTTACATCCCACCCATCAGCATAACAAGGCTCCCAGTTCTCCATGGCCTGTCCTGCCTTTCTGGATTTTACACTTTTTTCAGATGGCCCTTTTGACCGGGGGGAAGTGAGACTTCATTGTAGTGCAGATTTCCTTTGCAAGTTTGCTTGGTTGGCCGAAAAGGGCGTATGCGTTTTTTCCTGAATATATTCAGGAAAAAACGCATACGCCCTTTTGGGCCAAGTGCATCATTGTGGACGTTCTGCCTCTTTTCCTATGCTTTCAATGCAATTCCAGTCTACCTCCTGAAATCGGTTTCCTGCAATTCTGCCCCGCTTTCAAGTCCTCTTGGCAGCCTTACTTCAGTATATTTTTGGATGATAGCTGTCATTTATAACTCTGCAGGTTTGTGAATTACAGTGCCCCTGAGCTCCTTTCTTCAACTCGCTTTCTTGTGAGCTGACCGCAACACCGCAGGATGGCTTCAGGCCCTAATCTGGTTCCGGCATGGCACGGTGAGCCTTTGGTTAATTCCTCTTCCTGGTGGGAAATGAGAGTTAAATTTGCCCGTCCAGACACCTCCAGCTAGTCTCTCATTGGTTCTCGCTATTCCTGTTCATCTTCCGCAGAAATTGCAAACTGGGCCAAACAGGAGGTTAAAGGGACTGACTCTCCAAGTCGGGAGAGTGTTAGTAAAGCGTCTGGAATGTTGCACCCGAGTACCAGGGGAGGAAAACTGAGACATATTTGAACACGTCTCCCGTTCACATGGTTGATCATACTCTGGGTTCCACATGCATGTTTTAGCTGAAGGAAGAATACCTTAAACCTGGAGAGTTGAGACCCGTGTAATGGGTACCATGCAATATGACTTCAAAGGGTCTTCATTTGCTCACCGAACCTCTCCAATCCTATCACTGCTGCGTTTATGCCCCTGTACACACGCTTGATTCTCTTTTGGAGACATAGCAATCCATAGGTTTTAAGATAATTACTAGTCAGGTACATTCTTAGGCGTTTATTATGGGGTGTTGAGTCCATTTCGTTGAGTAAGGAGTAGCTCTTGTCTATTCCATATTTGGCTTAAGGAACTTTATCTGTGCTCATTTCAATCTCTGGTTTTATGCAGCACCCCAACTCACCTTTCCCCTTAAGCAAGCATAAGTTGGTTTTCTAAATTTGAGACCCTGTTCTGTTTTGGAATTCAGTTCCTGTGTAGCCAAGTTTACATTCCGTGTATTAGTGATATCTTATGATGTTTCTTTTTCTGTGTGACTTATTTCAGTTAGAATCATCGTACCTTAATCCACTCATTGTGCTGCTACGGGCCTGATGACATAGATTTCATTGCTGAGTGATACTGCATTGTACGTAAGTACCACAAGTTCTTTATCCATTTTTCACTTTCTGTGATATTGAACTTGTACGGTAAACGAGGTTCTTGTAAACAGAGGCGTCCCAAACTTTGGGGAGGCTGTGTCTTTTTGATTTTAATTTCCCTAAGCTATAGGACCATAAGTGGAAGTGCCCTAGGCTCTGTTGCTTTGTTTTTTAGATGTTTCAGGAAACACCATACACTTCTCCCGAGTGTCTGTTGGCAATTTACATCCCACCCATCAGCATAACAAGGCTCCCAGTTCTCCATGGCCTGTCCTGCCTTTCTGGATTTTACACTTTTTTCAGATGGCCCTTTTGACCTGGGGGAAGTGAGACTTCATTGTAGTGCAGATTTCCTTTGCAAGTTTGCTTGGTTGGCCGAAAAGGGCGTATGCGTTTTTTCCTGAATATATTCAGGAAAAAACGCATACGCCCTTTTGGGCCAAGTGCATCATTGTGGACGTTCTGCCTCTTTTCCTATGCTTTCAATGCAATTCCAGTCTACCTCCTGAAATCGGTTTCCTGCAATTCTGCCCCGCTTTCAAGTCCTCTTGGCAGCCTTACTTCAGTATATTTTTGGACGATAGCTGTCATTTATAACTCTGCAGGTTTGTGAATTACAGTTCCCCTGAGCTCCTTTCTTCAACTCGCTTTCTTGTGAGCTGGCCACAACACCGCAGGATGGCTTCAGGCCCTAATCTGGTTCCGGCATGGCACGCTGAGCCTTTGGTTAATTCCTCTTCCTGGTGGGAAATGAGAGTTAAATTTGCCCGTCCAGACACCTCCAGCTAGTCTCTCATTGGTTCTCGCTATTCCTGTTCATCTTCCGCAGAAATTGCAAACTGAGCCAAACAGGAGGTTAAAGGGACTGACTCTCCAAGTCGGGAGAGTGTTAGTAAAGCGTCTGGAATGTTGCACCCGAGTACCAGGGTTCGAAAACTGAGACATATTTGAACACGTCTCCCGATCACATGGTTGATCATACTCTAGGTTCCACATGCATGTTTTAGCTGAAGGAAGAATACCATAAAACTGGGTAGTTGAAACCTGTGGAATGGGTACCATGCAATATGACTTCAAAGGGTCTTAATTTGCTCACCGAACCTCTCCAATCTTATCACTGCTGCGTTTATGCCCCTGTACACATGCTTGATTCTCTTTCGGAGACATAGCAATCCATAGGTTTTAAGATATTTACTAGTCAGGTACATTCTTAGGCATTTAATGTGCGGTGTTGAGTCCATTTCGTTGAGCAAGGAGTAGCTCTTGTCTATTCCATATTTGGCTTAAGGAACTTTATCTGTGCTCATTTCAGTATCTGGTTTTATGCAGCACCCCAACTCACCTTTACCCATAAGCAAGCATAAGTTGGTTTTCTAAATTTGAGACCCTGTTTTGTTCTGTAATTCAGTTTCTGTGTAGCCAAGTTTACATTCCGTGTATTAGTGATATCTTATGATGTTTCTTTTTCTGTGTGACTTATTTCAGTTAGAATCATCATACCTGAATCCACTCATTGTGCTGCTAAGGGCCTGATGACATAGATTTCATTGCTGAGTAATATTGCTTTGTAAGTAAATACCACAACTTCTTTATCCATTTTTCACTTTCTGCGGTGTTGAACTTGTACTGTAAACGAGGTTTTTGTAAACAGAGCCGTTCCAAACTTTGGGGTGGCTGTGTCTTTTTGATGTTAATTTCCCTAAGCTATAGGACCATAAGTGGAAGTGCCCTAGGGTCTGTTGCTTTGTTTTTTAGATGTTTCAGGAAACACCATACACTTCTCCCGAGTGTCTGTTGGCAATTTACATCCCGCCCATCAGCATAACAAGGCTCCCAGTTCTCCATGGCCTGTCCTGCCTTTCTGGATTTTACACTTTTTTCAGATGGCCCTTTTGACCGGGGGGAAGTGAGACTTCATTGTAGTGCAGATATCCTTTGCAAGCTTGCTTGGTTGGCCAAAAACGGCGTATGCGTTTTTTCCTGAATATATTCAGGAAAAAACGCATACGCCCTTTTTGGCCAAGTGCATCATTGTGGACGTTCTGCCTCTTTTCCTATGCTTTCAATGCAATTCCAGTCTACCTCCTGAAATCGGTTTCCTGCAATTCTGCCCCGCTTTCAAGTCCTCTTGGCAGCCTTACTTCAGTATATTTTTGGACGATAGCTGTCATTTATAACTCTGCAGGTTTGTGAATTACAGTGCCCCTGAACTCCTTTCTTCAACTCGCTTTATTGTGAGCTGGCCGCAACACGGCAGGATGGCTTCAGGCCCTAATCTGGTTCCGGCACGGCACGCTGCGCCTTTGGTTATTTCCTCTTCCTGGTGGGAAATGAGAGTTAAATTTACCCGTCCAGACACCTCCAGCTAGTCTCTCATTGGTTCTCGGTATTCCTGTTCATCTTCCGCAGAAATTGCAAACTGGGCCAAACAGGAGGTTAAAGGCGCTGACTCTCCAAGTGGTGAGAGTGTTAGTAAAGCGTCTGGAATGTTGCACCCGAGTACCAGGGGAGGAAAACTGAGACATATTTGAACACGTCTCCCGTTCACACGGTTGATCATACTCTGGGTTCCACATGCATGTTTTAGCTGAAGGAAGAATACCTTAAACCTGGAGAGTTGAGACCCGTGTAATGGGTACCATGCAATATGACTTCAAAGGATCTTCATTTGCTCACCGAACCTCTCCAATCCTATCACAGCTGCGTTTATGCCCCTGTACACACGCTTGATTCTCTTTTGGAGACATAGCAATCCATAGGTTTTAAGATAATTACTAGTCAGGTACATTCTTAGGCGTTTAATATGGGGTGTTGAGTCCATTTCGTTGAGTAAGGAGTAGCTCTTGTCTATTTAATATTTGGCTTGAGGAACTTTATCTGTGCTCATTTCAATCTCTGGTTTTATGCAGCACCCCAACTCACCTTTCCCCTTAAGCAAGCATAAGTTGGTTTTCTAAATTTGAGACCCTGTTCTGTTTTGGAATTCAGTTCCTGTGTAGCCAAGTTTACATTCCGTGTATTACTGATATCTTATGATGTTTCTTTTTCTGTGTGACTTATTTCAGTTAGAATCATCGTACCTGAATCCACTCATTGTGCTGCTACGGGCCTGATGACATAGATTTCATTGCTGAGTGATACTGCATTGTACGTAAGTACCACAAGTTCTTTATCCATTTTTCACTTTCTGTGATATTGAACTTGTACGGTAAACGAGGTTCTTGTAAACAGAGGCGTCCCAAACTTTGGGGTGGCTGTGTCTTTTTGATTTTAATTTCCCTAAGCTATAGGACCATAAGTGGAAGTGCCCTAGGCTCTGTTGCTTTGTTTTTTAGATGTTTCAGGAAACACCATACACTTCTCCCGAGTGTCTGTTGGCAATTTACATCCCACCCATCAGCATAACAAGGCTCCCAGTTCTCCATGGCCTGTCCTGCCTTTCTGGATTTTACACTTTTTTCAGATAGCCCTTTTGACCTGGGGGAAGTGAGACTTCATTGTAGTGCAGATTTCCTTTGCAAGTTTGCTTGGTTGGCCAAAAAGGGCGTATGCGTTTTTTCCTGAATATATTCAGGAAAAAACGCATACGCCCTTTTGGGCCAAGTGCATCATTGTGGACGTTCTGCCTCTTTTCCTATGCTTTCAATGCAATTCCAGTCTACCTCCTGAAATCGGTTTCCTGCAATTCTGCCCCGCTTTCAAGTCCTCTTGGCAGCCTTACTTCAGTATATTTTTGGACGATAGCTGTCATTTATAACTCTGCAGGTTTGTGAATTACAGTGCCCCTGAGCTCCTTTCTTCAACTCGCTTTCTTGTGAGCTGGCCACAACACCGCAGGATGGCTTCAGGCCCTAATCTGGTTCCGGCATGGCACGCTGAGCCTTTGGTTAATTCCTCTTCCTGGTGGGAAATGAGAGTTAAATTTGCCCGTCCAGACACCTCCAGCTAGTCTCTCATTGGTTCTCGCTATTCCTGTTCATCTTCCGCAGAAATTGCAAACTGGGCCAAACAGGAGGTTAAAGGGACTGACTCTCCAAGTCGGGAGAGTGTTAGTAAAGCGTCTGGAATGTTGCACCCAAGTACCAGGGTACGAAAACTGAGACATATTTGAACACGTCTCCCGATCACATGGTTGATCATACTCTAGGTTCCACATGCATGTTTTAGCTGAAGGAAGAATACCTTAAAACTGGGTAGTTGAAACCTGTGGAATGGGTACCATGCAATATGACTTCAAAGGGTCTTCATTTGCTCACCGAACCTCTCCAATCTTATCACTGCTGCGTTTATGCCCCTGTACACATGCTTGATTCTCTTTCGGAGACATAGCAATCCATAGGTTTTAAGATATTTACTAGTCAGGTACATTCTTAGGCATTTAATTTGCGGTGTTGAGTCCATTTCGTTGAGCAAGGAGTAGCTCTTGTCTATTCCATATTTGGCTTAAGGAACTTTATCTGTGCTCATTTCAGTCTCTGGTTTTATGCAGCACCCCAACTCACCTTTCCCCTTAAGCAAGCATAAGTTGGTTTTCTAAATTTGAGACCCTGTTCTGTTCTGTAATTCAGTTCCTGTGTAGCCAAGTTTACATTCCGTGTATTACTGATATCTTATGATGTTTCTTTTTCTGTGTGACTTATTTCAGTTAGAATCATCATACCTGAATCCACTCATTGTGCTGCTAAGGGCCTGATGACATAGATTTCATTGCTGAGTGATATTGCTTTGTAAGTAAATACCACAACTTCTTTATCCATTTTTCACTTTCTGCGGTGTTGAACTTGTACTGTAAACGAGGTTCTTGTAAACAGAGCCGTTCCAAACTTTGGGGTGGCTGTGTCTTTTTGATGTTAATTTCCCTAAGCTATAGGACCATAAGTGGAAGTGCCCTAGGCTCTGTTGCTTTGTTTTTTAGATGTTTCAGGAAACACCATACACTTCTCCCGAGTGTCTGTTGGCAATTTACATCCCGCCCATCAGCATAACAAGGCTCCCAGTTCTCCATGGCCTGTCCTGCCTTTCTGGATTTTACACTTTTTTCAGATGGCCCTTTTGACCGGGGGGAAGTGAGACTTCATTGTAGTGCAGATATCCTTTGCAAGCTTGCTTGGTTGGCCAAAAAGGGCGTATGCGTTTTTTCCTGAATATATTCAGGAAAAAACGCATACGCCCTTTTTGGCCAAGTGCATCATTGTGGACGTTCTGCCTCTTTTCCTATGCTTTCAATGCAATTCCAGTCTACCTCCTGAAATCGGTTTCCTGCAATTCTGCCCCGCTTTCAAGTCCTCTTGGCAGCCTTACTTCAGTATATTTTTGGACGATAGCTGTCATTTGTAACTCTGCAGGTTTGTGAATTACACTGCCCCTGAACTCCTTTCTTCAACTCGCTTTATTGTGAGCTGGCCGCAACACGGCAGGATGGCTTCAGGCCCTAATCTGGTTCCGGCATGGCACGCTGATCCTTTGGTTAATTCCTCTTCCTGGTGGGAAATGAGAGTTAAATTTGCCCGTCTAGACACCTCCAGCTAGTCTCTCATTGGTTCTCCCTATTCCTGTTCATCTTCCGCAGAAATTGCAAACTGGGCCAAACAGGAGTTTAAAGGGACTGACTCTCCAAGTCGGGAGAGTGTTAGTAAAGCGTCTGGAATGTTGCACCCGAGTACCAGGGTACGAAAACTGAGACATATTTGAACACGTCTCGCGATCATATGGTTGATCATACTCTAGGTTCCACATGCATGTTTTAGCTGAAGGAAGAATCCCTTAAACCTGGAGAGTTGAGACCCGTGTAATGGGTACCATGCAATATGACTTCAAAGGATCTTCATTTGCTCACCGAACCTCTACAATCCTATCACTGCTGCGTTTATGCCCCTGTACACACGCTAGATTCTCTTTTGGAGACATAGCAATCCATAGGTTTTAAGATACTTACTAGTCAGGTACATTCTTAGGCGTTTAATATGGGGTGTTGAGTCCATTTCGTTGAACAAGGTGTAGCTCTTGTCTATTCCATATTTGGCTTAAGGAACTTTATCTGTGCTCATTTCAATCTCTGGTTTTATGCAGGACCCCAACTCACCTTTCCCCTTAAGCAAGCATAAGTTGGTTTTCTAAATTTGAGACCCTGTTCTGTTTTGGAATTCAGTTCCTGTGTAACCAAGTTTATATTCCGTGTATTAGTGATATCTTATGATGTTTCTATTTCTGTGTGACTTATTTCAGTTAGAATCATCGTACCTGAATCCACTCATTATGCTGCTACGGGCCTGATGACATAGATTTCATTGCTGAGTGATACTGCATTGTATGTAAGTACCACAAGTTCTTTATCCATTTTTCACTTTCTGCGATGTTGAACTTGTACTGTAAACGAGGTTCTTGTAAACAGAGCCGTTGCAAACTTTGGCGTGGCTGTGTCTTTTTGATTTTAATTTCCCTAAGCTATAGGACCATAAGTGGAAGTGCCCTAGGCTCTGTTGCTTTGTTTTTTAGATGTTTCAGGAAACACCATACACTTCTCCCGAGTGTCTGTTGGCAATTTACATCCCGCCCATCAGCATAACAAGGCTCCCAGTTCTCCATGGCCTGTCCTGCCTTTCTGGATTTTACACTTTTTTCAGATGGCCCTTTTGACTGGGAGGAAGTGAGACTTCATTGTAGTGCAGATTTCCTTTGCAAGCTTGCTTGGTTGGCCAAAAAGGGCGTATGCGTTTTTTCCTGAATATATTCAGGAAAAAACGCATACGCCCTTTTTGGCCAAGTGCATCATTGTGGACGTTCTGCCTCTTCTCCTATGCTTTCAATGCAATTCCAGTCTACCTCCTGAAATCGGTTTCCTGCAATTCTGCCCCGCTTTCAAGTCCTCTTGGCAGCCTTACTTCAGTATATTTTTGGACGATAGCTGTCATTTATAACTCTGCAGGTTTGTGAATTACAGTGCCCCTGAGCTCCTTTCTTCAACTCGCTTTCCTTTGAGCTGGCCGCAACACCACAGGATGGCTTCAGACCCTAATCTGGTTCCGGCACGGCACGCACAGCCTTTGGTTATTTCCTCTTCCTGGTGGGAAATGAGAGTTAAATTTGCCCGTCCAGACACCTCCAGCTAGTCTCTCATTGGTTCTCCCTATTCCTGTTCATCTTCCGCAGAAATTGCAAACTGGGCCAAACAGGAGGTTAAAGGGACTGACTCTCCAAGTGGGGAGAGTGTTAGTAAAGCGTCTGGAATGTTGCACCCGAGTACCAGGGGAGGAAAACTGAGACATATTTGAACACGTCTCCCGTTCACACGGTTGATTATACTCTGGGTTCCACATGCATGTTTTAGCTGAAGGAAGAATACCTTAAACCTGGAGAGTTGAGACCCGTGTAATGGGTACCATGCAATATGACTTCAAAGGGTCTTCATTTGCTCACCGAACCTCTCCAATCCTATCACTGCTGCGTTTATGCCCCTGTACACATGCTTGATTCTCTTCCGGAGACAAAGCAATCCATAGGTTTTAAGATACTTACAAGTCAGGTACATTCTTAGGCGTTTAATATGCGGTGTTGAGTCCAATTCGTTGAGAAAGGTGTAGCTCTTGTCTATTCCATATTTGGCTTAGGGAACTTTATCTGTGCTCATTTCAATCTCTGGTTTTATGCAGCACCCCAACTCACCTTTCCCCTTAAGCAAGCATAAGTTGGTTTTCTACATTTGAGACCCTGTTCTGTCTTAGAATTCAGTTCCTGTGTAGCCAAGGTTACATTCCGTGTATTAGTGATATCTTATGATGTTTCTTTTTCTGTGTGACTTATTTCAGTTAGAATCATCGTACGTGAATCCACTCATTATGCTGCTACGGGCCTGATGACATAGATTTCATTGCTGAGTGATACTGCATTGTACGTAAGTACCACAAGTTCTTTATCCATTTTTCACTTTCTGTGATATTGAACTTGTACGGTAAACGACGTTCTTGTAAACAGAGGCGTCCCAAACTTTGGCGTGGCTGTGTCTTTTTTATTTTAATTTCCCTAAGCTATAGGACCATAAGTGGAAGTGCCCTAGGCTCTGTTGCTTTGTTTTTTAGATGTTTCAGGAAACACCATACACTTCTCCCGAGTGTCTGTTGGCAATTTACATCCCGCCCATCAGCATAACAAGGCTCCCAGTTCTCCATGGCCTGTCCTGCCTTTCTGGATTTTACACTTTTTTCAGAAGACCCTTTTGACCTGGGGGAAGTGAGACTTTATTGTAGAGCAGATTTCCTTTTCAAATTTGCTTGGTTGGCCAAAAAGTGCGTATGCGTTTTTTCCTGAATATATTCAGGAAAAAACGCATACGCCCTTTTTGGCCAAGTGCATCATTGTGGACGTTCTGCCTCTTTTCCTATGCTTTCAATGCAATTCCAGTCTACCTCCTGAAATCGGTTTCCTGCAATTCTGCCCTGCTTTCAAGTCCTCTTGGCAGCCTTAATTCAGTATATTTTTGGACGATAGCTGTCATTTATAACTCTGCAGGTTTGTGAATTACAGTGCCCCTGAGCTCCTTTCTTCAACTCGCTTTCTTGTGAGCTGGCCACAACACCGCAGGATGGCTTCAGGCCCTAATCTGGTTCCGGCATGGCACGCTGAGCCTTTGGTTAATTCCTCTTCCTGGTGGGAAATGAGAGTTAAATTTGCCCGTCCAGACATTTCCAGCTAGTCTCTCATTGGTTCTCCCTATTCCTGTTCATCTTCCGCAGAAATTGCAAACTGGGCCAAACAGGAGTTTAAAGGGACTGACTCTCCAAGTCGGGAGAGTGTTAGTAAAGCGTCTGGAATGTTGCACCCGAGTACCAGGGTACGAAAACTGAGACATATTTGAACACGTCTCGCGATCACATGGTTGATCATACTCTAGGTTCCACATGCATGTTTTAGCTGAAGGAAGAATACCTTAAACCTGGGTAGTTGAAACCTGTGGAATGGGTACCATGCAATATGACTTCAAAGGGTCTTCATTTGCTCACCGAACCTCTCCAGTCCTATCACTGCTGCGTTTATGCCCCTGTACACATGCTTGATTCTCTTTCGGAGACATAGCAATCCATAGGTTTTAAGATATTTACTAGTCAGGTACATTCTTAGGCATTTAATGTGCGGTGTTGAGTCCATTTCATTGAGCAAGGAGTAGCTCTTGTCTATTCCATATTTGGCTTAAGGAACTTTATCTGTGCTCATTTTAGTCTCTGGTTTTATGCAGCACCCCAACTCACCTTTACCCTTAAGCAAGCATAAGTTGGTTTTCTAAATTTGAGACCCTGTTCTGTTCTGTAATTCAGTTTGTGTGTAGCCAAGTTTACATTCCGTGTATTACTGATATCTTATGATGTTTCTTTTTCTGTGTGACTTATTTCAGTTAGAATCATCATACCTGAATCCACTCATTCTTGCTGCTAAGGGCCTGATGACATAGATTTCATTGCTGAGTGATATTGCTTTGTAAGTAAATACCACAACTTCTTTATCCATTTTTCACTTTCTGCGATGTTGAACTTGTACTGTAAACGAGGTTCTTGTAAACAGAGCCGTTCCAAACTTTGGGGTGGCTGTGTCTTTTTGATTTTAATTTCCCTAAGCTATAGGACCATAAGTGGAAGTGCCCTAGGCTCTGTTGCTTTGTTTTTTAGATGTTTCAGGAAACACCATACACTTCTCCCGAGTGTCTGTTGGCAATTTACATCCCGCCCATCAGCATAACAAGGCTCCCAGTTCTCCATGGCCTGTCCTGCCTTTCTGGATTTTACACTTTTTTCAGATGGCCCTTTTGACCGGGGGGAAGTGAGACTTCATTGTAGTGCAGATTTCCTTTGCAAGCTTGCTTGGTTGGCCAAAAAGGGCGTATGCGTTTTTTCCTGAATATATTCAGGAAAAAACGCATACGCCCTTTTTGGCCAAGTGCATCATTGTGGACGTTCTGCCTCTTTTCCTATGCTTTCAATGCAATTCCAGTCTACCTCCTGAAATCTGTTTCCTGCAATTCTGCCCCGCTTTCAAGTCCTCTTGGCAGCCATACTTCAGTATATTTTTGGAAGATAGCTGTCATTTATAACTCTGCAGGTTTGTGCATTACAGTGCCCCTGAGCTCCTTTCTTCAACTCGCTTTCTTGTGAGCTGGCCGCAACACCGCAGGATGGCTTCAGGCCCTAATCTGGTTCCGGCATGGCACGCTGAGCCTTTGCTTATTTCCTCTTCCTGGTGGGAAATGAGAGTTAAATTTGCCCGTCCAGACACCTCCAGCTAGTCTCTCATTGGTTCTCGCTATTCCTGTTCATCTTCCGCAGAAATTGCAAACTGGGCCAAACAGGAGGTTAAAGGCGCTGACTCTCCAAGTGGGGAGAGTGTTAGTAAAGCGTCTGGAATGTTGCACCCGAGTACCAGGGGAGGAAAACTGAGACATATTTGAACACGTCTCCCGTTCACACAGTTGATCATACTCTGGGTTCCACATGCATGTTTTAGCTGAAGGAAGAATACCTTAAACCTGGAGAGTTGAGACCCGTGTAATGGGTACCATGCAATATGACTTCAAAGGGTCTTCATTTGCTCACCGAACCTCTCCAATCCTATCACTGCTGCGTTTATGCCCCTGTACACATGCTTGATTCTCTTTTGGAGACATAGCAATCCATAGGTTTTAAGATACTTACAAGTCAGGTACATTATTCGGCGTTTAATATGGTGTGTTGAGTCCATTTCGTTGAGCAAGGAGTAGCTCTTGTCTATTCCATATTTGGCTTAAGGAACTTTATCTGTGCTCATTTCAATCTCTGGTTTTATGCAGCACCCCAACTCACCTTTCCCCTTAAGCAAGCATAAGTTGGTTTTCTAAATTTGAGACCCTGTTCTGTTTTGGAATTCAGTTCCTGTGTAGCCAAGTTTACATTCCGTGTATTACTGATATCTTATGATGTTTCTTTTTCTGAGTGACTTATTTCAGTTAGAATCATCATACCTGAATCCACTCATTGTGCTGCTAAGGGCCTGATGACATAGATTTCATTCCTGAGTCATACTACATTGTACGTAAGTACCACAAGTTCTTTATCCATTTTTCACTTTCTGTGATACTGAACTTGTACGGTAAACGAGGTTCTTGTAAACAGAGGCGTCCCAAACTTTGGGGTGGCTGTGTCTTTTTGATTTTAATTTCCCTAAGCTATAGGACCATAAGTGCAAGTGCCCTAGGCTCAGTTGCTTTGTTTTTTAGATGTTTCAGGAAACACCATACACTTCTCCCGAGTGTCTGTTGGCAGTTTACATCCCGCCGATCAGCATAACAAGGCTCCGAGTTCTCCATGGCCTGTCCTGCATTTCTGGATTTTACACTTTTTTCAGATGGCCCTTTTGACCGGGGGGAAGTGAGACTTCATTGTAGTGCAGATTTACTTTGCAAGCTTGCTTGGTTGGCCAAAAAGGGCGTATGCGTTTTTTCCTGAATATATTCAGGAAAAAACGCATACGCCCTTTTTGGCCAAGTGCATCATTGTGGACGCTCAGCTTCTTTTCCTATGCTTTCAATGCAATTCCAGTCTACCTCCTGAAATCGGTTTCCTGCAATTCTGCCCCGCTTTCAAGTCCTCTTGGCAGCCTTACTTCAGTATATTTTTGGACGATAGCTGTCATTTATAACTCTGCAGGTTTGTGAATTACAGTGCCCCTGAGCTCCTTTCTTCAACTCACTTTCGTGTGAGCTGGCCGCAACACCGCAGGATGGCTTCAGGCCCTAATCTGGTTCCGGCACGGCACGCTGAGCCTTTGGTTATTTCCTCTCCCTGGTGGGAAATGAGAGTTAAATTTGCCCGTCCAGACACCTCCAGCTAGTCTCTCATTGGTTCTCGCTATTCCTGTTCATCTTCCGCAGAAATTGCAAACTGGGCCAAACAGGAGGTTAAAGGGACTGACTCTCCAAGTGGGGAGAGTGTTAGTAAAGCGTCTGGAATGTTGCACCCGAGTACCAGGGTACGAAAACTGAGACATATTTGAACACGTCTCGCGATCACATGGTTGATCATACTCTAGGTTCCACATGCATGTTTTAGCTGAAGGAAGAATACCTTAAACCTGGGTAGTTGAAACCTGTGGAATGGGTACCATGCAATATGACTTCAAAGGGTCTTCATTTGCTCACCGAACCTCTCCAATCCTATCACTGCTGCGTTTATGCCCCTGTACACATGCTTGATTCTCTTTCGGAGACATAGCAATCCATAGGGTTTAAGATATTTACTAGTCAGGTACATTCTTAGGCATTTAATGTGCGGTGTTGAGTCCATTTCGTTGAGCAAGGAGTAGCTCTTGTCTATTCCATATTTGGCTTAAGGAACTTTATCTGTGCTCATTTCAGTCTCTGGTTTTATGCAGCACCCCAACTCACCTTTACCTTTAAGCAAGCATAAGTTGGTTTTCTAAATTTGAGACCCTGTTCTGTTCTGTAATTCAGTTCCTGTGTAGCCAAGTTTACATTCCGTGTATTACTGATATCTTATGATGTTTCTTTTTCTGTGTGACTTATTTCAGTTAGAATCATCATACCTGAATCCACTCATTGTGCTGCTAAGGGCCTGATGACATAGATTTCATTGCTGAGTGATATTGCTTTGTAAGTAAATACCACAACTTCTTTATCCATTTTTCACTTTCTGCGATGTTGAACTTGTACTGTAAACGAGGTTCTTGTAAACAGAGGCGTCCCAAACTTTGGGGTGGCTGTGTCTTTTTGATTTTAATTTCCCTAAGCTATAGGACCATAAGTGGAAGTGCCCTAGGCTCTGTTGCTTTGTTTTTTAGATGTTTCAGGAAACACCATACACTTCTCCCGAGTATCTGTTGGCAATTTACATCCCGCCCATCAGCATAACAAGGCTCCCAGTTCTCCATGGCCTGTCGTGCCTTTCTGGATTTTACACTTTTTTCAGATGGCCCTTTTGACCGGGGGGAAGTGAGACTTCATTGTAGTGCAGATTTCCTTTGCAAGCTTGCTTGGTTGGCCAAAAAGGGCGTATGCGTTTTTTCCTGAATATATTCAGGAAAAAACGCATACGCCCTTTTTGGCCAAGTGCATCATTGTGGACGTTCTGCCTCTTTTCCTATGCTTTCAATGCAATTCCAGTCTACCTCCTGAAATCGGTTTCCTGCAATTCTGCCCCGCTTTCAAGTCCTCTTGGCAGCCTTACTTCAGTATATTTTTGGACGATAGCTGTCATTTATAACTCTGCATGTTTGTGAATTACAGTGCCCCTGAGCTCCTTTCTTCAACTCGCTTTCTTGTGAGCTGGCCGCAACACCGCAGGATGGCTTCAGGCCCTAATCTGGTTCCGGCACGGCACGCTGAGCCTTTGGTTATTTCCTCTTCCTGGTGGGAAATGAGAGTTAAATTTGCCCGTCCAGACACCTCCAGCTACTCTCTCATTGGTTCTCGCTATTCCTGTTCATCTTCCGCAGAAATTGCAAACTGGGCCAAACAGGAGGTTAAAGGGACTGACTCTCCAAGTGGGGAGAGTGTTAGTAAAGCGTCTGGAATGTTGCACCCGAGTACCAGGGGAGGAAAACTGAGACATATTTGAACACGTCTCCCGTTCACACGGTTGATCATACTCTGGGTTCCACATGCATGTTTTAGCTGAAGGAAGAATACCTTAAACCTGGAGAGTTGAGACCCGTGTAATGGGTACCATGCAATATGACTTCAAAGGGTCTTCATTTGCTCACCGAACCTCTCCAATCCTATCACTGCTGCGTTTATGCCCCTGTACACATGCTTGATTCTCTTCCGGAGACAAAGCAATCCATAGGTTTTAAGATACTTACAAGTCAGGTACATTCTTAGGCATTTAATATGCGGTGTTGAGTCCAATTCGTTGAGAAAGGTGTAGCTCTTGTCTATTCCATATTTGGCTTAGGGAACTTTATCTGTGCTCATTTCAATCTCTGGTTTTATGCAGCACCCCAACTCACCTTTCCCCTTAAGCAAGCATAAGTTGGTTTTCTACATTTGAGACCCTGTTCTGTCTTAGAATTCAGTTCCTGTGTAGCCAAGGTTACATTCCGTGTATTAGTGATATCTTATGATGTTTCTTTTTCTGTGTGACTTATTTCAGTTAGAATCATCGTACGTGAATCCACTCATTATGCTGCTACGGGCCTGATGACATAGATTTCATTGCTGAGTGATACTGCATTGTACGTAAGTACCACAAGTTCTTTATCCATTTTTCACTTTCTGTGATATTGAACTTGTACGGTAAACGACGTTCTTGTAAACAGAGGCGTCCCAAACTTTGGCGTGGCTGTGTCTTTTTTATTTTAATTTCCCTAAGCTATAGGACCATAAGTGGAAGTGCCCTAGGCTCTGTTGCTTTGTTTTTTAGATGTTTCAGGAAACACCATACACTTCTCCCGAGTGTCTGTTGGCAATTTACATCCCGCCCATCAGCATAACAAGGCTCCCAGTTCTCCATGGCCTGTCCTGCCTTTCTGGATTTTACACTTTTTTCAGATGGCCCTTTTGACCTGGGGGAAGTGAGACTTTATTGTAGAGCAGATTTCCTTTTCAAATTTGCTTGGTTGGCCAAAAAGGGCGTATGCGTTTTTTCCTGAATATATTCAGGAAAAAACGCATACGCCCTTTTTGGCCAAGTGCATCATTGTGGACGTTCTGCCTCTATTCCTATGCTTTCAATGCAATTCCAGTCTACCTCCTGAAATCGGTTTCCTGCAATTCTGCCCTGCTTTCAAGTCCTCTTGGCAGCCTTACTTCAGTATATTTTTGGACGATAGCTGTCATTTATAACTCTGCAGGTTTGTGAATTACAGTGCCCCTGAGCTCCTTTCTTCAACTCGCTTTCTTGTGAGCTGGCCACAACACCGCAGGATGGCTTCAGGCCCTAATCTGGTTCCGGCATGGCACGCTGAGCCTTTGGTTAATTCCTCTTCCTGGTGGGAAATGAGAGTTAAATTTGCCCGTCCAGACATTTCCAGCTAGTCTCTCATTGGTTCTCCCTATTCCTGTTCATCTTCCGCAGAAATTGCAAACTGGGCCAAACAGGAGTTTAAAGGGACTGACTCTCCAAGTCGGGAGAGTGTTAGTAAAGCGTCTGGAATGTTGCACCCGAGTACCAGGGTACGAAAACTGAGACATATTTGAACACCTCTCGCGATCACATGGTTGATCATACTCTAGGTTCCACATGCATGTTTTAGCTGAAGGAAGAATACCTTAAACCTGGGTAGTTGAAACCTGTGGAATGGGTACCATGCAATATGACTTCAAAGGGTCTTCATTTGCTCACCGAACCTCTCCAATCCTATCACTGCTGCGTTTATGCCCCTGTACACATGCTTGATTCTCTTTCGGAGACATAGCAATCCATAGGTTTTAAGATATTTACTAATCAGGTACATTCTTAGGCATTTAATGTGCGGTCTTGAGTCCATTTCATTGAGCAAGGAGTAGCTCTTGTCTATTCCATATTTGGCTTAAGGAACTTTATCTGTGCTCATTTTAGTCTCTGGTTTTATGCAGCACCCCAACTCACCTTTACCCTTAAGCAAGCATAAGTTGGTTTTCTAAATTTGAGACCCTGTTCTGTTCTGTAATTCAGTTCCTGTGTAGCCAAGTTTACATTCCGTGTATTACTGATATCTTATGATGTTTCTTTTTCTGTGTGACTTATTTCAGTTAGAATCATCATACCTGAATCCACTCATTCTTGCTGCTAAGGGCCTGATGACATAGATTTCATTGCTGAGTGATATTGCTTTGTAAGTAAATACCACAACTTCTTTATCCATTTTTCACTTTCTGCGATGTTGAACTTGTACTGTAAACGAGGTTCTTGTAAACAGAGCCGTTCCAAACTTTGGGGTGGCTGTGTCTTTTTGATTTTAATTTCCCTAAGCTATAGGACCATAAGTGGAAGTGCCCTAGGCTCTGTTGCTTTGTTTTTTAGATGTTTCAGGAAACACCATACACTTCTCCCGAGTGTCTGTTGGCAATTTACATCCCGCCCATCAGCATAACAAGGCTCCCAGTTCTCCATGGCCTGTCCTGCCTTTCTGGATTTTACACTTTTTTCAGATGGCCCTTTTGACCGGGGGGAAGTGAGACTTCATTGTAGTGCAGATTTCCTTTGCAAGCTTGCTTGGTTGGCCAAAACGGGCGTATGCGTTTTTTCCTGAATATATTCAGGAAAAAACGCATACACCCTTTTTGGCCAAGTGCATCATTGTGGACGTTCTGCCTCTTTTCCTATGCTTTCAATGCAATTCCAGTCTACCTCCTGAAATCGGTTTCCTGCAATTCTGCCCCGCTTTCAAGTCCTCTTGGCAGCCATACTTCAGTATATTTTTGGACGATAGCTGTCATTTATAACTCTGCAGGTTTGTGCATTACAGTGCCCCTGAGCTCCTTTCTTCAACTCGCTTTCTTGTGAGCTGGCCGCAACACCGCAGGATGGCTTCAGGCCCTAATCTGGTTCCGGCATGGCACGCTGAGCCTTTGCTTATTTCCTCTTCCTGGTGGGAAATGAGAGTTAAATTTGCCCGTCCAGACACCTCCAGCTAGTCTCTCATTGGTTCTCGCTATTCCTGTTCATCTTCCGCAGAAATTGCAAACTGGGCCAAACAGGAGGTTAAAGGCGCTGACTCTCCAAGTGGGGAGAGTGTTAGTAAAGCGCCTGGAATGTTGCACCCGAGTACCAGGGGAGGAAAACTGAGACATATTTGAACACGTCTCCCGTTCACACGGTTGATCATACTCTGGGTTCCACATGCATGTTTTAGCTGAAGGAAGAATACCTTAAACCTGGAGAGTTGAGACCCGTGTAATGGGTACCATGCAATATGACTTCAAAGGGTCTTCATTTGCTCACCGAACCTCTCCAATCCTATCACTGCTGCGTTTATGCCCCTGTACACATGCTTGATTCTCTTTTGGAGACATAGCAATCCATAGGTTTTAAGATACTTACAAGTCAGGTACATTCTTCGGCGTTTAATATGGGGTGTTGAGTCCATTTCGTTGAGTAAGGAGTAGCTCTTGTCTATTCCATATTTGGCTTAAGGAACTTTATCTGTGCTCATTTCAATCTCTGGTTTTATGCAGCACCCCAACTCACCTTTCCCCTTAAGCAAGCATAAGTTGGTTTTCTAAATTTGAGACCCTGTTCTGTTTTGGAATTCAGTTCCTGTGTAGCCAAGTTTACATTCCGTGTATTAGTGATATCTTATGATGTTTCTTTTTCTGTGTGACTTATTTCATTTAGAATCATCGTACCTGAATCCACTCATTGTGCTGCTACGGGCCTGATGACATAGATTTCATTCCTGAGTCATACTACATTGTACGTAAGTACCACAAGTTCTTTATCCATTTTTCACTTTCTGTGATACTGAACTTGTACGGTAAACGAGGTTCTTGTAAACAGAGGCGTCCCAAACTTTGGGATGGCTGTGTCTTTTTGATTTTAATTTCCCTAAGCTATAGGACCATAAGTGGAAGTGCCCTAGGCTCTGTTGCTTTGTTTTTTAGATGTTTCAGGAAACACCATACACTTCTCCCGAGTGTCTGTTGGCAGTTTACATCCCGCCCATCAGCATAACAAGGCTCCGAGTTCTCCATGGCCTGTCCTGGTTTTCTGGATTTTACACTTTTTTCAGATGGCCCTTTTGACCGGGGGGAAGTGAGACTTCATTGTAGTGCAGATTTACTTTGCAAGCTTGCTTGGTTGGCCAAAAAGGGCGTATGCGTTTTTTCCTGAATATATTCAGGAAAAAACGCATACGCCCTTTTTGGCCAAGTGCATCATTGTGGACGCTCTGCTTCTTTTCCTATGCTTTCAATGCAATTCCAGTCTACCTCCTGAAATCGGTTTCCTGCAATTCTGCCCCGCTTTCAAGTCCTCTTGGCAGCCTTACTTCAGTATATTTTTGGACGATAGCTGTCATTTATAACTCTGCAGGTTTGTGAATTACAGTGCCCCTGAGCTCCTTTCTTCAACTCACTTTCGTGTGAGCTGGCCGCAACACCGCAGGATGGCTTCAGGCCCTAATCTGGTTCCGGCACGGCACGCTGAGCCTTTGGTTATTTCCTCTTCCTGGTGGGAAATGAGAGTTAAATTTGCCCGTCCAGACACCTCCAGCTAGTCTCTCATTGGTTCTCGCTATTCCTGTTCATCTTCCGCAGAAATTGCAAACTGGGCCAAACAGGAGGTTAAAGGGACTGACTCTCCAAGTCGGGAGAGTGTTAGTAAAGCGTCTGGAATGTTGCACCCGAGTACCAGGGTACGAAAACTGAGACATATTTGAACACGTCTCGCGATCACATGGTTGATCATACTCTAGGTTCCACATGCATGTTTTAGCTGAAGGAAGAATACCTTAAACCTGGGTAGTTGAAACCTGTGGAATGGGTACCATGCAATATGACTTCAAAGGGTCTTCATTTGCTCACCGAACCTCTCCAATCCTATCACTGCTGTGTTTATGCCCCTGTACACATGCTTGATTCTCTTTCGGAGACATAGCAATCCATAGGTTTTAAGATATTTACTAGTCAGGTACTTTCTTAGGCATTTAATGTGCGGTGTTGAGTCCATTTCGTTGAGCAAGGAGTAGCTCTTGTCTATTCCATATTTGGCTTAAGGAACTTTATCTGTGCTCATTTCAATCTCTGGTTTTATGCAGCACCCCAACTCACCTTTCCCCTTAAGCAAGCATAAGTTTGTTTTCTAAATTTGAGACCCTGTTCTGTTTTGGAATTCAGTTGCTGTGTAGCCAAGTTTACATTCCGTGTATTACTGATATCTTATGATGTTTCTTTTCCTGTGTGACTTATTTCAGTTAGAATCATCGTACCTGAATCCACTCATTATGCTGCTACGGGCCTGATGACATAGATTTCATTGCTGAGTGATACTGCATTGTACGTAAGTACCACAAGTTCTTTATCCATTTTTCACTTTCTGTGATATTGAACTTGTACGGTAAATGAGTTTCTTGTAAACAGAGCCGTCCGAAACTTTTGGGTGGCTCTGTCTTTTTGATTTTAATTTCCGTAAGCTATAGGACCATAAGTGTAAGTGCCCTAGGCTCTGTTGCTTTGTTTTTTAGATGTTTCAGGAAACACCATACACTTCTCCCGAGTGTCTGTTGGCAATTTTCATCCCGCCCATCAGCATAACAAGGCTCCCAGTTCTCCATGGCCTGTCCTGCCTTTGTGGATTTTACACTTTTTTCAGATGGTCCTTTTGACCTGGGGGAAGTGAGACTTCATTGTAGTTCAGATTTCCTTTGCAAGTTTGCTTGGTTGCCCAAAAAGGGCGTATGCGTTTTTTCCTGAATATATTCTGGAAAAAACACATACGCCCTTTTTGGCCAAGTGCATCATTGTGGACGTTCTGCCTCTTTTCCTATGCTTTCAATGCAATTCCAGTCTACCTCCTGAAATCGGTTTCCTGCAATTCTGCCCCGCTTTCAAGTCCTCTTGGCAGCCTTACTTCAGTATATTTTTGGATGATAGCTGTCATTTATAACTCTGCAGGTTTCTGAATTACAGTGCCCCTGAGCTCCTTTCTTCAACTCGCTTTCTTGTGAGCTGGCCGCACACTGCAAGATGGCTTCAGGCCCTAATCTGGTTCCGGCACGGCACGCTGAGCCTTTGGTTAATTCCTCTTCCTGGTGGGAAATGAGAGTTAAATTTGCCCGTCCAGACACCTCCAGCTAGTCTCTCATTGGTTCTCGCTATTCCTGTTCATCTTCCGCAGAAATTGCAAACTAGGCCAAACAGGAGGTTAAAGGGACTGACTCTCCAAGTCGGGAGAGTGTTAGTAAAGCGTCTGGAATGTTGCACCCGAGTACCAGGGTACGAAAACTGAGACATATTTGAACATGTCTCCCGATCACATGGTTGATCATACTCTAGGTTCCACATGCATGTTTTAGCTGAAGGAAGAATACCTTAAACCTGGGTAGTTGAAACCTGTGGAATGGGTACCATGCAATATGACTTCAAAGGGTCTTCATTTGCTCACCGAACCTCTCCAATCCTATCACTGCTGCGTTTATGCCCCTGTACACATGCTTGATTCTCTTTCGGAGACATAGCAATCCATAGGTTTTAAGATATTTACTAGTCAGGTACTTTCTTAGGCATTTAATGTGCGGTGTTGAGTCCATTTCGTTGAGCAAGGAGTAGCTCTTGTCTATTCCATATTTGGCTTAAGGAACTTTATCTGTGCTCATTTCAATCTCTGGTTTTATGCAGCACCCCAACTCACCTTTCCCCTTAAGCAAGCATAAGTTTGTTTTCTAAATTTGAGACCCTGTTCTGTTTTGGAATTCAGTTGCTGTGTAGCCAAGTTTACATTCCGTGTATTAGTGATATCTTATGATGTTTCTTTTTCTGTGTGACTTATTTCAGTTAGAATCATCGTACCTGAATCCACTCATTATGCTGCTACGGGCCTGATGACATAGATTTCATTGCTGAGTGATACTGCATTGTACGTAAGTACCACAAGTTCTTTATCCATTTTTCACTTTCTGTGATATTGAACTTGTACGGTAAATGAGTTTCTTGTAAACAGAGCCGTCCGAAACTTTTGGGTGGCTCTGTCTTTTTGATTTTAATTTCCGTAAGCTATAGGACCATAAGTGTAAGTGCCCTAGGCTCTGTTGCTTTGTTTTTTAGATGTTTCAGGAAACACCATACACTTCTCCCGAGTGTCTGTTGGCAATTTTCATCCCGCCCATCAGCATAACAAGGCTCCCAGTTCTCCATGGCCTGTCCTGCCTTTGTGGATTTTATACTTTTTTCAGATGGTCCTTTTGACCTGGGGGAAGTGAGACTTCATTGTAGTTCAGATTTCCTTTGCAAGTTTGCTTGGTTGCCCAAAAAGGGCGTATGCGTTTTTTCCTGAATATATTCTGGAAAAAACACATACGCCCTTTTTGGCCAAGTGCATCATTGTGGACGTTCTGCCTCTTTTCCTATGCTTTCAATGCAATTCCAGTCTACCTCCTGAAATCGGTTTCCTGCAATTCTGCCCCGCTTTCAAGTCCTCTTGGCAGCCTTACTTCAGTATATTTTTGGATGATAGCTGTCATTTATAACTCTGCAGGTTTCTGAATTACAGTGCCCCTGAGCTCCTTTCTTCAACTCGCTTTCTTGTGAGCTGGCCGCACACTGCAAGATGGCTTCAGGCCCTAATCTGGTTCCGGCACGGCACGCTGAGCCTTTGGTTAATTCCTCTTCCTGGTGGGAAATGAGAGTTAAATTTGCCCGTCCAGACACCTCCAGCTAGTCTCTCATTGGTTCTCGCTATTCCTGTTCATCTTCCGCAGAAATTGCAAACTAGGCCAAACAGGAGGTTAAAGGGACTGACTCTCCAAGTCGGGAGAGTGTTAGTAAAGCGTCTGGAATGTTGCACCCGAGTACCAGGGTACGAAAACTGAGACATATTTGAACATGTCTCCCGATCACATGGTTGATCATACTCTAGGTTCCACATGCATGTTTTAGCTGAAGGAAGAATACCTTAAAGCTGGGTAGTTGAAACTGTGGAATGGGTACCATGCAATATGACTTCAAAGGGTCTTCATTTGCTCACCGAACCTCTCCAATCCTATCACTGCTGCGTTTATGCCCCTGTACACATGCTTGATTCTCTTTCGGAGACATAGCAATCCATAGGTTTTAAGATACTTACTAGTCAGGTACATTCTTAGGCGTTCAATATGCGGTGTTGAGTCCATTTCGTTGAGCAAGGTGTAGCTCTTGTCTATTCCATATTTGCCTTAAGGAACTTTATCTGTGCTCATTTCAATCTCTGGTTTTATGCAGCACCCCAACTCACCTTTCCCCTTAAGCAAGCATAAGTTGGTTTTCTAAATTTGAGACCCTGTTCTGTTTTGGAATTCAGTTCCTGTGTAGCCAAGTTTACATTCCGTGTATTAGTGATATCTTATGATGTTTCTTTTTCTGTGTGACGTATTTCAGTTAGAATCATCGAACCTGAATCCACTCATTGTGCTACTAAGGGCCTGATGACATAGATTTCATTGCTGAGTGATACTGCATTGTACGTAAGTACCACAAGTTCTTTATCCATTTTTCACTTTCTGTGATATTGAACTTGTATGGTAAACGAGGTTCTTGTAAACAGAGGCGTCCCAAACTTTGGGGTGGCTGTGTCTTTTTGATTTTAATTTCCCTAAGCTATAGGACCATAAGTGGAAGTGCCCTAGGCTCTGTTGCTTTGTTTTTTAGATGTTTCAGGAAACACCATACACTTCTCCCGAGTGTCTGTTGGCAATTTACATCCCGCCCATCAGCAGAACAAGGCTCCCAGTTCTCCATGGCCTGTCCTGCCTTTCTGGATTTTACACTTTTTTCAGATGGCCCTTTTGACCTGGGGGAAGTGAGACTTCATTGTAGTGCAGATTTCCTTTGCAAATTTGCTTGGTTGGCCAAAAAGGGCGTATGCGTTTTTTCCTGAATATATTCAGGAAAAAACGCATACGCCCTTTTTGGCCAAGTGCATCATTGTGGACGTTCTGCCTCTTTTCCTATGCTTTCAATGCAATTCCAGTCTACCTCCTGAAATCGGTTTCCTGCAATTCTGCCCCACTTTCAAGTCCTCTTGGCAGCCTTACTTCAGTATATTTTTGGACGATAGCTGTCATTTATAACTCTGCAGGTTTGTGAATTACAGTGCCCCTGAGCTCCTTTCTTCAACTCGCTTTCTTGTGAGCTGGCCGCAACACCGCAAGATGGCTTCAGGCCCTAATCTGGTTCTGGCACGGCACTCTGAGCCTTTGGTTAATTCCTCTTCCTGGTGGAAATGAGAGTTAAATTTGCCCGTCCAGACACCTCCAGCTAGTCTCTCATTGGTTCTCCCTATTCCTGTTCATCTTCCGCAGAAATTGCAAACTGGGCCAAACAGGAGGTTAAAGGCGCTGACTCTCCTGGTGGGGAGAGTGTTAGTAAAGTGTCTGGAATGTTGCACCCGAGTACCAGGGGAGGAAAACTGAGACATATATGAACACGTCTCCCGTTCACACGGTTGATCATACTCTGGGTTCCACATGCATGTTTTAGCTGAAGGAAGAATACCTTAAACCTGGAGAGTTGAGACCCGTGTAATGGGTACCATGCAATATGACTTCAAAGGGTCTTCATTTGCTCACCGAACCTCTCCAATCCTATCACTGCTGCGTTTATGCCCCTGTACACATGCTTGATTCTCTTTCGGAGACATAGCAATCCATAGGTTTTAAGAAACTTACTAGTCAGGTACATTCTTAGGCGTTTAATATGCGGTGTTGAGTCCATTTCGTTGAGCAAGGAGTAGCTCTTGTCTATTCCATATTTGGCTTAAGGAACTTTATCTGTGCTCATTTCAATCTCTGGTTTTATGCAGCACCCCAACTCACCTTTCCCCTTAAGCAAGCATAAGTTGGTTTTCTAAATTTGAGACCCTGTTCTGTTCTGTAATTCAGTTTGTGTGTAGCCAAGTTTACATTCCGTGTATTACTGATATCTTATGATGTTTCTTTTTCTGTGTGACTTATTTCAGTTAGAATCATCATACCTGAATCCACTCATTGTGCTGCTAAGGGCCTGATGACATAGATTTCATTGCTGAGTGATATTGCTTTGTAAGTAAATACCACAACTTCTTTATCCATTTTTCACTTTCTGCGATGTTGAACTTGTACTGTAAACGAGGTTCTTGTAAACAGAGCCGTTCCAAACTTTGGGGTGGCTGTGTCTTTTTTATTTTAATTTCCCTAAGCTATAGGACCATAAGTGGAAGTGCCCTAGGCTCTGTTGCTTTGTTTTTTAGATGTTTCAGGAAACACCATACACTTCTCCCGAGTGTCTGTTGGCAACTTACATCCCGCCGATCAGCATAACAAGGCTCCCAGTTCTCCATGGCCTGTCCTGCCTTTCTGGATTTTACACTTTTTTCAGATGGCCCTTTTGACCGGGGGGAAGTGAGACTTCATTGTAGTGCAGATTTCCGTTGCAAGCTTGCTTGGTTGGCCAAAACGGGCGTATGCGTTTTTTCCTGAATATATTCAGGAAAAAACGCATACGCCCTTTTTGGCCAAGTGCATCATTGTGGACGTTCTGCCTCTTTTCCTATGCTTTCAATGCAATTCCTGTCTACCTCCTGAAATCGGTTTCCTGCAATTCTGCCCCGCTTTCAAATCCTCTTGGCAGCCTTACTTCAGTATATTTTTGGACGATAGCTGTCATTTATAACTCTGCAGGTTTGTGAATTACAGTGCCCCTGAGCTCCTTTCTTCAACTCGCTTTGTTTTGAGCTGGCCGCAACACTGCAGGATGGCTTCAGGCCCTAATCTGGTTCCGGCACGCACGCTGAGCCTTTGGTTAATTCCTCTTCCTGGTGGGAAATGAGAGTTAAATTTGCCCGTCCAGACACCTCCAGCTAGTCTCTCATTGGTTCTCCCTATTCCTGTTCATCTTCCGCAGAAATTGCAAACTGGGCCAAACAGGAGGTTAAAGGCGCTGACTCTCCTGGTGGGGAGAGTGTTAGTAAAGTGTCTGGAATGTTGCACCCGAGTACCAGGGGAGGAAAACTGAGACATATATGAACACGTCTCCCGTTCACACGGTTGATCATACTCTGGGTTCCACATGCATGTTTTAGCTGAAGGAAGAATACCTTAAACCTGGAGAGTTGAGACCCGTGTAATGGGTACCATGCAATATGACTTCAAAGGGTCTTCATTTGCTCACCGAACCTCTCCAATCCTATCACTGCTGCGTTTATGCCCCTGTACACATGCTTGATTCTCTTTCGGAGACATAGCAATCCATAGGTTTTAAGAAACTTACTAGTCAGGTACATTCTTAGGCGTTTAATATGCGGTGTTGAGTCCATTTCGTTGAGCAAGGAGTAGCTCTTGTCTATTCCATATTTGGCTTAAGGAACTTTATCTGTGCTCATTTCAATCTCTGGTTTTATGCAGCACCCCAACTCACCTTTCCCCTTAAGCAAGCATAAGTTGGTTTTCTAAATTTGAGACCCTGTTCTGTTCTGTAATTCCGTTTGTGTGTAGCCAAGTTTACATTCCGTGTATTACTGATATCTTATGATGTTTCTTTTTCTGTGTGACTTATTTCAGTTAGAATCATCATACCTGAATCCACTCATTGTGCTGCTAAGGTCCTGATGACATAGATTTCATTGCTGAGTGATATTGCTTTGTAAGTAAATACCACAATTTCTTTATCCATTTTTCACTTTCTGCGATGTTGAACTTGTACTGTAAACGAGGTTCTTGTAAACAGAGCCGTTCCAAACTTTGGGGTGGCTGTGTCTTTTTGATTTTAATTTCCCTAAGCTATAGGACCATAAGTGGAAGTGCCCTAGGCTCTGTTGCTTTGTTTTTTAGATGTTTCAGGAAACACCATACACTTCTCCCGAGTGTCTGTTGGCAACTTACATCCCGCCGATCAGCATAACAAGGCTCCCAGTTCTCCATGGCCTGTCCTGCCTTTCTGGATTTTACACTTTTTTCAGATGGCCCTTTTGACCGGGGGGAAGTGAGACTTCATTGTAGTGCAGATTTCCTTTGCAAGCTTGCTTGGTTGGCCAAAAAGGGCGTATGCGTTTTTTCCTGAATATATTCAGGAAAAAACGCATACGCCCTTTTTGGCCAAGTGCATCATTGTGGACGTTCTGCCTCTTTTCCTATGCTTTCAATGCAATTCCAGTCTACCTCCTGAAATCGGTTTCCTGCAATTCTGCCCCGCTTTCAAGTCCTCTTGGCAGCCTTACTTCAGTATATTTTTGGACGATAGCTGTCATTTATAACTCTGCAGGTTTGTGAATTACAGTGCCCCTGAGCTCCTTTCTTCAACTCGCTTTCTTTTGAGCTGGCCGCAACACCGCAGGATAGCTTCAGGCCCTAATCTTGTTCCGGCACGGCACGCTGAGCCTTTGGTTATTTCCTCTTCCTGGTGGGAAATGAGAGTTAAATTTGCCCGTCAAGAAACCTCCAGCTAGTCTCTCATTGGTTCTCGCTATTCCTGTTCATCTTCCGCAGAAATTGCAAACTGGGCCAAACAGGAGGTTAAAGGCGCTGACTCTCCAAGTCGGGAGAGTGTTAGTAAAGCGTCTGGAATGTTGCACCCGAGTACCAGGGTACAAAAACTGAGACATATTTGAACACGTCTCCCGTTCACACGGTTGATCATACTCTGGGTTCCACATGCATGTTTTAGCTGAAGGAAGAATACCTTAAACCTGGAGAATTGAGACCCGTGTAATGGGTACCATGCAATATGACTTCAAAGGGTCTTCATTTGCTCACCGAACCTCTCCAATCCTATCACTGCTGCGTTTATGCCCCTGTACACATGCTTGATTCTCTTTCGGAGACATAGCAATCCATAGGTTTTAAGAAACTTACTAGTCAGGTACATTCTTAGGCGTTTAATATGCGGTGTTGAGTCCATTTCGTTGAGCAAGGAGTAGCTCTTGTCTATTCCATATTTGGCTTAAGGAACTTTATCTGTGCTCATTTCAATCTCTGGTTTTATGCAGCACCCCAACTCACCTTTCCCCTTAAGCAAGCATAAGTTGGTTTTCTAAATTTGAGACCCTGTTCTGTTCTGTAATTCCGTTTGTGTGTAGCCAAGTTTACATTCCGTGTATTAGTGATATCTTATGATGTTTCTTTTTCTGTGTGACTTATTTCAGTTAGAATCATCATACCTGAATCCACTCATTGTGCTGCTAAGGTCCTGATGACATAGATTTCATTGCTGAGTGATATTGCTTTGTAAGTAAATACCACAATTTCTTTATCCATTTTTCACTTTCTGCGATGTTGAACTTGTACTGTAAACGAGGTTCTTGTAAACAGAGCCGTTCCAAACTTTGGGGTGGCTGTGTCTTTTTGATTTTAATTTCCCTAAGCTATAGGACCATAAGTGGAAGTGCCCTAGGCTCTGTTGCTTTGTTTTTTAGATGTTTCAGGAAACACCATACACTTCTCCCGAGTGTCTGTTGGCAACTTACATCCCGCCGATCAGCATAACAAGGCTCCCAGTTCTCCATGGCCTGTCCTGCCTTTCTGGATTTTACACTTTTTTCAGATGGCCCTTTTGACCGGGGGGAAGTGAGACTTCATTGTAGTGCAGATTTCCTTTGCAAGCTTGCTTGGTTGGCCAAAAAGGGCGTATGCGTTTTTTCCTGAATATATTCAGGAAAAAACGCATACGCCCTTTTTGGCCAAGTGCATCATTGTGGACGTTCTGCCTCTTTTCCTATGCTTTCAATGCAATTCCAGTCTACCTCCTGAAATCGGTTTCCTGCAATTCTGCCCCGCTGTCAAGTCCTCTTGGTAGCCTTACTTCAGTATATTTTTGGACGATAGCTGTCATTTATAACTCTGCAGGTTTGTGAATTACAGTGCCCCTGAGCTCCTTTCTTCAACTCGCTTTCTTTTGAGCTGGCCGCAACACCGCAGGATAGCTTCAGGCCCTAATCTTGTTCCGGCACGGCACGCTGAGCCTTTGGTTATTTCCTCTTCCTGGTGGGAAATGAGAGTTAAATTTGCCCGTCAAGAAACCTCCAGCTAGTCTCTCATTGGTTCTCGCTATTCCTGTTCATCTTCCGCAGAAATTGCAAACTGGGCCAAACAGGAGGTTAAAGGCGCTGACTCTCCAAGTCGGGAGAGTGTTAGTAAAGCGTCTGGAATGTTGCACCCGAGTACCAGGGTACAAAAACTGAGACATATTTGAACACGTCTCCCGTTCACACGGTTGATCATACTCTGGGTTCCACATGCATGTTTTAGCTGAAGGAAGAATACCTTAAACCTGGAGAGTTTAGACCCGTGGAATGGGTACCATGCAATATGACTTCAAAGGGTCTTCATTTGCTCACCGAACCTCACCAATCCTATCACTGCTGCGTTTATGCCCCTGTACACATGCTTGATTCTCTTTCGGAGACATAGCAATCCATAGGTTTTAAGATACTTACTAGTCAGGTACATTCTTAGGCGTTTAATATGCGGTGTTGAGTCCATTTCGTTGAGCAAGGAGTAGCTCTTGTCTATTCCATATTTGGCTTAAGGAACTTTATCTGTGTTCATTTCAATCTCTGGTTTTATGCAGCACCCCAACTCACCTTTACCCTTAAGCAAGCATAAGTTGGTTTTCTAAATTTGAGACCCTGTTCTGTTCTGTAATTCAGTTTGTGTGTAGCCAAGTTTACATTCCGTGTATTAGTGATATCTTATGATGTTTCTTTTTCTGTGTGACTTATTTCAGTTAGAATCATCATACCTGAATCCACTCATTGTGCTGCTAAGGGCCTGATGACATAGATTTCATTGCTGAGTGATATTGCTTTGTAAGTAAATACCACAACTTCTTTATCCATTTTTCACTTTCTGCGATGTTGAACTTGTACTGTAAACGAGGTTCTTGTAAACAGAGGCGTCCCAAACTTTGGGGTGGCTGTGTCTTTTTGATTTTAATTTCCCTAAGCTATAGGACCAGAAGTGGAAGTGCCCTAGGCTCTGTTGCTTTGTTTTTTAGATGTTTCAGGAAACACCATACACTTCTCCCGAGTGTCTGTTGGCAATTTACATCCCGCCCATCAGCATAACAAGGCTCCCAGTTCTCCATGGCCTGTCCTGCCTTTCTGGATTTTACACTTTTTTCAGATGGCCCTTTTGACCGGGGGTAAGTGAGACTTCATTGTAGTGCAGATTTCCTTTGCAAGCTTACTTGGTTGGCCAAAAAGGGCGTATGCGTTTTTTCCTGAATATATTCAGGAAAAAACGCATACGCCCTTTTTGACCAAGTGCATCATTGTGGACGTTCTGCCTCTTTTCCTATGCTTTCAATGCAATTCCAGTCTACCTCCTGAAATCGGTTTCCTGCAATTCTGCCGCGCTTTCAAGTCCTCTTCGCAGCCTTACTTCAGTATATTTTTGGACGATAGCTGTCATTTATAACTCTGCAGGTTTGTGAATTACAGTGCCCCTGAGCTCCTTTCTTCAACTCGCTTTCTTTTGAGCTGGCCGCAACACCGCAGGATAGCTTCAGGCCCTAATCTTGTTCCGGCACGGCACGCTGAGCCTTTGGTTATTTCCTCTTCCTGGTGGGAAATGAGAGTTAAATTTGCCCGTCAAGAAACCTCCAGCTAGTCTCTCATTGGTTCTCGCTATTCCTGTTCATCTTCCGCAGAAATTGCAAACTGGGCCAAACAGGAGGTTAAAGGCGCTGACTCTCCAAGTCGGGAGAGTGTTAGTAAAGCGTTTGGAATGTTGCACCCGAGTACCAGGGTACAAAAACTGAGACATATTTGAACACGTCTCCCGTTCACACGGTTGATCATACTCTGGGTTCCACATGCATGTTTTAGCTGAAGGAAGAATACCTTAAACCTGGAGAGTTTAGACCCGTGGAATGGGTACCATGCAATATGACTTCAAAGGGTCTTCATTTGCTCACCGAACCTCTCCAATCCTATCACTGCTGCGTTTATGCCCCTGTACACATGCTTGATTCTCTTTCGGAGACATAGCAATCCATAGGTTTTAAGATACTTACTAGTCAGGTACATTCTTAGGCGTTTAATATGCGGTGTTGAGTCCATTTCGTTGAGCAAGGAGTAGCTCTTGTCTATTCCATATTTGGCTTAAGGAACTTTATCTGTGTTCATTTCAATCTCTGGTTTTATGCAGCACCCCAACTCACCTTTACCCTTAAGCAAGCATAAGTTGGTTTTCTAAATTTGAGACCCTGTTCTGTTCTGTAATTCAGTTTGTGTGTAGCCAAGTTTACATTCCGTGTATTACTGATATCTTATGATGTTTCTTTTTCTGTGTGACTTATTTCAGTTAGAATCATCATACCTGAATCCACTCATTGTGCTGCTAAGGGCCTGATGACATAGATTTCATTGCTGAGTGATATTGCTTTGTAAGTAAATACCACAACTTCTTTATCCATTTTTCACTTTCTGCGATGTTGAACTTGTACTGTAAACGAGGTTCTTGTAAACAGAGGCGTCCCAAACTTTGGGGTGGCTGTGTCTTTTTGATTTTAATTTCCCTAAGCTATAGGACCAGAAGTGGAAGTGCCCTAGGCTCTGTTGCTTTGTTTTTTAGATGTTTCAGGAAACACCATACACTTCTCCCGAGTGTCTGTCTGCAATTTACATCCCGCCCATCAGCATAACAAGGCTCCCAGTTCTCCATGGCCTGTCCTGCCTTTCTGGATTTTACACTTTTTTCAGATGGCCCTTTTGACCGGGGGTAAGTGAGACTTCATTGTAGTGCAGATTTCCTTTGCAAGCTTACTTGGTTGGCCAAAAAGGGCGTATGAGTTTTTTCCTGAATATATTCAGGAAAAAACGCATACGCCCTTTTTGACCAAGTGCATCATTGTGGACGTTCTGCCTCTTTTCCTATGCTTTCAATGCAATTCCAGTCTACCTCCTGAAATCGGTTTCCTGCAATTCTGCCGCGCTTTCAAGTCCTCTTCGCAGCCTTACTTCAGTATATTTTTGGACGATAGCTGTCATTTATAACTCTGCAGGTTTGTGAATTACAGTGCCCCTGAGCTCCTTTCTTCAACTCGCTTTCTTTTGAGCTGGCCGCAACACCGCAGGATAGCTTCAGGCCCTAATCTTGTTCCGGCACGGCACGCTGAGCCTTTGGTTATTTCCTCTTCCTGGTGGGAAATGAGAGTTAAATTTGCCCGTCAAGAAACCTCCAGCTAGTCTCTCATTGGTTCTCGCTATTCCTGTTCATCTTCCGCAGAAATTGCAAACTGGGCCAAACAGGAGGTTAAAGGCGCTGACTCTCCAAGTGGGGAGAGTGTTAGTAAAGCGTCTGGAATGTTGCACCCGAGTACCAGGGGAGGAAAACTGAGACATATTTGAACACGTCTCCCGTTCACACGGTTGATCATACTCTGGGTTCCACATGAATGTTTTAGCTGAAGGAAGAATACCTTAAACCTGGAGAGTTGAGACCCGTGTAATGGGTACCATGCAATATGACTTCAAAGGGTCTTCATTTGCTCACCGAACCTCTCCAATCCTATCACTGCTGCGTTCATGACCCTGTACACACGCTTGATTCTCCTTTGGAGACATAGCAATCCATAGGTTTTAAGATACTTACTAGTCAGGTACATTCTTAGGCGTTTAATATGGGGTGTTGAGTCCATTTCGTTGAGTAAGGAGTAGCTCTTGTCTATTCCATATTTGGCTTAAGGAACTTTATCTGTACTCATTTCAATCTCTGGTTTTATGCAGCACCCCAAATCACCTTTCCCCTTAAGCAAGCATAAGTTGGTTTTCTAAATTTGAGACCCTGTTCTGTTTTGGAATTCAGTTCCTGTGTAGCCAAGTTTACATTCCGTGTATTAGTGATATCTTATGATGTTTCTTTTTCTGTGTGACGTATTTCAGTTAGAATCATCGAACCTGAATCCACTCATTGTGCTACTAAGGGCCTGATGACATAGATTTCATTGCTGAGTGATACTGCATTGTACGTAAGTACCACAAGTTCTTTATCCATTTTTCACTTTCTGTGATATTGAACTTGTATGGTAAACGAGGTTCTTGTAAACAGAGGCGTCCCAAACTTTGGGGTGGCTGTGTCTTTTTGATTTTAATTTCCCTAAGCTATAGGACCATAAGTGGAAGTGCCCTAGGCTCTGTTGCTTTGTTTTTTAGATGTTTCAGGAAACACCATACACTTCTCCTGAGTGTCTGTTGGCAATTTACATCCCGCCCATCAGCAGAACAAGGCTCCCAGTTCTCCATGGCCTGTCCTGCATTTCTGGATTTTACACTTTTTTCAGATGGCCCTTTTGACCTGGGGGAAGTGAGACTTCATTGTAGTGCAGATTTCCTTTGCAAATTTGCTTGGTTGGCCAAAAAGAGCGTATGCGTTTTCTCCTGAATATATTCAGGAAAAAACGCATACGCTCTTTTTGGCCAAGTGCATCATTGTGGACGTTCTGCCTCTTTTCCTATGCTTTCAATGCAATTCCAGTCTACCTCCTGAAATCGGTTTCCTGCAATTCTGCCCCGCTTTCAAGTCCTCTTGGCAGCCTTACTTCAGTATATTTTTGGACGATAGCTGTCATTTATACCTCTGCAGGTTTGTGAATTACAGTGCCCCTGAGCTCCTTTCTTCAACTCACTTTCTTGTGAGCTGGCCGCAACACGGCAGGATGGCTTCAGGCCCTAATCTGGTTCCGGCACGGCACGCTGAGCCTTTGGTTAATTCCTCTTCCTGGTGGGAAATGAGAGTTAAATTTGCCCGTCCAGACACCTCCAGCTAGTCTCCCATTCGTTCTCGCTATTCCTGTTCATCTTCCGCAGAAATTGCAAACTGGGCCAAACAGGAGGTTAAAGGGACTGACTCTCCAAGTCGGGAGAGTGTTAGTAAAGCGTCTGGAATGTTGCACCCGAGTACCAGGGTACAAAAACTGAGACATATTTGAACACGTCTCCCGTTCACACGGTTGATCATACTCTGGGTTCCACATGCATGTTTTAGCTGAAGGAAGAATACCTTAAACCTGGAGAGTTGAGACCCATGTAATGGGTACCATGCAATATGACTTCAAAGGGTCTTCATTTGCTCACCGAACCTCTCCAATCCTATCACTGCTGCGTTTATGCCCCTGTACACATGCTTGATTCTCTTTCGGAGACATAGCAATCCATAGGTTTTAAGATACTTACTAGTCAGGTACATTCTTAGGCGTTTAATATGCGGTGTTGAGTCCATTTCGTTGAGCAAGGAGTAGCTCTTGTCTATTCCATATTTGGCTTAAGGAACTTTATCTGTGTTCATTTCAATCTCTGGTTTTATGCAGCACCCCAACTCACCTTTACCCTTAAGCAAGCATAAGTTGGTTTTCTAAATTTGAGACCCTGTTCTGTTCTGTAATTCAGTTTGTGTGTAGCCAAGTTTACATTCCGTGTATTACTGATATCTTATGATGTTTCTTTTTCTGTGTGACTTATTTCAGTTAGAATCATCATACCTGAATCCACTCATTGTGCTGCTAAGGGCCTGATGACATAGATTTCATTGCTGAGTGATATTGCTTTGTAAGTAAATACCACAACTTCTTTATCCATTTTTCACTTTCTGCGATGTTGAACTTGTACTGTAAACGAGGTTCTTATAAACAGAGGCGTCCCAAACTTTGGGGTGGCTGTGTCTTTTTGATTTTAATTTCCCTAAGCTATAGGACCAGAAGTGGAAGTGCCCTAGGCTCTGTTGCTTTGTTTTTTAGATGTTTCAGGAAACACCATACACTTCTCCCGAGTGTCTGTTGGCAATTTACATCCCGCCCATCAGCATAACAAGGCTCCCAGTTCTCCATGGCCTGTCCTGCCTTTCTGGATTTTACACTTTTTTCAGATGGCCCTTTTGACCGGGGGTAAGTGAGACTTCATTGTAGTGCAGATTTCCTTTGCAAGCTTACTTGGTTGGCCAAAAAGGGCGTATGCGTTTTTTCCTGAATATATTCAGGAAAAAACGCATACGCCCTTTTTGACCAAGTGCATCATTGTGGACGTTCTGCCTCTTTTCCTATGCTTTCAATGCAATTCCAGTCTACCTCCTGAAATCGGTTTCCTGCAATTCTGCCGCGCTTTCAAGTCCTCTTCGCAGCCTTACTTCAGTATATTTTTGGACGATAGCTGTCATTTATAACTCTGCAGGTTTGTGAATTACAGTGCCCCTGAGCTCCTTTCTTCAACTCGCTTTCTTTTGAGCTGGCCGCAACACCGCAGGATAGCTTCAGGCCCTAATCTTGTTCCGGCACGGCACGCTGAGCCTTTGGTTATTTCCTCTTCCTGGTGGGAAATGAGAGTTAAATTTGCCCGTCAAGAAACCTCCAGCTAGTCTCTCATTGGTTCTCGCTATTCCTGTTCATCTTCCGCAGAAATTGCAAACTGGGCCAAACAGGAGGTTAAAGGCGCTGACTCTCCAAGTGGGGAGAGTGTTAGTAAAGCGTCTGGAATGTTGCACCCGAGTACCAGGGGAGGAAAACTGAGACATATTTGAACACGTCTCCCGTTCACACGGTTGATCATACTCTGGGTTCCACATGAATGTTTTAGCTGAAGGAAGAATACCTTAAACCTGGAGAGTTGAGACCCGTGTAATGGGTACCATGCAATATGACTTCAAAGGGTCTTCATTTGCTCACCGAACCTCTCCAATCCTATCACTGCTGCGTTCATGACCCTGTACACACGCTTGATTCTCCTTTGGAGACATAGCAATCCATAGGTTTTAAGATACTTACTAGTCAGGTACATTCTTAGGCGTTTAATATGGGGTGTTGAGTCCATTTCGTTGAGTAAGGAGTAGCTCTTGTCTATTCCATATTTGGCTTAAGGAACTTTATCTGTACTCATTTCAATCTCTGGTTTTATGCAGCACCCCAAATCACCTTTCCCCTTAAGCAAGCATAAGTTGGTTTTCTAAATTTGAGACCCTGTTCTGTTTTGGAATTCAGTTCCTGTGTAGCCAAGTTTACATTCCGTGTATTAGTGATATCTTATGATGTTTCTTTTTCTGTGTGACTTATTTCAGTTAGAATCATCGTACCTGAATCCACTCTTTATGCTGCTACGGGCCTGATGACATAGATTTCATTGCTGAGTGATACTGCATTGTACGTAAGTACCACAAGTTCTTTATCCATTTTTCACTTTCTGTGATATTGAAGTTGTACGGTAAACGAGGTTCTTGTAAACAGAGGCGTCCCAAACTTTGGGGTGGCTGTGTCTTTTTGATTTTAATTTCCCTAAGCTATAGGACCATAAGTGGAAGAGCCCTAGGCTCTGTTGCTTTGTTTTTTAGATGTTTCAGGAAACACCATACACTTCTCCCGAGTGTCTGTTGGCAATTTACATCCCGCCCATCAGCATAACAAGGCTCCCAGTTCTCCATGGCCTGTCCTGCATTTCTGGATTTTACACTTTTTTCAGATGGCCCTTTTGACCTGGGGGAAGTGAGACTTCATTGTAGTGCAGATTTCCTTTGCAAATTTGCTTGGTTGGCCAAAAAGGGCGTATGCGTTTTCTCCTGAATATATTCAGGAAAAAACGCATACGCCCTTTTTGGCCAAGTGCATCATTGTGGACGTTCTGCCTCTTTTCCTATGCTTTCAATGCAATTCCAGTCTACCTCCTGAAATCGGTTTCCTGCAATTCTGCCCCGCTTTCAAGTCCTCTTGGCAGCCTTACTTCAGTATATTTTTGGACGATAGCTGTCATTTATAACTCTGCAGGTTTGTGAATTACAGTGCCCCTGAGCTCCTTTCTTCAACTCACTTTCTTGTGAGCTGGCCGCAACACCGCAGGATGGCTTCAGGCCCTAATCTGGTTCCGGCACGGCACGCTGAGCCTTTGGTTATTTCCTCTTCCTGGTGGGAAATGAGAGTTAAATTTGCCCGTCCAGACACCTCCAGCTAGTCTCTCATTGGTTCTCGCTATTCCTGTTCATCTTCCGCAGAAATTACAAACTGGGCCAAACAGGAGGTTAAAGGGACTGACTCTCCAAGTCGGGAGAGTGTTAGTAAAGCGTCTGGAATGTTGCACCCGAGTACCAGGGTACGAAAACTGAGACATATTTGAACACGTCTCCCATTCACACGGTTTATCATACTCTGTGTTCCACATGCATGTTTTAGCTGAAGGAAGAATACCTTAAACCTGGAGAGTTGAGACCCGTGTAATGGGTACCATGCAATATGACTTCAAAGGGTCTTCATTTGCTCACCGAACCTCTCCAATCCTATCACTGCTGCGTTTATGCCCCTGTACACACGCTTGATTCTCTTTTGGAGACATAGCAATCCATAGGTTTTAAGATACTTACTAGTCAGGTACATACTTAGGCGTTTAATATGCGGTGTTGATTCCATTTCGTTGAGTAAGGAGTAGCTCTTGTCTATTCCATATTTGGCTTAAGGAACTTTATCTGTGCTCATTTCAATCTCTGGTTTTATGCAGCACCCCAAATCACCTTTCCCCTTAAGCAAGCATAAGTTGGTTTTCTAAATTTGAGACCCTGTTCTGTTTTGGAATTCAGTTCCTGTGTAGCCAAGTTTACATTCCGTGTATTAGTGATATCTTATGATGTTTCTTTTTCTGTGTGACTTATTTCAGTTAGAATCATCGTACCTGAATCCACTCATTGTGCTGCTACGGGACTGATGACATAGATTTCATTGCTGAGTGATACTGCATTGTACGTAAGTACCACAAGTTCTTTATCCATTTTTCTCTTTCTGTTATATTGAACTTGTACGGTAAACGAGGTTCTTGTAAACAGAGGCGTCCCAAACTTTGGGGTGGCTGTGTCTTTTTGATTTTAATTTCCCTAAGCTATAGGACCATAAGTGGAAGTGCCCTAGGCTCTGTTGCTTTGTTTTTTAGATGTTTCAGGAAACACCATACACTTCTCCCGAGTGTCTGTTGGCAATTTACATCCCGCCCATCAGCATAACAAGGCTCCCAGTTCTCCATGGCCTGTCCTGCCTTTCTGGATTTTACACTTTTTTCAGATGGCCCTTTTGACCGGGGGGAAGTGAGACTTCATTGTAGTGCACATTTCCTTTGCAAGCTTGCTTGGTTGGCCAAAAAGGGCGTATGCGTTTTTTCCTGAATATATTCAGGAAAAAACGCATACGCCCTTTTTGGCCAAGTGCATCATTGTGGACGTTCTGCCTCTTTTCCTATGCTTTCAATGCAATTCCAGTCTACCTCCTGAAATCGGTTTCCTGCAATTCTGCCCCGTTTTCAAGTCCTCTTGGGAGCCTTACTTCAGTATATTTTTGGACGATAGCTGTCATTTATAACTCTGCAGGTTTGTGAATTACAGTGCCCCTGAGCTCCTTTCTTCAAGTCGCTTTCTTGTGACCTGGCCGCAACACCGCAGGATGGCTTCAGGCCCTAATCTGGTTCTGGCACGGCACTCTGAGCCTTTGGTTAATTCCTCTTCCTGGTGGAAATGAGAGTTAAATTTGCCCGTCCAGACACCTCCAGCTAGTCTCTCATTGGTTCTCCCTATTCCTGTTCATCTTCCGCAGAAATTGCAAACTGGGCCAAACTGGAGGTTAAAGGCGCTGACTCTCCTGGTGGGGAGAGTGTTAGTAAAGTGTCTGGAATGTTGCACCCGAGTACCAGGGGAGGAAAACTGAGACATATATGAACACGTCTCCCGTTCACACGGTTGATCATACTCTGGGTTCCACATGCATGTTTTAGCTGAAGGAAGAATACCTTAAACCTGGAGAGTTGAGACCCGTGTAATGGGTACCATGCAATATGACTTCAAAGGGTCTTCATTTGCTCACCGAACCTCTCCAATCCTATCACTGCTGCGTTTATGCCCCTGTACACATGCTTGATTCTCTTTCGGAGACATAGCAATCCATAGGTTTTAAGAAACTTACTAGTCAGGTACATTCTTAGGCGTTTAATATGCGGTGTTGAGTCCATTTCGTTGAGCAAGGAGTAGCTCTTGTCTATTCCATATTTGGCTTAAGGAACTTTATCTGTGCTCATTTCAATCTCTGGTTTTATGCAGCACCCCAACTCACCTTTCCCCTTAAGCAAGCATAAGTTGGTTTTCTAAATTTGAGACCCTGTTCTGTTCTGTAATTCAGTTTGTGTGTAGCCAAGTTTACATTCCGTGTATTACTGATATCTTATGATGTTTCTTTTTCTGTGTGACTTATTTCAGTTAGAATCATCATACCTGAATCCACTCATTGTGCTGCTAAGGTCCTGATGACATAGATTTCATTGCTGAGTGATATTGCTTTGTAAGTAAATACCACAACTTCTTTATCCATTTTTCACTTTCTGCGATGTTGAACTTGTACTGTAAACGAGGTTCTTGTAAACAGAGCCGTTCCAAACTTTGGGGTGGCTGTGTCTTTTTTATTTTAATTTCCCTAAGCTATAGGACCATAAGTGGAAGTGCCCTAGGCTCTGTTGCTTTGTTTTTTAGATGTTTCAGGAAACACCATACACTTCTCCCGAGTGTCTGTTGGCAACTTACATCCCGCCGATCAGCATAACAAGGCTCCCAGTTCTCCATGGCCTGTCCTGCCTTTCTGGATTTTACACTTTTTTCAGATGGCCCTTTTGACCGGGGGGAAGTGAGACTTCATTGTAGTGCAGATTTCCTTTGCAAGCTTGCTTGGTTGGCCAAAATGGGCGTATGAGTTTTTTCCTGAATATATTCAGGAAAAAACGCATACGCCCTTTTTGGCCAAGTGCATCATTGTGGACGTTCTGCCTCTTTTCCTATGCTTTCAATGCAATTCCTGTCTACCTCCTGAAATCGGTTTCCTGCAATTCTGCCCCGCTTTCAAATCCTCTTGGCAGCCTTACTTCAGTATATTTTTGGACGATAGCTGTCATTTATAACTCTGCAGGTTTGTGAATTACAGTGCCCCTGAGCTCCTTTCTTCAACTCGCTTTGTTTTGAGCTGGCCGCAACACCGCAGGATGGCTTCAGGCCCTAATCTGGTTCCGGCACGCACGCTGAGCCTTTGGTTAATTCCTCTTCCTGGTGGGAAATGAGAGTTAAATTTGCCCGTCCAGACACCTCCAGCTAGTCTCTCATTGGTTCTCCCTATTCCTGTTCATCTTCCGCAGAAATTGCAAACTGGGCCAAACAGGAGGTTAAAGGCGCTGACTCTCCTGGTGGGGAGAGTGTTAGTAAAGTGTCTGGAATGTTGCACCCGAGTACCAGGGGAGGAAAACTGAGACATATATGAACACGTCTCCCGTTCACACGGTTGATCATACTCTGGGTTCCACATGCATGTTTTAGCTGAAGGAAGAATACCTTAAACCTGGAGAGTTGAGACCCGTGTAATGGGTACCATGCAATATGACTTCAAAGGGTCTTCATTTGCTCACCGAACCTCTCCAATCCTATCACTGCTGCGTTTATGCCCCTGTACACATGCTTGATTCTCTTTCGGAGACATAGCAATCCATAGGTTTTAAGAAACTTACTAGTCAGGTACATTCTTAGGCGTTTAATATGCGGTGTTGAGTCCATTTCGTTGAGCAAGGAGTAGCTCTTGTCTATTCCATATTTGGCTTAAGGAACTTTATCTGTGCTCATTTCAATCTCTGGTTTTATGCAGCACCCCAACTCACCTTTCCCCTTAAGCAAGCATAAGTTGGTTTTCTAAATTTGAGACCCTGTTCTGTTCTGTAATTCCGTTTGTGTGTAGCCAAGTTTACATTCCGTGTATTACTGATATCTTATGATGTTTCTTTTTCTGTGTGACTTATTTCAGTTAGAATCATCATACCTGAATCCACTCATTGTGCTGCTAAGGTCCTGATGACATAGATTTCATTGCTGAGTGATATTGCTTTGTAAGTAAATACCACAATTTCTTTATCCATTTTTCACTTTCTGCGATGTTGAACTTGTACTGTAAACGAGGTTCTTGTAAACAGAGCCGTTCCAAACTTTGGGGTGGCTGTGTCTTTTTTATTTTAATTTCCCTAAGCTATAGGACCATAAGTGGAAGTGCCCTAGGCTCTGTTGCTTTGTTTTTTAGATGTTTCAGGAAACACCATACACTTCTCCCGAGTGTCTGTTGGCAACTTACATCCCGCCGATCAGCATAACAAGGCTCCCAGTTCTCCATGGCCTGTCCTGCCTTTCTGGATTTTACACTTTTTTCAGATGGCCCTTTTGACCGGGGGGAAGTGAGACTTCATTGTAGTGCAGATTTCCTTTGCAAGCTTGCTTGGTTGGCCAAAACGGGCGTATGCGTTTTTTCCTGAATATATTCAGGAAAAAACGCATACGCCCTTTTTGGCCAAGTGCATCATTGTGGACGTTCTGCCTCTTTTCCTATGCTTTCAATGCAATTCCTGTCTACCTCCTGAAATCGGTTTCCTGCAATTCTGCCCCGCTTTCAAATCCTCTTGGCAGCCTTACTTCAGTATATTTTTGGACGATAGCTGTCATTTATAACTCTGCAGGTTTGTGAATTACAGTGCCCCTGAGCTCCTTTCTTCAACTCGCTTTCTTTTGAGCTGGCCGCAACACCGCAGGATGGCTTCAGGCCCTAATCTGGTTCCGGCACGCACGCTGAGCCTTTGGTTAATTCCTCTTCCTGGTGGGAAATGAGAGTTTAATTTGCCCGTCCAGACACCTCCAGCTAGTCTCTCATTGGTTCTCCCTATTCCTGTTCATCTTCCGCAGAAATTGCAAACTGGACCAAACAGGAGGTTAAAGGCGCTGACTCTCCTGGTGGGGAGAGTGTTAGTAAAGTGTCTGGAATGTTGCACCCGAGTACCAGGGGAGGAAAACTGAGACATATTTGAACACGTCTCCCGTTCACACGGTTGATCATACTCTGGGTTCCACATGCATGTTTTAGCTGAAGGAAGAATACCTTAAACCTGGAGAGTTGAGACCCGTGTAATGGGTACCATGCAATATGACTTCAAAGGGTCTTCATTTGCTCACCGAACCTCTCCAATCCTATCACTGCTGCGTTTATGCCCCTGTACACATGCTTGATTCTCTTTCAGAGACATAGCAATCCATAGGTATTAAGATACTTTCTAGTCAGGTGCATTCTTAGGCGTTTAATATGTGGTGTTGAGTCCATTTCGTTGAGCAAGGAGTAGCTCTTGTCTATTCCATATTTGGCTTAAGGAACTTTATCTGTGCTCATTTCAATCTCTGGTTTTATGCAGCACCCCAACTCACCTTTCCCCTTAAGCAAGCATAAGTTGGTTTTCTAAATTTGAGACCCTGTTCTGTTTTGGAATTCAGTTCCTGTGTAGCCAAATTTACATTCCGTGTATTAGTGATATCTTATGATGTTTCTTTTTCTGTGTGACTTATTTCAGTTAGTATCATCGTACCTGAATCCACTCATTATGCTGCTACGGGCCTGATGACATAGATTTCATTGCTGAGTGATACTGCATTGTACGTAAGTACCACAAGTTCTTTATCCATTTTTCACTTTCTGTGATATTGAACTTGTACGGTAAACGAGGTTCTTGTAAACAGAGGCGTCCCAAACTTTGGGGTGGCTGTGTCTTTTTGATTTTAATTTCCCTAAGCTATAGGACCATAAGTGGAAGAGCCCTAGGCTCTGTTGCTTTGTTTTTTAGATGTTTCAGGAAACACCATACACTTCTCCCGAGTGTCTGTTGGCAATTTACATCCCGCCCATCAGCATAACAAGGCTCCCAGTTCTCCATGGCCTGTCCTGACTTTCTGGGTTTTACACTTTTTTCAGATGGCCCTTTTGACCTGGGGGAAGTGAGACTTCATTGTAGTGCAGATTTCCTTTGCAAATTTGCTTGGTTGGCCAAAAAGGGCGTATGCGTTTTTTCCTGAATATATTCAGGAAAAAACGCATACGCCCTTTTTGGCCAAGTGCATCATTGTGGACGTTCTGCCTCTTTTCCTATGCTTTCAATGCAATTCCAGTCTACCTCCTGAAATCGGTTTCCTGCAATTCTGCCCCGCTTTCAAGTCCTCTTGGCAGCCTTACTTCAGTATATTTTTGGACGATAGCTGTCATTTATAACTCTGCAGGTTTGTGAATTACAGTGCCCCTGAGCTCCTTTCTTCAACTCACTTTCTTGTGAGCTGGCCGCAACACTGCAGGATGGCTTCAGGCCCTAATCTGGTTCCGGCACGGCACGCTGAGCCTTTGGTTAATTCCTCTTCCTGGTGGGAAATGAGAGTTAAATTTGCCCGTCCAGACACCTCCAGCTAGTCTCTCATTGGTTCTCGCTATTCCTGTTCATCTTCCGCAGAAATTACAAACTGGGCCAAACAGGAGGTTAAAGGGACTGACTCTCCAAGTCGGGAGAGTGTTAGTAAAGCGTCTGGAATGTTGCACCCGAGTACCAGGGTACGAAAACTGAGACATATTTGAACACGTCTCCCGTTCACACGGTTGATCATACTCTGTGTTCCACATGCATGTTTTAGCTGAAGGAAGAATACCTTAAACCTGGAGAGTTGAGACCCGTGTAATTGGTACCATGCAATATGACTTCAAAGGGTCTTCATTTGCTCACCGAACTTCTCCAATCCTATCACTGCTGCGTTTATGCCCCTGTACACACGCTTGATTCTCCTTTGGAGACATAGCAATCCATAGGTTTTAAGATACTTACTACTCAGGTACATTCTTAGGCGTTTAATATGCGGTGTTGAGTCCATTTCGTTGAGTAAGGAGTAGCTCTTGTCTATTCCATATTTGGCTTAAGGAACTTTATCTGTGCTCATTTCAATCTCTGGTTTTATGCAGCCCCCCAAATCACCTTTCCCCTTAAGCAAGCATAAGTTGGTTTTCTAAATTTGAGACCCTGTTCTGTTTTGGAATTCAGTTCCTGTGTAGCCAAGTTTACATTCCGTGTATTAGTGATATCTTATGATGTTTCTTTTTCTGTGTGACTTATTTCAGTTAGAATCATCGTACCTGAATCCACTCATTATGCTGCTACGGGCCTGATGACATAGATTTCATTGCGGAGTGATACTGCATTGTACGTAAGTACCACAAGTTCTTTATCCATTTTTCACTTTCTGTGATATTGAACTTGTACGGTAAACGAGGTTCTTGTAAACAGAGGCGTCCCAAACTTTGGGGTGGCTGTGTCTTTTTGATTTTAATTTCCCTAAGCTATAGGACCATAAGTGGAAGTGCCCTAGGCTCTGTTGCTTTGTTTTTTAGATGTTTCAGGAAACACCATACACTTCTCCCGAGTGTCTGTTGGCAATTTACATCCCGCCCATCAGCATAACAAGGCTCCCAGTTCTCCATGGCCTGTCCTGCCTTTCTGGATTTTACACTTTTTTCAGATGGCCCTTTTGACCTGGGGGAAGTGAGACTTCATTGTAGTGCAGATTTCCTTTGCAAGCTTGCTTGGTTGGCCAAAAAGGGCGTATGCGTATTTTCCTGAATATATTCAGGAAAAATCGCATACGCCCTTTTTGGCCAAGTGCATCATTGTGGACGTTCTGCCTCTTTTCCTATGCTTTCAATGCAATTCCAGTCTACCTCCTGAAATCGGTTTCCTGCAATTCTGCCCCGCTTTCAAGTCCTCTTGGCAGCCTTACTTCAGTATATTTTTGGACGATAGCTGTCATTTATAACTCTGCAGGTTTGTGAATTACAGTGCCCCTGAGATCCTTTCTTCAACTCGCTTTCTTGTGAGCTGGCCGCAACACCCCAGGATGGCTTCAGGCCCTAATCTTGTTCCGGCACGGCACGCTGAGCCTTTGGTTAATTCCTCTTCCTGGTGGGAAATGAGAGTTAAATTTGCCCGTCCAGACACCTCCAGCTAGTCTCTCATTGGTTCTCGCTATTCCTGTTCATCTTCCGCAGAAATTGCAAACTGGGCCAAACAGGAGGTTAAAGGGACTGACTCTCCAAGTGGGGAGAGTGTTAGTAAAGCGTCTGGAATGTTGCACCCGAGTACCAGGGTACGAAAACTGAGACATATTTGAACACGTCTCCCGATCACATGGTTGATCATACTCTAGGTTCCACATGCATGTTTTAGCTGAAGGAAGAATACCTTAAACCTGGGTAGTTGAAACCCGTGGAATGGGTACCATGCAATATGACTTCAAAGGGTCCTCATTTGCTCACCAAACCTCTCCAATCCTATCACAGCTGCGTTTATGCCCCTGTACACACGCTAGATTCTCTTTTGGAGACATAGCAATCCATAGGTTTTAAGATACTTACTAGTCAGGTACATTCTTAGGCGTTTAATATGGGGTGTTGAGTCCATTTCGTTGAGCAAGGAGTAGCTCTTGTCTATTCCATATTTGGCTTAAGGAACTTTATCTGTGCTCATTTCAATCTCTGGTTTTATGCAGCACCCCAAATCACCTTTCCCCTTAAGCAAGCATAAGTTGGTTTTCTAAATTTGAGACCCTGTTCTGTTTTGGAATTCAGTTCCTGTGTAGCCAAGTTTACATTCCGTGTATTAGTGATATCTTATGATGTTTCTTTTTCTGTGTGACATATTTCAGTTAGAATCATCGTACCTGAATCCACTCATTGTGCTACTAAGGGCCTGATGACATAGATTTCATTGCTGAGTGATACTGCATTGTACGTAAGTACCACAAGTTCTTTATCCATTTTTCACTTTCTGTGATATTGAACTTGTACGGTAAACGAGGTTCTTGTAAACAGAGGCGTCCCAAACTTTGGGGTGGCTGTGTCTTTTTGATTTTAATTTCCCTAAGCTATAGGACCATAAGTGGAAGTGCCCTAGGCTCTGTTGCTTTGTTTTTTAGATGTTTCAGGAAACACCATACACTTCTCACGAGTGTCTGTCTGCAATTTACATCCCGCCCATCAGCATAACAAGGCTCCCAGTGCTCCATGGCCTGTCCTGCCTTTCTGGATTTTACACTTTTTTCAGATGGCCCTTTTGACCGGGGGGAAGTGAGACTTCATTGTAGTGCAGATTTCCTTTGCAAGCTTGCTTGGTTGGCCAAAAAGTGCGTATGCGTTTTTTCCTGAATATATTCAGGAAAAAACGCATACGCCCTTTTTGGCCAAGTGCATCATTGTGGACGTTCTGCCTCTTTTCCTATGCTTTCAATGCAATTCCAGTCTACCTCCTGAAATCGGTTTCCTGCAATTCTGCCCCGCTTTCAAGTCCTCTTGGCAGCCTTACTTCAGTATATTTTTGGACGATAGCTGTCATTTATAACTCTGCAGGTTTGCGAATTACAGTGCCCCTGAGCTCCTTTCTTCAACTCGCTTTCTTTTGAGCTGGCCGCAACACCGCAGGATGGCTTCAGGCCCTAATGTGGTTCTGGCATGGCACGCTGAGCCTTTGGTTATTTCCTCTTCCTGGTGGGAAATGAGAGTTAAATTTGCCCGTCCAGACACCTCCAGCTACTATCTCATTGGTTCTCGCTATTCGTGTTCATCTTCCGCAGAAATTGCAAACTGGGCCAAACAGGAGGTTAAAGGCACTGACTCTCCAAGTGGGGAGAGTGTTAGTAAAGCGTCTGGAATGTTGCACCCGAGTACCAGGGGAGGAAAACTGAGACATATTTGAACACGTCTCCCGTTCACATGGTTGATTATACTCTGGGTTCCACATGCATGTTTTAGCTGAAGGAAGAATACCTTAAACCTTGAGAGTTGAGACCCGTGTAATGGGTACCATGCAATATGACTTCAAAGGGTCTTCATTTGCTCACCGAACCTCTCCAATCCTATCACTGCTGCGTTTATGCCCCTGTACACACGCTTGATTCTCTTTTGGAGACATAGCAATCCATAGGTTTTAAGATACTTACTAGTCAGGTACATACTTAGGCGTTTAATATGCGGTGTTGATTCCATTTCGTTGAGTAAGGAGTAGCTCTTGTCTATTCCATATTTGGCTTAAGGAACTTTATCTGTGCTCATTTCAATCTCTGGTTTTATGCAGCACCCCAAATCACCTTTCCCCTTAAGCAAGCATAAGTTGGTTTTCTAAATTTGAGACCCTGTTCTGTTTTGGAATTCAGTTCCTGTGTAGCCAAGTTTACATTCCGTGTATTAGTGATATCTTATGATGTTTCTTTTTCTGTGTGACTTATTTCAGTTAGAATCATCGTACCTGAATCCACTCATTGTGCTGCTACGGGACTGATGACATAGATTTCATTGCTGAGTGATACTGCATTGTACGTAAGTACCAAAATTTCTTTATCCATTTTTCACTTTCTGTGATATTGAACTTGTACGGTAAATGAGGTTCTTGTAAACAGAGGCGTCCCAAACTTTGGGGTGGCTGTGTCTTTTTGATTTTAATTTCCCTAAGCTATAGGACCATAAGTGGAAGTGCCCTAGGCTCTGTTGCTTTGTTTTTTAGATGTTTCAGGAAACACCATACACTTCTCCCGAGTGTCTGTTGTCAATTTACATCCCGCCCATCAGCTTAACAAGGCTCCCAGTTCTCCATGGCCTGTCCTGCCTTTCTGGATTTTACACTTTTTTCAGATGGCCCTTTTGACCGGGGGGAAGTGAGACTTCATTGTAGTGCAGATTTCCTTTGCAAGCTTGCTTGGTTGGCCAAAAAGGGCGTATGCGTTTTTTCCTGAATATATTCAGGAAAAAACGCATACGCCCTTTTTGGCCAAGTGCATCATTGTGGACGTTCTGCCTCTTTTCCTATGCTTTCAATGCAATTCCAGTCTACCTCCTGAAATCGGTTTCCTGCAATTCTGCCCCGTTTTCAAGTCCTCTTGGGAGCCTTACTTCAGTATATTTTTGGACGATAGCTGTCATTTATAACTCTGCAGGTTTGTGAATTACAGTGCCCCTGAGCTCCTTTCTTCAAGTCGCTTTCTTGTGACCTGGCCGCAACACCGCAGGATGGCTTCAGGCCCTAATCTGGTTCCGGCACGGCACTCTGAGCCTTTGGTTAATTCCTCTTCCTGGTGGAAATGAGAGTTAAATTTGCGCGTCCAGACACCTCCAGCTAGTCTCTCATTGGTTCTCCCTATTCCTGTTCATCTTCCGCAGAAATTGCAAACTGGGCCAAACAGGAGGTTAAAGGCGCTGACTCTCCTGGTGGGGAGAGTGTTAGTAAAGTGTCTGGAATGTTGCACCCGAGTACCAGGGGAGGAAAACTGAGACATATATGAACACGTCTCCCGTTCACACGGTTGATCATACTCTGGGTTCCACATGCATGTTTTAGCTGAAGGAAGAATACCTTAAACCTGGAGAGTTGAGACCCGTGTAATGGGTACCATGCAATATGACTTCAAAGGGTCTTCATTTGCTCACCGAACCTCTCCAATCCTATCACTGCTGCGTTTATGCCCCTGTACACATGCTTGATTCTCTTTCGGAGACATAGCAATCCATAGGTTTTAAGAAACTTACTAGTCAGGTACATTCTTAGGCGTTTAATATGCGGTGTTGAGTCCATTTCGTTGAGCAAGGAGTAGCTCTTGTCTATTCCATATTTGGCTTAAGGAACTTTATCTGTGCTCATTTCAATCTCTGGTTTTATGCAGCACCCCAACTCACCTTTCCCCTTAAGCAAGCATAAGTTGGTTTTCTAAATTTGAGACCCTGTTCTGTTCTGTAATTCAGTTTGTGTGTAGCCAAGTTTACATTCCGTGTATTACTGATATCTTATGATGTTTCTTTTTCTGTGTGACTTATTTCAGTTAGAATCATCATACCTGAATCCACTCATTGTGCTGCTAAGGTCCTGATGACATAGATTTCATTGCTGAGTGATATTGCTTTGTAAGTAAATACCACAACTTCTTTATCCATTTTTCACTTTCTGCGATGTTGAACTTGTACTGTAAACGAGGTTCTTGTAAACAGAGCCGTTCCAAACTTTGGGGTGGCTGTGTCTTTTTTATTTTAATTTCCCTAAGCTATAGGACCATAAGTGGAAGTGCCCTAGGCTCTGTTGCTTTGTTTTTTAGATGTTTCAGGAAACACCATACACTTCTCCCGAGTGTCTGTTGGCAACTTACATCCCGCCGATCAGCATAACAAGGCTCCCAGTTCTCCATGGCCTGTCCTGCCTTTCTGGATTTTACACTTTTTTCAGATGGCCCTTTTGACCGGGGGGAAGTGAGACTTCATTGTAGTGCAGATTTCCTTTGCAAGCTTGCTTGGTTGGCCAAAATGGGCGTATGCGTTTTTTCCTGAATATATTCAGGAAAAAACGCATACGCCCTTTTTGGCCAAGTGCATCATTGTGGACGTTCTGCCTCTTTTCCTATGCTTTCAATGCAATTCCTGTCTACCTCCTGAAATCGGTTTCCTGCAATTCTGCCCCGCTTTCAAGTCCTCTTGGCAGCCTTACTTCAGTATATTTTTGGACGATAGCTGTCATTTATAACTCTGCAGGTTTGTGAATTACAGTGCCCCTGAGCTCCTTTCTTCAACTCGCTTTCTTTTGAGCTGGCCGCAACACCGCAGGATGGCTTCAGGCCCTAATCTGGTTCCGGCACGCACGCTGAGCCTTTGGTTAATTCCTCTTCCTGGTGGGAAATGAGAGTTAAATTTGCCCGTCCAGACACCTCCAGCTAGTCTCTCATTGGTTCTCCCTATTCCTGTTCATCTTCCGCAGAAATTGCAAACTGGGCCAAACAGGAGGTTAAAGGCGCTGACTCTCCTGGTGGGGAGAGTGTTAGTAAAGTGTCTGGAATGTTGCACCCGAGTACCAGGGGAGGAAAACTGAGACATATATGAACACGTCTCCCGTTCACACGGTTGATCATACTCTGGGTTCCACATGCATGTTTTAGCTGAAGGAAGAATACCTTAAACCTGGAGAGTTGAGACCCGTGTAATGGGTACCATGCAATATGACTTCAAAGGGTCTTCATTTGCTCACCGAACCTCTCCAATCCTATCACTGCTGCGTTTATGCCCCTGTACACATGCTTGATTCTCTTTCGGAGACATAGCAATCCATAGGTTTTAAGAAACTTACTAGTCAGGTACATTCTTAGGCGTTTAATATGCGGTGTTGAGTCTATTTCGTTGAGCAAGGAGTAGCTCTTCTCTATTCCATATTTGGCTTAAGGAACTTTATCTGTGCTCATTTCAATCTCTGGTTTTATGCAGCACCCCAACTCACCTTTCCCCTTAAGCAAGCATAAGTTGGTTTTCTAAATTTGAGACCCTGTTCTGTTCTGTAATTCCGTTTGTGTGTAGCCAAGTTTACATTCCGTGTATTACTGATATCTTATGATGTTTCTTTTTCTGTGTGACTTATTTCAGTTAGAATCATCATACCTGAATCCACTCATTGTGCTGCTAAGGTCCTGATGACATAGATTTCATTGCTGAGTGATATTGCTTTGTAAGTAAATACCACAACTTCTTTATGCATTTTTCACTTTCTGCGATGTTGAACTTGTACTGTAAACGAGGTTCTTGTAAACAGAGCCGTTCCAAACTTTGGGGTGGCTGTGTCTTTTTTATTTTAATTTCCCTAAGCTATAGGACCATAAGTGGAAGTGCCCTAGGCTCTGTTGCTTTGTTTTTTAGATGTTTCAGGAAACACCATACACTTCTCCCGAGTGTCTGTTGGCAACTTACATCCCGCCGATCAGCATAACAAGGCTCCCAGTTCTCCATGGCCTGTCCTGCCTTTCTGGATTTTACACTTTTTTCAGATGGCCCTTTTGACCGGGGGGAAGTGAGACTTCATTGTAGTGCAGATTTCCTTTGCAAGCTTGCTTGGTTGGCCAAAACGGGCGTATGCGTTTTTTCCTGAATATATTCAGGAAAAAACGCATACACCCTTTTTGGCCAAGTGCATCATTGTGGACGTTCTGCCTCTTTTCCTATGCTTTCAATGCAATTCCTGTCTACCTCCTGAAATCGGTTTCCTGCAATTCTGCCCCGCTTTCAAATCCTCTTGGCAGCCTTACTTCAGTATATTTTTGGACGATAGCTGTCATTTATAACTCTGCAGGTTTGTGAATTACAGTGCCCCTGAGCTCCTTTCTTCAACTCGCTTTCTTTTGAGCTGGCCGCAACACCGCAGGATGGCTTCAGGCCCTAATCTGGTTCCGGCACGCACGCTGAGCCTTTGGTTAATTCCTCTTCCTGGTGGGAAATGAGAGTTAAATTTGCCCGTCCAGACACCTCCAGCTAGTCTCTCATTGGTTCTCCCTATTCCTGTTCATCTTCCGCAGAAATTGCAAACTGGGCCAAACAGGAGGTTAAAGGCGCTGACTCTCCTGGTGGGGAGAGTGTTAGTAAAGTGTCTGGAATGTTGCACCCGAGTACCAGGGGAGGAAAACTGAGACATATTTGAACACGTCTCCCGTTCACACGGTTGATCATACTCTGGGTTCCACATGCATGTTTTAGCTGAAGGAAGAATACCTTAAACCTGGAGAGTTGAGACCCGTGTAATGGGTACCATGCAATATGACTTCAAAGGGTCTTCATTTGCTCACCGAACCTCTCCAATCCTATCACTGCTGCGTTTATGCCCCTGTACACATGCTTGATTCTCTTTCAGAGACATAGCAATCCATAGGTATTAAGATACTTACTAGTCAGGTGCATTCTTAGGCGTTTAATATGTGGTGTTGAGTCCATTTCGTTGAGCAAGGAGTAGCTCTTGTCTATTCCATATTTGGCTTAAGGAACTTTATCTGTGCTCATTTCAATCTCTGGTTTTATGCAGCACCCCAACTCACCTTTCCCCTTAAGCAAGCATAAGTTGGTTTTCTAAATTTGAGACCCTGTTCTGTTTTGGAATTCAGTTCCTGTGTAGCCAAGTTTACATTCCATGTATTAGTGATATCTTATGATGTTTCTTTTTCTGTGTGACTTATTTCAGTTAGAATCATCGTTCCTGAATCCACTCATTATGCTGCTACGGGCCTGATGACATAGATTTCATTGCTGAGTGATACTGCATTGTATGTAAGTACCACAAGTTCTTTATCCATTTTTCACTTTCTGTTATATTGAACTTGTACGGTAAATGAGGTTCTTGTAAACAGAGGCGTCCGAAACTTTGGGGTGGCTGTGTCTTTTTGATTTTAATTTCCCTAAGCTATAGGACCATAAGTGGAAGTGCCCTAGGCTCTGTTGCTTTGTGTTTTAGATGTTTCAGGAAACACCATACACTTCTCACGAGTGTCTGTCGGCAATTTACATCCCGCCCATCAGCATAACAAGGCTCCCAGTTCTTCATGGCCTCTCCTGCCTTTCTGGATTTTACACTTTTTTCAGATGGCCCTTTTGACCGGGGGGAAGTGAGACTTCATTGTAGTGCAGATTTCCTTTGCAAGTTTGCTTGGTTGGCCAAAAAGGGCGTATGCGTTTTTTCCTGAATATATTCAGGAAAAAACGCATACGCCCTTTTTGGCCAAGTGCATCATTGTGGACGTTCTGCCTCTTTTCCTATGCTTTCAATGCAATTCCAGTCTACCTCCTGAAATCGGTTTCCTGCAATTCTGCCCCGCTTTCAAGTCCTCTTGGCAGCCTTACTTCAGTATATTTTTGGACGATAGCTGTCATTTATAACTCTGCAGGTTTGTGAATTACAGTGCCCCTGAGCTCCTTTCTTCAACTCGCTTTCTTGTGAGCTGGCCGCAACACCGCAGGATGGTTTCAGGCCCTAATCTTTTTCCGGCACGGCACGCTGAGCCTTTGGTTAATTCCTCTTCCTGGTGGGAAATGAGAGTTAAATTTGCCCGCCTAGACACCTCCAGCTAGTCTCTCATTGGTTGTCGCTATTCCTGTTCATCTTCCACAGAAATTGCAAACTGGGCCAAACAGGAGGTTAAAGGGACTGATTCTCCAAGTCGGGAGAGTGTTAGTAAAGCGTCTGGAATGTTGCACCCGAGTACCAGGGTACGAAAACTGAGACATATTTGAACACGTCTCCCGATCACACGGTTGATCATACTCTAGGTTCCACATGCATGTTTTAGCTGAAGGAAGAATACCTTAAGCCTGGGTAGTTGAAACCCCTGGAATGGGTACCATGCAATATGACTTCAAAGGGTCTTCATTTGCTCACCGAACCTCTCCAATCCTATCACTGCTGCGTTTATACCCCTGTACACATGCTTGATTCTCTTTCGGAGACATAGCAATCCATAGGTTTTAAGATACTTACTAGTCAGGTACATTCTTAGGCGTTTAATATGCGGTGTTGAGTCCATTTCGTTGAGCAAGGAGTAGCTCTTGTCTATTCCATATTTGGCTTAAGGAACTTTATCTGTGCTCATTTCAATCTCTGGTTTTATGCAGCACCCCAACTCACCTTTCCCCTTAAGCAAGCATAAGTTGGTTTTCTAAATTTGAGACCCTGTTCTGTTCTGTAATTCAGTTCCTGTGTAGCCAAGTTTACATTCCGTGTATTACTAATATCTTATGATGTTTCTTTTTCTGTGTGACTTATTTCAGTTAGAATCATCATACCTGAATCCACTCATTGTGCTGCTACGGGCCTGATGACATAGATTTCATTGCTGAGTGATACTGCATTGTACGTAAGGACCACAAGTTCTTTATCCATTTTTCACTTTCTGTGATATTGAACTTGTACGGTAAATGAGGTTCTTGTAAACAGAGGCGTCCGAAACTTTGGGGTGGCTGTGTCTTTTTGATTTTAATTTCCCTAAGCTAAAGGACCATAAGTGGAAGTGCCCTAGGCTCTGTTGCTTTGTGTTTTAGATGTATCAGGAAACACCATACACTTCTCACGAGTGTCTGTCGGCAATTTACATCCCGCCCATCAGCATAACAAGGCTCCCAGTTCTCCATGGCCTGTCCTGCCTTTCTGGATTTTACACTTTTTTCAGATGGCCCTTTTGACCGGGGGGAAGTGAGACTTCAGTGTAGTGCAGATTTCCTTTGCAAGTTTGCTTGGTTGGCCAAAAAGGGCGTATGCGTTTTTTCCTGAATATATTCAGGAAAAAACGCATACGCCCTTTTTGGCCAAGTGCATCATTGTGGACGTTCTGCCTCTTTTCCTATGCTTTCAATGCAATTCCAGTCTACCTCCTGAAATCGGTTTCCTGCAATTCTGCCCCGCTTTCAAGTCCTCTTGGCAGCCTTACTTCAGTATATTTTTGGACGATAGCTGTCATTTATAACTCTGCAGGTTTGTGAATTACAGTGCCCCTGAGCTCCTTTCTTCAACTCGCTTTCTTGTGAGCTGGCCGCAACACCGCAGGATGGTTTCAGGCCCTAATCTTTTTCCGGCACGGCACGCTGAGCCTTTGGTTAATTCCTCTTCCTGGTGGGAAATGAGAGTTAAATTTGCCCGTCTAGGCACCTCCAGCTAGTCTCTCATTGGTTCTCACTATTCCTGTTCATCTTCCACAGAAATTGCAAACTGGGCCAAACAGGAGGTTAAAGGGACTGACTCTCCAAGTCGGGAGAGTGTTAGTAAAGTGTCTGGAATGTTGCACCCGAGTACCAGGGGAGGAAAACTGAGACATATATGAACATGTCTCCCGTTCACACGGTTGATCATACTCTGGGTTCCACATGCATGTTTTAGCTGAAGGAAGAATACCTTAAACCTGGAGAGTTGAGACCCGTGTAATGGGTACCATGCAATATGACTTCAAAGGGTCTTCATTTGCTCACCGAACCTCTCCAATCCTATCACTGCTGCGTTTATGCCCCTGTACACATGCTTGATTCTCTTTCGGAGACATAGCAATCCATAGGTTTTAAGATACTTACTAGTCAGGTACATTCTTAGGCGTTTAATATGCGGTGTTGAGTCCATTTCGTTGAGCAAGGAGTAGCTCTTGTCTATTCCATATTTGGCTTAAGGAACTTTATCTGTGCTCATTTCAATCTCTGGTTTTATGCAGCACCCCAACTCACCTTTCCCCTTAAGCAAGCATAAGTTGGTTTTCTAAATTTGAGACCCTGTTCTGTTCTGTAATTCAGTTTGTGTGTAGCCAAGTTTACATTCCGTGTATTACTGATATCTTATGATGTTTCTTTTTCTGTGTGACTTATTTCAGTTAGAATCATCATACCTGAATCCACTCATTGTGCTGCTAAGGGCCTGATGACATAGATTTCATTGCTGAGTGATATTGCTTTGTAAGTAAATACCACAACTTCTTTATCCATTTTTCACTTTCTGCGATTTTGAACTTTTACTGTAAACGAGGTTCTTGTAAACAGAGCCGTTCCACACTTTTGGGTGGCTGTGTCTTTTTTATTTTAATTTCCCTAAGCTATAGGACCATAAGTGGAAGTGCCCTAGGCTCTGTTGCTTTGTTTTTTAGATGTTTCAGGAAACACCATACACTTCTCCCGAGTGTCTGTTGGCAACTTACATCCCGCCGATCAGCATAACAAGGCTCCCAGTTCTCCATGGCCTGTCCTGCCTTTCTGGATTTTACACTTTTTTCAGATGGCCCTTTTGACCGGGGGGAAGTGAGACTTCATTGTAGTGCAGATTTCCTTTGCAAGCTTGCTTGGTTGGCCAAAACGGGCGTATGCGTTTTTTCCTGAATATATTCAGGAAAAAACGCATACGCCCTTTTTGGCCAAGTGCATCATTGTGGACGTTCTGCCTCTTTTCCTATGCTTTCAATGCAATTCCAGTCTACCTCCTGAAATCGGTTTCCTGCAATTCTGCCCCGCTTTCAAATCCTCTTGGCAGCCTTACTTCAGTATATTTTTGGACGATAGCTGTCATTTATAACTCTGCAGGTTTGTGAATTACAGTGCCCCTGAGCTCCTTTCTTCAACTCGCTTTCTTTTGAGCTGGCCGCAACACCGCAGGATGGCTTCAGGCCCTAATCTGGTTCCGGCACGGCACGCTGAGCCTTTGGTTAATTCCTCTTCCTGGTGGGAAATGAGAGTTAAATTTGCCCGTCCAGACACCTCCAGCTAGTCTCTCATTGGTTCTCCCTATTCCTGTTCATCTTCCGCAGAAATTGCAAACTGGGCCAAACAGGAGGTTAAAGGCGCTGACTCTCCTGGTGGGGAGAGTGTTAGTAAAGTGTCTGGAATGTTGCACCCGAGTACCAGGGGAGGAAAACTGAGACATATTTGAACACGTCTCCTGTTCACACGGTTGATCATACTCTGGGTTCCACATGCATGTTTTAGCTGAAGGAAGAATACCTTAAACCTGGAGAGTTGAGACCCGTGTAATGGGTACCATGCAATATGACTTCAAAGGGTCTTCATTTGCTCACCGAACCTCTCCAATCCTATCACTGCTGCGTTTATGCCCCTGTACACATGCTTGATTCTCTTTCAGAGACATAGCAATCCATAGGTATTAAGATAAGATACTTACTAGTCAGGTGCATTCTTAGGCGTTTAATATGTGGTGTTGAGTCCATTTCGTTGAGCAAGGAGTAGCTCTTGTCTATTCCATATTTGGCTTAAGGAACTTTATCTGTGCTCATTTCAGTCTCTGGTTTTATGCAGCACCCCAACTCACCTTTCCCCTTAAGCAAGCATAAGTTGGTTTTCTAAATTTGAGACCCTGTTCTGTTTTGGAATTCAGTTCCTGTGTAGCCAAGTTTACATTCCATGTATTAGTGATATCTTATGATGTTTCTATTTCTGTGTGACTTATTTCAGTTAGAATCATCGTTCCTGAATCCACTCATTATGCTGCTACGGGCCTGATGACATAGATTTCATTGCTGAGTGATACTGCATTGTATGTAAGTACCACAAGTTCTTTATCCATTTTTCACTTTCTGTTATATTGAACTTGTATGGTAAATGAGGTTCTTGTAAACAGAGGCGTCCGAAACTTTGGGGTGGCTGTGTCTTTTTGATTTTAATTTCCCTAAGCTATAGGACCATAAGTGGAAGTGCCCTAGGCTCTGTTGCTTTGTGTTTTAGATGTTTCAGGAAACACCATACACTTCTCCCGAGTGTCTGTTGGCAATTTACATCCCGCCCATCAGCATAACAAGGCTCCCAGTTCTCCATGGCCTCTCCTGCCTTTCTGGATTTTACACTTTTTTCAGATGGCCCTTTTGACGGGGGGGAATTGAGACTTCATTGTATTGCAGATTTCCTTTGCAAGCTTGCTTGGTTGGCCAAAAAGGGCGTATGCGTTTTTTCCTGAATATATTCAGGAAAAAACGCATACGCCCTTTTTGGCCAAGTGCATCATTGTGGACGTTCTGCCTCTTTTCCTATGCTTTCAATGCAATTCCAGTCTACCTCCTGAAATCGGTTTCCTGCAATTCTGCCCCGCTTTCAAGTCCTCTTGGCAGCCTTACTTCAGTATATTTTTGGACGATAGCTGTCATTTATAACTCTGCAGGTTTGTGAATTACAGTGCCCCTGAGCTCCTTTCTTCAACTCGCTTTCTTGTGAGCTGGCCGCAACACCGCAGGATGGTTTCAGGCCCTAATCTTTTTCCGGCACGGCACGCTGAGCCTTTGGTTAATTCCTCTTCCTGGTGGGAAATGAGAGTTAAATTTGCCCGTCCAGACACCTCCAGCTAGTCTCTCATTGGTTCTCCCTATTCCTGTTCATCTTCCGCAGAAATTGCAAACTGGGCCAAACAGGAGGTTAAAGGCGCTGACTCTCCTGGTGGGGAGAGTGTTAGTAAAGTGTCTGGAATGTTGCACCCGAGTACCAGGGGAGGAAAACTGAGACATATATGAACACGTCTCCCGTTCACACGGTTGATCATACTCTGGGTTCCACATGCATGTTTTAGCTGAAGGAAGAATACCTTAAAACTGGAGAGTTGAGACCCGTGTAATGGGTACCATGCAATATGACTTCAAAGGGTCTTCATTTGCTCACCGAACCTCTCCAATCCTATCACTGCTGCGTTTATACCCCTGTACACATGCTTGATTCTCTTTCGGAGACATAGCAATCCATAGGTTTTAAGAAACTTACTAGTCAGGTACATTCTTAGGCGTTTAATATGCGGTGTTGAGTCCATTTCGTTGAGCAAGGAGTAGCTCTTGTCTATTCCATATTTGGCTTAAGGAACTTTATCTGTGCTCATTTCAATCTCTGGTTTTATGCAGCACCCCAACTCACCTTTCCCCTTAAGCAAGCATAAGTTGGTTTTCTAAATTTGAGACCCTGTTCTGTTCTGTAATTCAGTTCCTGTGTAGCCAAGTTTACATTCCGTGTATTACTGATATCTTATGATGTTTCTTTTTCTGTGTGACTTATTTCAGTTAGAATCATCGTTCCTGAATCCACTCATTATGCTGCTACGGGCCTGATGACATAGATTTCATTGCTGAGTGATACTGCATTGTATGTAAGTACCACAAGTTCTTTATCCATTTTTCACTTTCTGTTATATTGAACTTGTACGGTAAATGAGGTTCTTGTAAACAGAGGCGTCCGAAACTTTGGGGTGGCTGTGTCTTTTTTATTTTAATTTTCCTAAGCTATAGGACCATAAGTGGAATTGCCCTAGGCTCTGTTGCTTTGTTTTTTAGATGTTTCAGGAAACACCATACACTTCTCCCGAGTGTCTGTTGGCAATTGACATCCCGCCCATCAGCATAACAAGGCTCCCAGTTCTCCATGGCCTGTCCTGCCTTTCTGGATTTTACACTTTTTTCAGATGGCCCTTTTGACCGGGGGGAAGTGAGACTTCATTGTAGTGCAGATTTCCTTTGCAAGCTTGCTTGGTTGGCCAAAAAGGGCGTATGCGTTTTTTCCTGAATATATTCAGGAAAAAACGCATACGCCCTTTTTGGCCAAGTGCATCATTGTGGACGTTCTGCCTCTTTTCCTATGCTTTCAATGCAATTCCAGTCTACCACCTGAAATCGGTTTCCTGCAATTCTGCCCCGCTTTCAAGTCCTCTTGGCAGCCTTACTTCAGTATATTTTTGGACGATAGCTGTCATTTATAACTCTGCAGGTTTGTCAATTACAGTGCCCCTGAGCTCCTTTCTTCAGCTCGCTTTCTTTTGAGCTGGCCGCAACACCGCAGGATGGCTTCAGGCCCTAATCTGGTTCCAGCACGGCATGCTGAGCCTTTGGTTATTTCCTCTTCCTGGTGGGAAATGAGAGTTAAATTTGCCCGTCCAGACACCTCCAGCTAGTCTCTCATTGGTTCTCGCTATTCCTGTTCATCTTCCCCAGAAATTGCAAACTGGGCCAAACAGGAGGTTAAAGGGACTGATTCTCCAAGTCGGGAGAGTGTTAGTAAAGCATCTAGGATGTTGCACCCGTGTACCAGGGTACGAAAACTGAGACATATTTGAGCACGTCTCCCGATCACATGGTTGATCATACTCTAGGTTCCACATGCATGTTTTAGCTGAAGGAAGAATACCTTAAACCTGGAGAGTTGAGACCCGTGGAATGGGTACCATGCAATATGACTTCAAAGGGTCTTCATTTGCTCACCGAACCTCTCCAATCCTATCACTGCTGCGTTTATGCCCCTGTACTCACGCTTGATTCTCTTTTGGAGACATAGAAATCCATAGGTTTTAAGATACTTACTAGTCAGGTACATTCTTAGGCGTTTAATATGGGGTGTTGAGTCCATTTCGTTGAGCAAGGAGTAGCTCTTGTCTATTCCATATTTGGCTTAAGGAACTTTATCTGTGCTCATTTCAATCTGTGGTTTTATGCAGCACCCCAACTCACCTTTACCCTTAAGCAAGCATAAGTTGGTTTTCTAAAATTGAGACCCTGTTCTGTTTTGGAATTCAGTTCCTGTGTAGCCAAGTTTACATTCCGTGTATTACTGATATCTTATGATGTTTCTTTTTCTGTGTGACTTATTTCAGTTAGAATCATCGTACCTGAATCCACTCATTATGCTGCTACGGGCCTGATGATATAGATTTCATTGCTGAGTGATATTGCTTTGTAAGTAAATACCACAACTTCTTTATCCATTTTTCACTTTCTGCGATGTTGAACTTGTACTGTAAACGAGGTTCTTGTAAACAGAGCCGTTCCAAACTTTGGGGTGGCTGTGTCTTTTTGATTTTAATTTCCCTAAGCTATAGGACCATAAGTGGAAGTGCCCTAGGCTCTGTTGCTTTGTTTTTTAGATGTTTCAGGAAACACCATACACTTCTCCCGAGTGTCTGTTGGCAATTTACATCCCTCTCATCAGCATAACAAGGCTCCCAGTTCTCCATGGCCTGTCCTGCCTTTCTGGATTTTACACTTTTTTCAGATGGTCCTTTTGACCGGGGGAAGCGAGACTTCATTGTAGTGCAGATTTCCTTTGCAAGCTTGCTTGGTTGGCCAAAAAGTTCGTATGCATTTTTTCCTGAATATATTCAGGAAAAAACGCATACGCCCTTTTTGGCCAAGTGCATCATTGTGGACGTTCTGCCTCTTTTCCTATGCTTTCAATGCAATTCCAGTCTACCTCCTGAAATCGGTTTCCTGCAATTATGCCCCGCTTTCAAGTCCTCTTGGCAGCCTTACTTCAGTATATTTTTGGACGATAGCTGTCATTTATAACTCTGCAGGTTTGTGAATTACAGTGCCCCTGAGCTCCTTTCTTCAACTCGCTTTCTTGTGAGCTGGCCGCAACACCGCAGGATGGCTTCAGGCCCTAATTTGGTTCCGGCATGGCACGCTGAGCCTTTGGTTAATTCCTCTTCCTGGTGGGAAATGAGAGTTAAATTTGCCCGTCCAGACACCTCCAGCTAGTCTCTCATTGGTTCTCCCTATTCCTGTTCATCTTCCGCAGAAATTGCAAACTGGGCCAAACAGGAGGTTAAAGGCGCTGACTCTCCAAGTGGGGAGAGTGTTAGTAAAGCGTCTGGAATGTTGCACCCGAGTACCAGGGTATGAAAACTGAGACATATTTGAACACGTCTCCCGTTCACACGGTTGATCATACTCTGGGTTCCACATGCATGTTTTAGCGGAAGGAAGAATACCTTAAACCTGGAGAGTTTAGACCCGTGGAATGGGTACCATGCAATATGACTTCAAAGGGTCTTCATTTGCTCACCGAACCTCTCCAATCCTATCACTGCTGCGTTTATGCCCCTGTACACACGCTTGATTCTCTTTTGGAGACATAGAAATCCATAGGTTTTAAGATACTTACTAGTCAGGTACATTCTTAGGCGTTTAATATGGGGTGTTGAGTCCATTTCGTTGAGCAAGGAGTAGCTCTTGTCTATTCCATATTTGGCTTAAGGAACTTTAACTGTGCTCATTTCAATCTCTGGTTTTATGCAGCACCCCAACTCACCTTTCCCCTTAAGCAAGCATAAGTTGGTTTTCTAAAATTGAGACCCTGTTCTGTTTTGGAATTCAGTTCCTGTGTAGCCAAGTTTACATTCCATGTATTACTGATATCTTATGATGTTTCTTTTTCTGTGTGACTTATTTCAGTTAGAATCATCGTACCTGAATCCACTCATTATGCTGCTACGGGCCTGATGACATAGATTTCATTGCTGAGTGATATTGCTTTGTAAGTAAATACCACAAGTTCTTTATCCATTTTTCACTTTCTGCGATGTTGAACTTGTACTGTAAACGAGGTTCTTGTAAACAGAGCCGTTCCAAACTTTGGGGTGGCTGTGTCTTTTTTATTTTAATTTCCCTAAGCTATAGGACCATAAGTGGAAGTGCCCTAGGCTCTGTTGCTTTGTTTTTTAGATGTTTCAGGAAACACCATACACTTCTCCCGAGTGTCTGTTGGCAATTTACATCCCGCCCATCAGCATAACAAGGCTCCCAGTTCTCCATGGCCTGTCCTGCCTTTCTGGATTTTACACTTTTTTCAGATGGCCCTTTTGACCGGGGGGAAGTGAGACTTCATTGTAGTGCAGATTTCCTTTGCAAGCTTGCTTGGTTGGCCAAAAAGGTCGTATGCATTTTTTCCTGAATATATTCAGGAAAAAACGCATACGCCCTTTTTGGCCAAGTGCATCATTGTGGACGTTCTGCCTCTTTTCCTATGCTTTCAATGCAATTCCAGTCTACCTCCTGAAATCGGTTTCCTGCAATTCTGCCCCGCTTTCAAGTCCTCTTGGCAGCCTTACTTCAGTATATTTTTGGACGATAGCTGTCATTTATAACTCTGTAGGTTTGTGAATTACAGTGCCCCTGAGCTCCTTTCTTCAACTCGCTTTCTTGTGAGCTGGCCGCAACACCGCAGGATGGCTTCAGGCCCTAATTTGGTTCTGGCATGGCACGCTGAGCCTTTGGTTAATTCCTCTTCCTGGTGGGAAATGAGAGTTAAATTTGCCCGTCCAGACACCTCCAGCTAGTCTCTCATTGGTTCTCTCTATTCCTGTTCATCTTCCGCAGAAATTGCAAACTGGGCCAAACAGGAGGTTAAAGGCGCTGACTCTCCAAGTGGGGAGAGTGTTAGTAAAGCGTCTGGAATGTTGCACCCGAGTACCAGGGTATGAAAACTGAGACATATTTGAACACGTCTCCCGTTCACACGGTTGATCATACTCTGGGTTCCACATGCATGTTTTAGCGGAAGGAAGAATACCTTAAACCTGGAGAGTTTAGACCCGTGGAATGGGTACCATGCAATATGACTTCAAAGGGTCTTCATTTGCTCACCGAACCTCTCCAATCCTATCACTGCTGCGTTTATGCCCCTGTACACACGCTTGATTCTCTTTTGGAGACATTGAAATCCATAGGTTTTAAGATACTTACTAGTCAGGTACATTCTTAGGCGTTTAATATGGGGTGTTGAGTCCATTTCGTTGAGCAAGGAGTAGCTCTTGTCTATTCCATATTTGGCTTAAGGAACTTTAACTATGCTCATTTCAATCTCTGGTTTTATGCAGCACCCCAACTCACCTTTCCACTTAAGCAAGCATAAGTTGGTTTTCTAAAATTGAGACCCTGTTCTGTTTTGGAATTCAGTTCCTGTGTAGCCAAGTTTACATTCCGTGTATTACTGATATCTTATGATGTTTCTTTTTCTGTGTGACTTATTTCAGTTAGAATCATCGTACCTGAATCCACTCATTATGCTGCTACGGGCCTGATGACATAGATTTCATTGCTGAGTGATATTGCTTTGTAAGTAAATACCACAAGTTCTTTATCCATTTTTCACTTTCTGCGATGTTGAACTTGTACTGTAAACGAGGTTCTTGTAAACAGAGCCGTTCCAAACTTTGGGGTGGCTGTGTCTTTTTTATTTTAATTTCCCTAAGCTATAGGACCATAAGTGGAAGTGCCCTAGGCTCTGTTGCTTTGTTTTTTAGATGTTTCAGGAAACACCATACACTTCTCCTGAGTGTCTGTTGGCAATTTACATCCCGCCCATCAGCATAACAAGGCTCCCAGTTCTCCATGGCCTGTCCTGCCTTTCTGGATTTTACACTTTTTTCAGATGGCCCTTTTGACCGGGGGGAAGTGAGACTTCATTGTAGTGCAGATTTCCTTTGCAAGCTTGCTTGGTTGGCCAAAAAGGGCGTATGCGTTTTTTCCTGAATATATTCAGGAAAAAACGCATACGCCCTTTTTGGCCAAGTGCATCATTGTGGACGTTCTGCCTCTTTTCCTATGCTTTCAATGCAATTCCAGTCTACCTCCTGAAATCGGTTTCCTGCAATTCTGCCCCGCTTTCAAGTCCTCTTGGCAGCCTTACTTCAGTATATTTTTGGACGATAGCTGTCATTTATAACTCTGCAGGTTTGTGAATTACAGTGCCCCTGAGCTCCTTTCTTCAACTCGCTTTCTTGTGAGCTGGCCGCAACACGGCAGGATGGCTTCAGGCCCTAATTTGGTTCCGGCATGGCACGCTGAGCCTTTGGTTAATTCCTCTTCCTGGTGGGAAATGAGAGTTAAATTTGCCCGTCCAGACACCTCCAGCTAGTCTCTCATTGGTTCTCCCTATTCCTGTTCATCTTCCGCAGAAATTGCAAACTGGGCCAAACAGGAGGTTAAAGGCGCTGACTCTCCAAGTGGGGAGAGTGTTAGTAAAGCGTCTGGAATGTTGCACCCGAGTACCAGGGTATGAAAACTGAGACATATTTGAACACGTCTCCCGTTCACACGGTTGATCATACTCTGGGTTCCACATGCATGTTTTAGCGGAAGGAAGAATACCTTAAACCTGGAGAGTTTAGACCCGTGGAATGGGTACCATGCAATATGACTTCAAAGGGTCTTCATTTGCTCACCGAACCTCTCCAATCCTATCACTGCTGCGTTTATGCCCCTGTACACACGCTTGATTCTCTTTTGGAGACATAGAAATCCATAGGTTTTAAGATACTTACTAGTCAGGTACATTCTTAGGCGTTTAATATGGGGTGTTGAGTCCATTTCGTTGAGCAAGGAGTAGCTCTTGTCTATTCCATATTTGGCTTAAGGAACTTTAACTGTGCTCATTTCAATCTCTGGTTTTATGCAGCACCCCAACTCACCTTTCCCCTTAAGCAAGCATAAGTTGGTTTTCTAAAATTGAGACCCTGTTCTGTTTTGGAATTCAGTTCCTGTGTAGCCAAGTTTACATTCCGTGTATTACTGATATCTTATGATGTTTCTTTTTCTGTGTGACTTATTTCAGTTAGAATCATCGTACCTGAATCCACTCATTATGCTGCTACGGGCCTGATGACATAGATTTCATTGCTGAGTGATATTGCTTTGTAAGTAAATACCACAAGTTCTTTATCCATTTTTCACTTTCTGCGATGTTGAACTTGTACTGTAAACGAGGTTCTTGTAAACAGAGCCGTTCCAAACTTTGGGGTGGCTGTGTCTTTTTGATTTTAATTTCCCTAAGCTATAGGACCATAAGTGGAAGTGCCCTAGGCTCTGTTGCTTTGTTTTTTAGATGTTTCAGGAAACACCATACACTTCTCCCGAGTGTCTGTTGGCAATTTACATCCCGCCCATCAGCATAACAAGGCTCCCAGTTCTCCATGGCCTGTCCTGCCTTTCTGGATTTTACACTTTTTTCAGATGGCCCTTTTGACCGGGGGGAAGTGAGACTTCATTGTAGTGCAGATTTCCTTTGCAAGCTTGCTTGGTTGGCCAAAAAGGGCGTATGCGTTTTTTCCTGAATATATTCAGGAAAAAACGCATACGCCCTTTTTGGCCAAGTGCATCATTGTGGACGTTCTGCCTCTTTTCCTATGCTTTCAATGCAATTCCAGTCTACCTCCTGAAATCGGTTTCCTGCAATTCTGCCCCGCTTTCAAGTCCTCTTGGCAGCCTTACTTCAGTATATATTTGGACGATAGCTGTCATTTATAACTCTGCAGGTTTGTGAATTACAGTGCCCCTGAGCTCCTTTCTTCTACTCGCTTTTTTGTGAGCTGGCCGCAACACCGCAGGATGGCTTCAGGCCCTAATCTGGTTCCGGCACGGCACGCTGAGCCTTTGGTTAATTCCTCTTCCTGGTGGGAAATGAGAGTTAAATTTGCCCGTCCAGACACCTCCAGCTAGTCTCTCATTGGTTCTCGCTATTCCTGTTCATATTCCGCAGAAATTGCAAACTGGGCCAAACAGGAGGTTAAAGGGACTGATTCTCCAAGTCGGGAGAGTGTTAGTAAAGCATCTGGGATGTTGCACCCGTGTACCAGGGTACGAAAACTGAGACATATTTGAGCACGTCTCCCGATCACATGGTTGATCATACTCTAGGTTCCACATGCATGTTTTAGCTGAAGGAAGAATACCTTAAACCTGGAGAGTTGAGACCCGTGGAATGGGTACCATGCAATATGACTTCAAAGGGTCTTCATTTGCTCACCGAACCTCTCCAATCCTATCACTGCTGCATTTATGCCCCTGTACTCACGCTTGATTCTCTTTTGGAGACATAGAAATCCATAGGTTTTAAGATACTTACTAGTCAGGTACATTCTTAGGCGTTTAATATGGGGTGTTGAGTCCATTTCGTTGAGCAAGGAGTAGCTCTTGTCTATTCCATATTTGGCTTAAGGAACTTTATCTGTGCTCATTTCAATCTGTGGTTTTATGCAGCACCCCAACTCACCTTTACCCTTAAGCAAGCATAAGTTGGTTTTCTAAAATTGAGACCCTGTTCTGTTTTGGAATTCAGTTCCTGTGTAGCCAAGTTTACATTCCGTGTATTACTGATATCTTATGATGTTTCTTTTTCTGTGTGACTTATTTCAGTTAGAATCATCGTACCTGAATCCACTCATTATGCTGCTACGGGCCTGATGATATAGATTTCATTGCTGAGTGATATTGCTTTGTAAGTAAATACCACAACTTCTTTATCCATTTTTCACTTTCTGCGATGTTGAACTTGTACTGTAAACGAGGTTCTTGTAAACAGAGCCGTTCCAAACTTTGGGGTGGCTGTGTCTTTTTGATTTTAATTTCCCTAAGCTATAGGACCATAAGTGGAAGTGCCCTAGGCTCTGTTGCTTTGTTTTTTAGATGTTTCAGGAAACACCATACACTTCTCCCGAGTGTCTGTTGGCAATTTACATCCCTCTCATCAGCATAACAAGGCTCCCAGTTCTCCATGGCCTGTCCTGCCTTTCTGGATTTTACACTTTTTTCAGATGGTCCTTTTGACCGGGGGAAGCGAGACTTCATTGTAGTGCAGATTTCCTTTGCAAGCTTGCTTGGTTGGCCAAAAAGTTCGTATGCATTTTTTCCTGAATATATTCAGGAAAAAACGCATACGCCCTTTTTGGCCAAGTGCATCATTGTGGACGTTCTGCCTCTTTTCCTATGCTTTCAATGCAATTCCAGTCTACCTCCTGAAATCGGTTTCCTGCAATTATGCCCCGCTTTCAAGTCCTCTTGGCAGCCTTACTTCAGTATATTTTTGGACGATAGCTGTCATTTATAACTCTGCAGGTTTGTGAATTACAGTGCCCCTGAGCTCCTTTCTTCAACTCGCTTTCTTGTGAGCTGGCCGCAACACGGCAGGATGGCTTCAGGCCCTAATTTGGTTCCGGCATGGCACGCTGAGCCTTTGGTTAATTCCTCTTCCTGGTGGGAAATGAGAGTTAAATTTGCCCGTCCAGACACCTCCAGCTAGTCTCTCATTGGTTCTCCCTATTCCTGTTCATCTTCCGCAGAAATTGCAAACTGGGCCAAACAGGAGGTTAAAGGCGCTGACTCTCCAAGTGGGGAGAGTGTTAGTAAAGCGTCTGGAATGTTGCACCCGAGTACCAGGGTATGAAAACTGAGACATATTTGAACACGTCTCCCGTTCACACGGTTGATCATACTCTGGGTTCCACATGCATGTTTTAGCGGAAGGAAGAATACCTTAAACCTGGAGAGTTTAGACCCGTGGAATGGGTACCATGCAATATGACTTCAAAGGGTCTTCATTTGCTCACCGAACCTCTCCAATCCTATCACTGCTGCGTTTATGCCCCTGTACACACGCTTGATTCTCTTTTGGAGACATAGAAATCCATAGGTTTTAAGATACTTACTAGTCAGGTACATTCTTAGGCGTTTAATATGCGGTGTTGAGTCCATTTCGTTGAGCAAGGAGTAGCTCTTGTCTATTCCATATTTGGCTTAAGGAACTTTAACTGTGCTCATTTCAATCTCTGGTTTTATGCAGCACCCCAACTCACCTTTCCCCTTAAGCAAGCATAAGTTGGTTTTCTAAAATTGAGACCCTGTTCTGTTTTGGAATTCAGTTCCTGTGTAGCCAAGTTTACATTCCGTGTATTACTGATATCTTATGATGTTTCTTTTTCTGTGTGACTTATTTCAGTTAGAATCATCGTACCTGAATCCACTCATTATGCTGCTACGGGCCTGATGACATAGATTTCATTGCTGAGTGATATTGCTTTGTAAGTAAATACCACAAGTTCTTTATCCATTTTTCACTTTCTGCGATGTTGAACTTGTACTGTAAACGAGGTTTTTGTGAACAGAGCCGTTCCAAACTTTGGGGTGGCTGTGTCTTTTTGATTTTAATTTCCCTAAGCTATAGGACCATAAGTGGAAGTGCCCTAGGCTCTGTTGCTTTGTTTTTTAGATGTTTCAGGAAACACCATACACTTCTCCCGAGTGTCTGTTGGCAATTTACATCCCGCCCATCAGCATAACAAGGCTCCCAGTTCTCCATGGCCTGTCCTGCCTTTCTGGATTTTACACTTTTTTCAGATGGCCCTTTTGACCGGGGGGAAGTGAGACTTCATTGTAGTGCAGATTTCCTTTGCAAGCTTGCTTGGTTGGCCAAAAAGGGCTTATGCGTTTTTTCCTGAATATATTCAGGAAAAAACGCATACGCCCTTTTTGGCCAAGTGCATCATTGTGGACGTTCTGCCTCTTTTCCTATGCTTTCAATGCAATTCCAGTCTACCTCCTGAAATCGGTTTCCTGCAATTCTGCCCCGCTTTCAAGTCCTCTTGGCAGCCTTACTTCAGTATATTTTTGGACGATAGCTGTCATTTATAACTCTGCAGGTTTGTGAATTACAGTGCCCCTGAGCTCCTTTCTTCAACTCGCTTTCTTGTGAGCCTGCCACAACACCGCAGGATGGCTTCAGTCCCTAATCTGGTTCTGGCACGGCACGCTGAGCCTTTGGTTATTTCCTCTTCCTGGTGGGAAATGAGAGTTAAATTTGCCTGTCCAGACACCTCCAGCTAGTCTCTCATTGGTTCTCCCTATTCCTGTTCATCTTCCGCAGAAATTGCAAACTGGGCCAAACAGGAGGTTAAAGGCGCTGACTCTTCTGGTGGGGAGAGTGTTAGTAAAGTGTCTGGAATGTTGCACCCGAGGACCAGGGGAGGAAAACTGAGACATATTTGAACACGTCTCCCGTTCACACGGTTGATCATACTCTGGGTTCCACATGTATGTTTTAGCTGAAGGAAGAATACCTTAAACCTGGGTAGTTGAAACCTGTGGAATGGGTACCATGCAATATGACTTCAAAGGGTCTTCATTTGCTCACCGAACCTCTCCAATCCTATCACTGCTGTGTTTATGCCCCTGTACACACGCTTGATTCTCTTTTGGAGACATAGCAATCCATAGGTTTTAAGATACTTACTAGTCAGGTACATTCTTAGGCGTTTAATATGCGGTGTTGAGTCCATTTCGTTGAGCAAGGAGTAGCTCTTGTCTATTCCATATTTGGCTTAAGGAACTTTATCTGTGCTCATTTCAATCTCTGGTTTTATGCAGCACCCCAACTCACCTTTCCCCTTAAGCAAGCATAAGTTGGTTTTCTAAATTTGAGACCCTGTTCTGTTTTGGAATTCAGTTCCTGTGTAGCCAAGTTTACATTCCATGTATTAGTGATATCTTATGATGTTTCTTTTTCTGTGTGACTTATTTCAGTTAGAATCATCGTACCTGAATCCACTCATTATGCTGCTACGGGCCTGATGACATAGATTTCTTTGCTGAGTGATACTGCACTGTATGTAAGTACCACAAGTTCTTTATCCATTTTTCACTTTCTGTGATATTGAACTTGTACGGTAAATGAGGTTCTTGTAAACAGAGGCGTCCGAAACTTTGGGGTGGCTGTGTCTTTTTGATTTTAATTTCCCTAAGCTATAGGACGATAAGTGGAAGTGCCCTAGGCTCTGTTGCTTTCTGTTTTAGATGTTTCAGGAAACACCATACACTTCTCCCCAGTGTCTGTTGGCAATTTACATCCTGCCCATCAGAATAACAAGGCTCCCAGTTCTCCATGTCCTGTCCTGCCTTTCTGGATTTTACACATTTTTCAGATGGCCCTTTTGACCGGGAGGATGTGAGACTTCATTGTAGTGCAGATTTCCTTTGCATGTTTGCTTGGTTGGCCAAAAAGGGCGTATGCGTTTTTTCCTGAATATATTCAGGAAAAAACGCATACGCCCTTTTTGGCCAAGTGCATCATTGTGGACGTTCTGCCTCTTTTCCTATGCTTTCAATGCAATTCCAGTCTACCTCCTGAAATCGGTTTCCTGCAATTCTGCCCCGCTTTCAAGTCCTCTTGGCAGCCTTACTTCAGTATATTTTTGGACGATAGCTGTCATTTATAACTCTGCAGGTTTGTGAATTACAGTGCCCCTGAGCTCCTTTCTTCTACTCGCTTTTTTGTGAGCTGGCCGCAACACCGCAGGATGGCTTCAGGCCCTAATCTGGTTCCGGCACGGCACGCTGAGCCTTTGGTTAATTCCTCTTCCTGGTGGGAAATGAGAGTTAAATTTGCCCGTCCAGACACCTCCAGCTAGTCTCTCATTGGTTCTCGCTATTCCTGTTCATCTTCCGCAGAAATTGCAAACTGGGCCAAACAGGAGGTTAAATGGACTGATTCTCCAAGTCGGGAGAGTGTTAGTAAAGCATCTGGGATGTTGCACCCGTGTACCAGGGTACGAAAACTGAGACATATTTGAACACATCTCCCGATCACATGGTTGATCATACTCTAGGTTCCACATGCATGTTTTAGCTGAAGGAAGTATACCTTAAACCTGGAGAGTTGAAACCCGTGGAATGGGTACCATGCAATATGACTTCAAAGGGTCTTCATTTGCTCACCGAACCTCTCCAATCCTATCACTGCTGCATTTATGCCCCTGTACACACGCTTGATTCTCTTTTGGAGACATAGCAATCCATAGGTTTTAAGATACTTACTAGTCAGGTACATTCTTAGGCGTTTAATATGCGGTGTTGAGTCCATTTCGTTGAGCAAGGAGTAGCTCTTGTCTATTCCATATTTGGCTTAAGGAACTTTATCTGTTCTCATTTCAATCTCTGGTTTTATGCAGCAACCCAACTCACCATTCTCCTTAAGCAAGCATAAGTTGGTTTTCTAAATTTGAGACCCTGTTCTGTTCTGTAATTCAATTCCTGTGTAGCCAAGTTTACATTCCGTGTTTTAGTGATATCTTATGATATTTCTTTTTCTGTGTGACTTATTTCAGTTAAAATCATCGTACCTGAATCCACTGATTATGCTGCTATGGGCCTGATGACATAGATTTCATTGCTGAGTGATACTGCATTGTACGTAAGTACCACAAGTTCTTTATCCATTTTTCACTTTCTGTGATATTGAACTTGTACGGTAAATGAGGTTCTTGTAAACAGAGGCGTCCGAAACTTTGGGGTGGCTGTGTCTTTTTGATTTTAATTTCCCTAAGCTATAGGACCATAAGTGGAAGTGCCCTAGGCTCTGTTGCTTTCTGTTTTAGATGTTTCAGGAAACACCATACACTTCTCCCCAGTGTCTGTTGGCAATTTACATCCTGCCCATCAGCATAACAAGGCTCCCAGTTCTCCATGTCCTGTCCTGCCTTTCTGGATTTTACACTTTTTTCAGATGGCCCTTTTGACCGGGAGGATGTGAGACTTCATTGTAGTGCAGATTTCCTTTGCATGTTTGCTTGGTTGGCCAAAAAGGGCTTATGCGTTTTTTCCTGAATATATTCAGGAAAAAACGCATAAGCCCTTTTTGGCCAAGTGCATCATTGTGGACGTTCTGCCTCTTTTCCTATGCTTTCAATGCAATTCCAGTCTACCTCCTGAAATCGGTTTCCTGCAATTCTGCCCCGCTTTCAAGTCCTCTTGGCAGCCTTACTTCAGTATATTTTTGGACGATAGCTGTCATTTATAACTCTGCAGGTTTGTGAATTACAGTGCCCCTGAGCTCCTTTCTTCTACTCGCTTTTTTGTGAGCTGGCCGCAACACCGCAGGATGGCTTCAGGCCCTAATCTGGTTCCGGCACGGCACGCTGAGCCTTTGGTTAATTCCTTTTCCTGGTGGGAAATGAGAGTTAAATTTGCCCGTCCAGACACCTCCAGCTAGTCTCTCATTGGTTCTCGCTATTCCTGTTCATCTTCCGCAGAAATTGCAAACTGGGCCAAACAGGAGGTTAAAGGGACTGATTCTCCAAGTCGGGAGAGTGTTAGTAAAGCATCTGGGATGTTGCACCCGTGTACCAGGGTACGAAAACTGAGACATATTTGAACACATCTCCCGATCACATGGTTGATCATACTCTAGGTTCCACATGCATGTTTTAGCTGAAGGAAGTATACCTTAAACCTGGAGAGTTGAAACCCGTGGAATGGGTACCATGCAATATGACTTCAAAGGGTCTTCATTTGCTCACCGAACCTCTCCAATCCTATCACTGCTGCGTTTATACCCCTGTACACATGCTTGATTCTCTTTCGGAGACATAGCAATCCATAGGTTTTAAGATACTTACTAGTCAGGTACATTCTTAGGCGTTTAATATGCGGTGTTGAGTCCATTTCGTTGAGCAAGGAGTAGCTCTTGTCTATTCCATATTTGGCTTAAGGAACTTTATCTGTGCTCATTTCAATCTCTGGTTTTATGCAGCACCCCAACTCACCTTTCCCCTTAAGCAACCATAAGTTGGTTTTCTAAATTTGAGACCCTGTTCTGTTCTGTAATTCAGTTCCTGTGTAGCCAAGTTTACATTCCGTGTATTACTGATATCTTATGATGTTTCTTTTTCTGTGTGACTTATTTCAGTTAGAATCATCATACCTGAATCCACTCATTGTGCTGCTAAGGTCCTGATGACATAGATTTCATTGCTGAGTGATACTGCATTGTACGTAAGGACCACAAGTTCTTTATCCATTTTTCACTTTCTGTGATATTGAACTTGTACGGTAAATGAGGTTCTTGTAAACAGAGCCGTCGCAAACTTTGGGGTGGCTGTGTCTTTTTGATTTTAATTTCCCTAAGCTACAGGACCATAAGTGGAATTGCCCTAGGCTCTGTTGCTTTGTTTTTTAGATGTTTCAGGAAACACCATACACTTCTCCCGAGTGTCTGTTGGCAATTGACATCCCGCCCATCAGCATAACAAGGCTCCCAGTTCTCCATGGCCTGTCCTGCCTTTCTGGATTTTACACTTTTTTCAGATGGCCCTTTTGACCTGGGGGAAGTGAGACTTCATTGTAGTGCAGATTTCCTTTGCAAGCTTGCTTGGTTGGCCAAAAAGGGCGTATGCGTTTTTTCCTGAATATATTCAGGAAAAAACGCATACGCCCTTTTTGGCCAAGTGCATCATTGTGGACGTTCTGCCTCTTTTCCTATGCTTTCAATGCAATTCCAGTCTACCACCTGAAATCGGTTTCCTGCAATTCTGCCCCGCTTTCAAGTCCTCTTGGCAGCCTTACTTCAGTATATTTTTGGACGATAGCTGTCATTTATAACTCTGCAGGTTTGTCAATTACAGTGCCCCTGAGCTCCTTTCTTCAGCTCGCATTCTTTTGAGCTGGCCGCAACACCGCAGGATGGCTTCAGGCCCTAATCTGGTTCCAGCACGGCATGCTGAGCCTTTGGTTATTTCCTCTTCCTGGTGGGAAATGAGAGTTAAATTTGCCCGTCCAGACACCTCCAGCTAGTCTCTCATTGGTTCTCGCTATTCCTGTTCATCTTCCCCAGAAATTGCAAACTGGGCCAAACAGGAGGTTAAAGGGACTGATTCTCCAAGTCGGGAGAGTGTTAGTAAAGCATCTAGGATGTTGCACCCGTGTACCAGGGTACGAAAACTGAGACATATTTGAGCACGTCTCCCGATCACATGGTTGATCATACTCTAGGTTCCACATGCATGTTTTAGCTGAAGGAAGAATACCTTAAACCTGGAGAGTTGAGACCCGTGGAATGGGTACCATGCAATATGACTTCAAAGGGTCTTCATTTGCTCACCGAACCTCTCCAATCCTATCACTGCTGCGTTTATGCCCCTGTACTCACGCTTGATTCTCTTTTGGAGACATAGAAATCCATAGGTTTTAAGATACTTACTAGTCAGGTACATTCTTAGGCGTTTAATATGGGGTGTTGAGTCCATTTCGTTGAGCAAGGAGTAGCTCTTGTCTATTCCATATTTGGCTTAAGGAACTTTATCTGTGCTCATTTCAATCTCTGGTTTTATGCAGCACCCCAACTCACCTTTCCCCTTAAGCAAGCATAAGTTGGTTTTCTAAATTTGAGACCCTGTTCTGTTTTGGAATTCAGTTCCTGTGTAGCCAAGTTTACATTCCGTGTATTAGTGATATCTTATGATGTTTCTTTCTCTGTGTGAATTATTTCAGTTAGATTCATCGTACCTGAATCCACTCATTATGCTGCTACGGGCCTGATGACATAGATTTCATTGCTGAGTGATACTGCATTGTCCGTAAGTACCACAAGTTCTTTATCCATTTTTCACTTTCTGTGATATTGAACTTGTACGGTAAATGAGGTTCTTGTAAACAGAGGCGTCCCAAACTTTGGGGTGGCTGTGTCTTTTTGATTTTAATTTCCCTAAGCTATAGGACCATAAGTGGAAGTGCCCTAGGCTCTGTTGCTTTGTTTTCTAGATGTTTCAGGAAACACCATACACTTCTCCCGAGTGTCTGTTGGCAATTTACATCCCGCCCATCAGCATATCAAGGCTCGCAGTTCTCCATGGCCTGTCCTGCCTTTCTGGATTTTACACTTTTTTCAGATGGCCCTTTTGACCGGCGGGAAGTGAGACTTCATTGTAGTGCAGATTTCCTTTGCAAGCTTGCTTGGTTGGCCAAAAAGGGCGTATGCGTTTTTTCCTGAATATATTCAGGAAAAAACGCATACGCCCTTTTTGGCCAAGTGCATCATTGTGGACGTTCTGCCTCTTTTCCTATGCTTTCAATGCAATTCCAGTCTACCTCCTGAAATCGGTTTCCTGCAATTCTGCCCCGCTTTCAAGTCCTCTTGGCAGCCTTACTTCAGTATATTTTTGGACGATAGCTGTCATTTATAACTCTGCAGGTTTGTGAATTACAGTGCCCCTGAGCTCCTTTCTTCAACTCGCTTTCTTTTGAGCTGGCCGCAACACCGCAGGATGGCTTCAGGCCCTAATCTGGTTCTGGCACGGCACGCTGAGCCTTTGGTTAATTCCTCTTCCTGGTGGGAAACGAGAGTTAAATTTGCCCGTCCAGACACCTCCAGCTAGTCTCTCATTGGTTCTCCCTATTCCTGTTCATCTTCCGCAGAAATTGCAAACTGGGCCAAACAGGAGGTTAAAGGCGCTGACTCTCCAAGTGGGGAGAGTGTTAGTAAAGCGTCTGGAATGTTGCACCCGAGTACCAGGGGAGGAAAACTGAGACATATTTGAACACGTCTCCCGTTCACACGGTTGATCATACTCTGGGTTCCACATGCATGTTTTAGCTGAAGGAAGAATACCTTAAACCTGGAGAGTTGAGACCCGTGGAATGGGTACCATGCAATATGACTTCAAAGGGTCTTCATTTGCTCACCGAAGCTCTCCAGTCCTATCACTGCTGCGTTTATGCCACTGTACACAGGCTTGGTTCTCTTTCGGAGACATAGCAATCCATAGGTTTTAAGATACTTACTAGTCAGGTACATTCTTAGGCGTTTAATATGGGGTGTTGAGTCCATTTCGTTGAGCAAGGAGTAGCTCTTGTCTATTCCATATTTGGCTTAAGGAACTTTATCTGTGCTCATTTCAATCTCTGGTTTTATGCAGCACCCCAGCACACCTTTCCCCTTAAGCAAGCATAAGTTGATTTTCTAAATTTGAGACCCTGTTCTGTTTTGGAATTCAGTTCCTGTGTAGCCAAGTTTACATTCCGTGTATTAGTGATATCTTATGATGTTTCTATTTCTGTGTGACTTATTTCAGTTAGAATCATCGTACCTGAATCCACTCATTATGCTGCTACGGGCCTGATGACATAGATTTCATTGCTGATTGATACTGCATTGTACGTAAGTACCACAAGTTCTTTATCCATTTTTCACTTTCTGTGATATTGAACTTGTACGGTAAACGAGGTTCTTGTAAACAGAGGAGTCCCAAACTTTGGGGTGGCTGTGTCTTTTTGATTTTAATTTCCCTAAGCTATAGGACCATAAGTGGAAGTGCCCTAGGCTCTGTTGCTTTGTTTTCTAGATGTTTCAGGAAACACCATACACTTCTCCCAAGTGGCTGTTGGCAATTTACATCCCGCCCATCAGCATAACAATGCTCCCAGTTCTCCATGGCCTGTCCTGCCTTTCTGGATTTTACACTTTTTTCAGATGGCCCTTTTGACCGGAGGGATGTGAGACTTCATTGTAGTGCAGATTTCCTTTGCAAGCTTGCTTGGTTGGCCAAAAAGGGCGTATGCGTTTTTTCCTGAATATATTCAGGAAAAAACGCATACGCCCTTTTTGGCCAAGTGCATCATTGTGGACGTTCTGCCTCTTTTCCTATGCTTTCAATGCAATTCCAGTCTACCTCCTGAAATCGGTTTCCTGCAATTCTGCCCCGCTTTCAAGTCCTCTTGGCAGCCTTACTTCAGTATATTTTTGGACGATAGCTGTCATTTATAACTCTGCAGGTTTGTGAATTACAGTGCCCCTGAGCTCCTTTCTTCAACTCGCTTTCTTGTGAGCTGGCCGCAACACGGCAGGATGGCTTCAGGCCCTAATTTGGTTCCGGCATGGCACGCTGAGCCTTTGGTTAATTCCTCTTCCTGGTGGGAAATGAGAGTTAAATTTGCCCGTCCAGACACCTCCAGCTAGTCTCTCATTGGTTCTCCCTATTCCTGTTCATCTTCCGCAGAAATTGCAAACTGGGCCAAACAGGAGGTTAAAGGCGCTGACTCTCCAAGTGGGGAGAGTGTTAGTAAAGCGTCTGGAATGTTGCACCCGAGTACCAGGGTATGAAAACTGAGACATATTTGAACACGTCTCCCGTTCACACGGTTGATCATACTCTGGGTTCCACATGCATGTTTTAGCGGAAGGAAGAATACCTTAAACCTGGAGAGTTTAGACCCGTGGAATGGGTACCATGCAATATGACTTCAAAGGGTCTTCATTTGCTCACCGAACCTCTCCAATCCTATCACTGCTGCGTTTATGCCCCTGTACACACGCTTGATTCTCTTTTGGAGACATAGAAATCCATAGGTTTTAAGATACTTACTAGTCAGGTACATTCTTAGGCGTTTAATATGGGGTGTTGAGTCCATTTCGTTGAGCAAGGAGTAGCTCTTGTCTATTCCATATTTGGCTTAAGGAACTTTAACTGTGCTCATTTCAATCTCTGGTTTTATGCAGCACCCCAACTCACCTTTCCCCTTAAGCAAGCATAAGTTGGTTTTCTAAAATTGAGACCCTGTTCTGTTTTGGAATTCAGTTCCTGTGTAGCCAAGTTTACATTCCATGTATTACTGATATCTTATGATGTTTCTTTTTCTGTGTGACTTATTTCAGTTAGAATCATCGTACCTGAATCCACTCATTATGCTGCTACGGGCCTGATGACATAGATTTCATTGCTGAGTGATATTGCTTTGTAAGTAAATACCACAAGTTCTTTATCCATTTTTCACTTTCTGCGATGTTGAACTTGTACTGTAAACGAGGTTCTTGTAAACAGAGCCGTTCCAAACTTTGGGGTGGCTGTGTCTTTTTTATTTTAATTTCCCTAAGCTATAGGACCATAAGTGGAAGTGCCCTAGGCTCTGTTGCTTTGTTTTTTAGATGTTTCAGGAAACACCATACACTTCTCCCGAGTGTCTGTTGGCAATTTACATCCCGCCCATCAGCATAACAAGGCTCCCAGTTCTCCATGGCCTGTCCTGCCTTTCTGGATTTTACACTTTTTTCAGATGGCCCTTTTGACCGGGGGGAAGTGAGACTTCATTGTAGTGCAGATTTCCTTTGCAAGCTTGCTTGGTTGGCCAAAAAGGTCGTATGCATTTTTTCCTGAATATATTCAGGAAAAAACGCATACGCCCTTTTTGGCCAAGTGCATCATTGTGGACGTTCTGCCTCTTTTCCTATGCTTTCAATGCAATTCCAGTCTACCTCCTGAAATCGGTTTCCTGCAATTCTGCCCCGCTTTCAAGTCCTCTTGGCAGCCTTACTTCAGTATATTTTTGGACGATAGCTGTCATTTATAACTCTGTAGGTTTGTGAATTACAGTGCCCCTGAGCTCCTTTCTTCAACTCGCTTTCTTGTGAGCTGGCCGCAACACCGCAGGATGGCTTCAGGCCCTAATTTGGTTCTGGCATGGCACGCTGAGCCTTTGGTTAATTCCTCTTCCTGGTGGGAAATGAGAGTTAAATTTGCCCGTCCAGACACCTCCAGCTAGTCTCTCATTGGTTCTCTCTATTCCTGTTCATCTTCCGCAGAAATTGCAAACTGGGCCAAACAGGAGGTTAAAGGCGCTGACTCTCCAAGTGGGGAGAGTGTTAGTAAAGCGTCTGGAATGTTGCACCCGAGTACCAGGGTATGAAAACTGAGACATATTTGAACACGTCTCCCGTTCACACGGTTGATCATACTCTGGGTTCCACATGCATGTTTTAGCGGAAGGAAGAATACCTTAAACCTGGAGAGTTTAGACCCGTGGAATGGGTACCATGCAATATGACTTCAAAGGGTCTTCATTTGCTCACCGAACCTCTCCAATCCTATCACTGCTGCGTTTATGCCCCTGTACACACGCTTGATTCTCTTTTGGAGACATTGAAATCCATAGGTTTTAAGATACTTACTAGTCAGGTACATTCTTAGGCGTTTAATATGGGGTGTTGAGTCCATTTCGTTGAGCAAGGAGTAGCTCTTGTCTATTCCATATTTGGCTTAAGGAACTTTAACTATGCTCATTTCAATCTCTGGTTTTATGCAGCACCCCAACTCACCTTTCCACTTAAGCAAGCATAAGTTGGTTTTCTAAAATTGAGACCCTGTTCTGTTTTGGAATTCAGTTCCTGTGTAGCCAAGTTTACATTCCGTGTATTACTGATATCTTATGATGTTTCTTTTTCTGTGTGACTTATTTCAGTTAGAATCATCGTACCTGAATCCACTCATTATGCTGCTACGGGCCTGATGACATAGATTTCATTGCTGAGTGATATTGCTTTGTAAGTAAATACCACAAGTTCTTTATCCATTTTTCACTTTCTGCGATGTTGAACTTGTACTGTAAACGAGGTTCTTGTAAACAGAGCCGTTCCAAACTTTGGGGTGGCTGTGTCTTTTTTATTTTAATTTCCCTAAGCTATAGGACCATAAGTGGAAGTGCCCTAGGCTCTGTTGCTTTGTTTTTTAGATGTTTCAGGAAACACCATACACTTCTCCTGAGTGTCTGTTGGCAATTTACATCCCGCCCATCAGCATAACAAGGCTCCCAGTTCTCCATGGCCTGTCCTGCCTTTCTGGATTTTACACTTTTTTCAGATGGCCCTTTTGACCGGGGGGAAGTGAGACTTCATTGTAGTGCAGATTTCCTTTGCAAGCTTGCTTGGTTGGCCAAAAAGTGCGTATGCGTTTTTTCCTGAATATATTCAGGAAAAAACGCATACGCCCTTTTTGGCCAAGTGCATCATTGTGGACGTTCTGCCTCTTTTCCTATGCTTTCAATGCAATTCCAGTCTACCTCCTGAAATCGGTTTCCTGCAATTCTGCCCCGCTTTCAAGTCCTCTTGGCAGCCTTACTTCAGTATATTTTTGGACGATAGCTGTCATTTATAACTCTGCAGGTTTGTGAATTACAGTGCCCCTGAGCTCCTTTCTTCAACTCGCTTTCTTGTGAGCTGGCCGCAACACGGCAGGATGGCTTCAGGCCCTAATTTGGTTCCGGCATGGCACGCTGAGCCTTTGGTTAATTCCTCTTCCTGGTGGGAAATGAGAGTTAAATTTGCCCGTCCAGACACCTCCAGCTAGTCTCTCATTGGTTCTCCCTATTCCTGTTCATCTTCCGCAGAAATTGCAAACTGGGCCAAACAGGAGGTTAAAGGCGCTGACTCTCCAAGTGGGGAGAGTGTTAGTAAAGCGTCTGGAATGTTGCACCCGAGTACCAGGGTATGAAAACTGAGACATATTTGAACACGTCTCCCGTTCACACGGTTGATCATACTCTGGGTTCCACATGCATGTTTTAGCGGAAGGAAGAATACCTTAAACCTGGAGAGTTTAGACCCGTGGAATGGGTACCATGCAATATGACTTCAAAGGGTCTTCATTTGCTCACCGAACCTCTCCAATCCTATCACTGCTGCGTTTATGCCCCTGTACACACGCTTGATTCTCTTTTGGAGACATAGAAATCCATAGGTTTTAAGATACTTACTAGTCAGGTACATTCTTAGGCGTTTAATATGGGGTGTTGAGTCCATTTCGTTGAGCAAGGAGTAGCTCTTGTCTATTCCATATTTGGCTTAAGGAACTTTAACTGTGCTCATTTCAATCTCTGGTTTTATGCAGCACCCCAACTCACCTTTCCCCTTAAGCAAGCATAAGTTGGTTTTCTAAAATTGAGACCCTGTTCTGTTTTGGAATTCAGTTCCTGTGTAGCCAAGTTTACATTCCGTGTATTACTGATATCTTATGATGTTTCTTTTTCTGTGTGACTTATTTCAGTTAGAATCATCGTACCTGAATCCACTCATTATGCTGCTACGGGCCTGATGACATAGATTTCATTGCTGAGTGATATTGCTTTGTAAGTAAATACCACAAGTTCTTTATCCATTTTTCACTTTCTGCGATGTTGAACTTGTACTGTAAACGAGGTTCTTGTAAACAGAGCCGTTCCAAACTTTGGGGTGGCTGTGTCTTTTTGATTTTAATTTCCCTAAGCTATAGGACCATAAGTGGAAGTGCCCTAGGCTCTGTTGCTTTGTTTTTTAGATGTTTCAGGAAACACCATACACTTCTCCCGAGTGTCTGTTGGCAATTTACATCCCGCCCATCAGCATAACAAGGCTCCCAGTTCTCCATGGCCTGTCCTGCCTTTCTGGATTTTACACTTTTTTCAGATGGCCCTTTTGACCGGGGGGAAGTGAGACTTCATTGTAGTGCAGATTTCCTTTGCAAGCTTGCTTGGTTGGCCAAAAAGGGCGTATGCGTTTTTTCCTGAATATATTCAGGAAAAAACGCATACGCCCTTTTTGGCCAAGTGCATCATTGTGGACGTTCTGCCTCTTTTCCTATGCTTTCAATGCAATTCCAGTCTACCTCCTGAAATCGGTTTCCTGCAATTCTGCCCCGCTTTCAAGTCCTCTTGGCAGCCTTACTTCAGTATATATTTGGACGATAGCTGTCATTTATAACTCTGCAGGTTTGTGAATTACAGTGCCCCTGAGCTCCTTTCTTCTACTCGCTTTTTTGTGAGCTGGCCGCAACACCGCAGGATGGCTTCAGGCCCTAATCTGGTTCCGGCACGGCACGCTGAGCCTTTGGTTAATTCCTCTTCCTGGTGGGAAATGAGAGTTAAATTTGCCCGTCCAGACACCTCCAGCTAGTCTCTCATTGGTTCTCGCTATTCCTGTTCATATTCCGCAGAAATTGCAAACTGGGCCAAACAGGAGGTTAAAGGGACTGATTCTCCAAGTCGGGAGAGTGTTAGTAAAGCATCTGGGATGTTGCACCCGTGTACCAGGGTACGAAAACTGAGACATATTTGAGCACGTCTCCCGATCACATGGTTGATCATACTCTAGGTTCCACATGCATGTTTTAGCTGAAGGAAGAATACCTTAAACCTGGAGAGTTGAGACCCGTGGAATGGGTACCATGCAATATGACTTCAAAGGGTCTTCATTTGCTCACCGAACCTCTCCAATCCTATCACTGCTGCGTTTATGCCCCTGTACTCACGCTTGATTCTCTTTTGGAGACATAGAAATCCATAGGTTTTAAGATACTTACTAGTCAGGTACATTCTTAGGCGTTTAATATGGGGTGTTGAGTCCATTTCGTTGAGCAAGGAGTAGCTCTTGTCTATTCCATATTTGGCTTAAGGAACTTTATCTGTGCTCATTTCAATCTGTGGTTTTATGCAGCACCCCAACTCACCTTTACCCTTAAGCAAGCATAAGTTGGTTTTCTAAAATTGAGACCCTGTTCTGTTTTGGAATTCAGTTCCTGTGTAGCCAAGTTTACATTCCGTGTATTACTGATATCTTATGATGTTTCTTTTTCTGTGTGACTTATTTCAGTTAGAATCATCGTACCTGAATCCACTCATTATGCTGCTACGGGCCTGATGATATAGATTTCATTGCTGAGTGATATTGCTTTGTAAGTAAATACCACAACTTCTTTATCCATTTTTCACTTTCTGCGATGTTGAACTTGTACTGTAAACGAGGTTCTTGTAAACAGAGCCGTTCCAAACTTTGGGGTGGCTGTGTCTTTTTGATTTTAATTTCCCTAAGCTATAGGACCATAAGTGGAAGTGCCCTAGGCTCTGTTGCTTTGTTTTTTAGATGTTTCAGGAAACACCATACACTTCTCCCGAGTGTCTGTTGGCAATTTACATCCCTCTCATCAGCATAACAAGGCTCCCAGTTCTCCATGGCCTGTCCTGCCTTTCTGGATTTTACACTTTTTTCAGATGGTCCTTTTGACCGGGGGAAGCGAGACTTCATTGTAGTGCAGATTTCCTTTGCAAGCTTGCTTGGTTGGCCAAAAAGTTCGTATGCATTTTTTCCTGAATATATTCAGGAAAAAACGCATACGCCCTTTTTGGCCAAGTGCATCATTGTGGACGTTCTGCCTCTTTTCCTATGCTTTCAATGCAATTCCAGTCTACCTCCTGAAATCGGTTTCCTGCAATTATGCCCCGCTTTCAAGTCCTCTTGGCAGCCTTACTTCAGTATATTTTTGGACGATAGCTGTCATTTATAACTCTGCAGGTTTGTGAATTACAGTGCCCCTGAGCTCCTTTCTTCAACTCGCTTTCTTGTGAGCTGGCCGCAACACGGCAGGATGGCTTCAGGCCCTAATTTGGTTCCGGCATGGCACGCTGAGCCTTTGGTTAATTCCTCTTCCTGGTGGGAAATGAGAGTTAAATTTGCCCGTCCAGACACCTCCAGCTAGTCTCTCATTGGTTCTCCCTATTCCTGTTCATCTTCCGCAGAAATTGCAAACTGGGCCAAACAGGAGGTTAAAGGCGCTGACTCTCCAAGTGGGGAGAGTGTTAGTAAAGCGTCTGGAATGTTGCACCCGAGTACCAGGGGAGGAAAACTGAGACATATTTGAACACGTCTCCCGTTCACACGGTTGATCATACTCTGGGTTCCACATGCATGTTTTAGCGGAAGGAAGAATACCTTAAACCTGGAGAGTTTAGACCCGTGGAATGGGTACCATGCAATATGACTTCAAAGGGTCTTCATTTGCTCACCGAACCTCTCCAATCCTATCACTGCTGCGTTTATGCCCCTGTACACACGCTTGATTCTCTTTTGGAGACATAGAAATACATAGGTTTTAAGATACTTACTAGTCAGGTACATTCTTAGGCGTTTAATATGGGGTGTTGAGTCCATTTCGTTGAGCAAGGAGTAGCTCTTGTCTATTCCATATTTGGCTTAAGGAACTTTAACTGTGCTCATTTCAATCTCTGGTTTTATGCAGCACCCCAACTCACCTTTCCCCTTAAGCAAGCATAAGTTGGTTTTCTAAAATTGAGACCCTGTTCTGTTTTGGAATTCAGTTCCTGTGTAGCCAAGTTTACATTCCGTGTATTACTGATATCTTATGATGTTTCTTTTTCTGTGTGACTTATTTCAGTTAGAATCATCGTACCTGAATCCACTCATTATGCTGCTACGGGCCTGATGACATAGATTTCATTGCTGAGTGATATTGCTTTGTAAGTATATACCACAAGTTCTTTATCCATTTTTCACTTTCTGCGATGTTGAACTTGTACTGTAAACGAGGTTCTTGTAAACAGAGCCGTTCCAAACTTTGGGGTGGCTGTGTCTTTTTGATTTTAATTTCCCTAAGCTATAGGACCATAAGTGGAAGTGCCCTAGGCTCTGTTGCTTTGTTTTTTAGATGTTTCAGGAAACACCATACACTTCTCCCGAGTGTCTGTTGGCAATTTACATCCCGCCCATCAGCATAACAAGGCTCCCAGTTCTCCATGGCCTGTCCTGCCTTTCTGGATTTTACACTTTTTTCAGATGGCCCTTTTGACCGGGGGGAAGTGAGACTTCATTGTAGTGCAGATTTCCTTTGCAAGCTTGCTTGGTTGGCCAAAAAGGGCGTATGCGTTTTTTCCTGAATATATTCAGGAAAAAACGCATACGCCCTTTTTGGCCAAGTGCATCATTGTGGACGTTCTGCCTCTTTTCCTATGCTTTCAATGCAATTCCAGTCTACCTCCTGAAATCGGTTTCCTGCAATTCTGCCCCGCTTTCAAGTCCTCTTGGCAGCCTTACTTCAGTATATTTTTGGACGATAGCTGTCATTTATAACTCTGCAGGTTTGTGAATTACAGTGCCCCTGAGCTCCTTTCTTCAACTCGCTTTCTTTTGAGCCTGCCACAACACCGCAGGATGGCTTCAGTCCCGAATCTGGTTCTGGCACGGCACGCTGAGCCTTTGGTTATTTCCTCTTCCTGGTGGGAAATGAGAGTTAAATTTGCCTGTCCAGACACCTCCAGCTAGTCTCTCATTGGTTCTCCCTATTCCTGTTCATCTTCCGCAGAAATTGCAAACTGGGCCAAACAGGAGGTTAAAGGCGCTGACTCTTCTGGTGGGGAGAGTGTTAGTAAAGTGTCTGGAATGTTGCACCCGAGGACCAGGGGAGGAAAACTGAGACATATTTGAACACGTCTCCCGTTCACACGGTTGATCATACTCTGGGTTCCACATGCATGTTTTAGCTGAAGGAAGAATACCTTAAACCTAGAGAGTTGAGACCCGTGTAATGGGTACCATGCAATATGACTTCAAAGGGTCTTCATTTGCTCACCGAACCTCTCCAATCCTATCACTGCTGTGTTTATGCCCCTGTACACACGCTTGATTCTCTTTTGGAGACATAGCAATCCATAGGTTTTAAGATACTTACTAGTCAGGTACATTCTTAGGCGTTTAATATGCGGTGTTGAGTCCATTTCGTTGAGCAAGGAGTAGCTCTTCTCTATTCCATATTTGGCTTAAGGAACTTTATCTGTGCTCATTTCAATCTCTGGTTTTATGCAGCACCCCAACTCACCTTTCCCCTTAAGCAAGCATAAGTTGGTTTTCTAAATTTGAGACCCTGTTCTGTTTTGGAATTCAGTTCCTGTGTAGCCAAGTTTACATTCCATGTATTAGTGATATCTTATGATGTTTCTTTTTCTGTGTGACTTATTTCAGTTAGAATCATCGTACCTGAATCCACTCATTATGCTGCTACGGGCCTGATGACATAGATTTCATTGCTGAGTGATACTGCACTGTATGTAAGTACCACAAGTTCTTTATCCATTTTTCACTTTCTGTGATATTGAACTTGTACGGTAAATGAGGTTCTTGTAAACAGAGGCGTCCGAAACTTTGGGGTGGCTGTGTCTTTTTGATTTTAATTTCCCTAAGCTATAGGACCATAAGTGGAAGTGCCCTAGGCTCTGTTGCTTTCTGTTTTAGATGTTTCAGGAAACAGCATACACTTCTCCCCAGTGTCTGTTGGCAATTTACTCCTGCCCATCAGCATAACAAGGCTCCCAGTTCTCCATGTCCTGTCCTGCCTTTCTGGATTTTACACTTTTTTCAGATGGCCATTTTGACCGGGAGGATGTGAGACTTCATTGTAGTGCAGATTTCCTTTGCATGTTTGCTTGGTTGGCCAAAAAGGGCTTATGCGTTTTTTCCTGAATATATTCAGGAAAAAACGCATACGCCCTTTTTGGCCTAGTGCATCATTGTGGACGTTCTGCCTCTTTTCCTATGCTTTCAATGCAATTCCAGTCTACCTCCTGAAATCGGTTTCCTGCAATTCTGCCCCGCTTTCAAGTCCTCTTGGTAGCCTTACTTCAGTATATTTTTGGACGATAGCTGTCATTTATAACTCTGCAGGTTTGTGAATTACAGTGCCCCTGAGCTCCTTTCTTCTACTCGCTTTCTTGTGAGCTGGCCGCAACACCGCAGGATGGCTTCAGGCCCTAATCTGGTTCCGGCACGGCACGCTGAGCCTTTGGTTAATTCCTCTTCCTGGTGGGAAATGAGAGTTAAATTTGCCCGTCCAGACACCTCCAGCTAGTCTCTCATTGGTTCTCGCTATTCCTGTTCATCTTCCGCAGAAATTGCAAACTGGGCCAAACAGGAGGTTAAAGGGACTGATTCTCCAAGTCGGGAGAGTGTTAGTAAAGCATCTGGGATGTTGCACCCGTGTACCAGGGTACGAAAACTGAGACATATTTGAACACATCTCCCGATCACATGGTTGATCATACTCTAGGTTCCACATGCATGTTTTAGCTGAAGTAAGTATACCTTAAACCTGGAGAGTTGAAACCCGTGGAATGGGTACCATGCAATATGACTTCAAAGGGTCTTCATTTGCTCACCGAACCTCTCCAATCCTATCACTGCTGCATTTATGCCCCTGTACACACGCTTGATTCTCTTTTGGAGACATAGCAATCCATAGGTTTTAAGATACTTACTAGTCAGGTACATTCTTAGGCGTTTAATATGCGGTGTTGAGTCCATTTCGTTGAGCAAGGAGTAGCTCTTGTCTATTCCATATTTGGCTTAAGGAACTTTATCTGTTCTCATTTCAATCTCTGGTTTTATGCAGCAACCCAACTCACCATTCTCCTTAAGCAAGCATAAGTTGGTTTTCTAAATTTGAGACCCTGTTCTGTTCTGTAATTCAATTCCTGTGTAGTCAAGTTTACATTCCGTGTTTTAGTGACATCTTATGATATTTCTTTTTCTGTGTGACTTATTTCAGTTAAAATCATCGTACCTGAATCCACTGATTATGCTGCTATGGGCCTGATGACATAGATTTCATTGCTGAGTGATACTGCATTGTACGTAAGTACCACAAGTTCTTTATCCATTTTTCACTTTCTGTGATATTGAACTTGTATGGTAAACGAGGTTCTTGTAAACAGAGGCGTCCCAAACTTTGGGGTGGCTGTGCCTTTTTTATTTTAATTTTTCGTAGCTATAGGACCATAAGTGGAAGTGCCCTAGGCTCTGTTGCTTTGTTTTTTAGATGTTTCAGGAAACACCATACACTTCTCCCGAGTGTCTGTTGGCAATTTACATCCCGCCCATCAGCATAACAAGGCTCCCAGTTCTCCATGGCCTGTCCTGCCTTTCTGGATTTTACACTTTTTTCAGATGGCCCTTTTGACCGGCGGGAAGTGAGACTTCATTTTAGTGCAGATTTCCTTTGCAAGCTTGCTTGGTTGGCCAAAAAGGTCGTATGCATTTTTTCCTGAATATATTCAGGAAAAAACGCATAAGCCCTTTTTGGCCAAGTGCATCATTGTGGACGTTCTGCCTCTTTTCCTATGCTTTCAATGCAATTCCAGTCTACCTCCTGAAATCGGTTTCCTGCAATTCTGCCCCGCTTTCAAGTCCTCTTGGCAGCCTTACTTCAGTATATTTTTGGACGATAGCTGTCATTTATAACTCTGCAGGTTTGTGAATTACAGTGCCCCTGAGCTCCTTTCTTCAACTCGCTTTCTTGTGAGCTGGCCGCAACACGGCAGGATGGCTTCAGGCCCTAATTTGGTTCCGGCATGGCACGCTGAGCCTTTGGTTAATTCCTCTTCCTGGTGGGAAATGAGAGTTAAATTTGCCCGTCCAGACACCTCCAGCTAGTCTCTCATTGGTTCTCCCTATTCCTGTTCATCTTCCGCAGAAATTGCAAACTGGGCCAAACAGGAGGTTAAAGGCGCTGACTCTCCAAGTGGGGAGAGTGTTAGTAAAGCGTCTGGAATGTTGCACCCGAGTACCAGGGTATGAAAACTGAGACATATTTGAACACGTCTCCTGTTCACACGGTTGATCATACTCTGGGTTCCACATGCATGTTTTAGCGGAAGGAAGAATACCTTAAACCTGGAGAGTTTAGACCCGTGGAATGGGTACCATGCAATATGACTTCAAAGGGTCTTCATTTGCTCACCGAACCTCTCCAATCCTATCACTGCTGCGTTTATGCCCCTGTACACACGCTTGATTCTCTTTTGGAGACATAGAAATCCATAGGTTTTAAGATACTTACTAGTCAGGTACATTCTTAGGCGTTTAATATGGGCTGTTGAGTCCATTTCGTTGAGCAAGGAGTAGCTCTTGTCTATTACATATTTGGCTTAAGGAACTTTAACTGTGCTCATTTCAATCTCTGGTTTTATGCAGCACCCCAACTCACCTTTCTCCTTAAGCAAGCATAAGTTGGTTTTCTAAAATTGAGACCCTGTTCTGTTTTGGAATTCAGTTCCTGTGTAGCCAAGTTTACATTCCGTGTATTACTGATATCTTATGATGTTTCTTTTTCTGTGTGACTTATTTCAGTTAGAATCATCGTACCTGAATCCACTCATTATGCTGCTACGGGCCTGATGACATAGATTTCATTGCTGAGTGATATTGCTTTGTAAGTAAATACCACAAGTTCTTTATCCATTTTTCACTTTCTGCGATGTTGAACTTGTACTGTAAACGAGGTTCTTGTAAACAGAGCCGTTCCAAACTTTGGGGTGGCTGTGTCTTTTTGATTTTAATTTCCCTAAGCTATAGGACCATAAGTGGAAGTGCCCTAGGCTCTGTTGCTTTGTTTTTTAGATGTTTCAGGAAACACCATACACTTCTCCTGAGTGTCTGTTGGCAATTTACATCCCGCCCATCAGCATAACAAGGCTCCCAGTTCTCCATGGCCTGTCCTGCCTTTCTGGATTTTACACTTTTTTCAGATGGCCCTTTTGACCGGGGGGAAGTGAGACTTCATTGTAGTGCAGATTTCCTTTGCAAGCTTGCTTGGTTGGCCAAAAAGGGCGTATGCGTTTTTTCCTGAATATATTCAGGAAAAAACGCATACGCCCTTTTTGGCCAAGTGCATCATTGTGGACGTTCTGCCTCTTTTCCTATGCTTTCAATGCAATTCCAGTCTACCTCCTGAAATCGGTTTCCTGCAATTCTGCCCCGCTTTCAAGTCCTCTTGGCAGCCTTACTTCAGTATATTTTTGGACGATAGCTGTCATTTATAACTCTGCAGGTTTGTGAATTACAGTGTCCCTGAGTTCCTTTCTTCAACTCGCTTTCTTTTGAGCCTGCCACAACACCGCAGGATGGCTTCAGGCCCTAATCTGGTTCTGGCACGGCACGCTGAGCCTTTGGTTATTTCCTCTTCCTGGTGGGAAATGAGAGTTAAATTTGCCTGTCCAGACACCTCCAGCTAGTCTCTCATTGGTTCTCCCTATTCCTGTTCATCTTCCGCAGAAATTGCAAACTGCGCCAAACAGGAGGTTAAAGGCGCTAACTCTCCAAGTGGGGAGAGTGTTAGTAAAGCGTCTGGAATGTTGCACCCGAGTACCAGGGGAGGAAAACTGAGACATATTTGAACACGTCTCCCGTTCACATGGTTGATCATACTCTGGGTTCCACATGCATGTTTTAGCTGAAGGAAGAATACCTTAAACCTGGAGAGTTGAGACCCGTGGAATGGGTACCATGCAATATGACTTCAAAGGGTCTTCATTTGCTCACCGAACCTCTCCAATCCTATCACTGCTGCGTTTATGTCCCTGTACACACGCTTGATTCTCTTTTGGAGACATAGCAATCCATAGGTTTTAAGATACTTACTAGTCAGGTACATTCTTAGGCATTTAATATGGGGTGTTGAGTCCATTTCGTTGAGCAAGGAGTAGCTCTTGTCTATTCCATATTTGGCTTAAGGAACTTTATCTGTGCTCATTTCAATCTCTGGTTTTATGCAGCACCCCAACTCACCTTTCCCCTTAAGCAAGCATAAGTTGGTTTTCTAAATTTGAGACCCTGTTCTGTTTTGGAATTCAGTTCCTGTGTAGCCAAGTTTACATTCCGTGTATTAGTGATATCTTATGATGTTTCTTTTTCTGTGTGACTTATTTCAGTTAGAATCATCGTACCTGAATCCACTCATTATGCTGCTACGGGCCTGATGACATAGATTTCATTGCTGAGTGATATTGCTTTGTAAGTAAATACCACAAGTTCTTTATCCATTTTTCACTTTCTGCGATGTTGAACTTGTACTGTAAACGAGGTGTTTGTAAACAGAGGCATCCCAAACTTTGGGGTGGCTGTGTCTTTTTGATTTTAATTTCCCTAAGCTATAGGACCATAAGTGGAAGTGCCCTAGGCTCTGTTGCTTTGTTTTTTAGATGTTTCAGGAAACACCATACACTTCTCCCGAGTGTCTGTTGGCAATTTACATCCCGCCCATCAGCATAACAAGGCTCCCAGTTCTCCATGGCCTGTCCTGCCTTTCTGGATTTTACACTTTTTTCAGATGGCCCTTTTGACCGGGGGGAAGTGAGACTTCATTGTAGTGCAGATTTCCTTTGCAAGCTTGCTTGGTTGGCCAAAAAGGTCGTATGCATTTTTTCCTGAATATATTCAGGAAAAAACGCATACGCCCTTTTTGGCCAAGTGCATCATTGTGGACGTTCTGCTTCTTTTCCTATGCTTTCAATGCAATTCCAGTCTACCTCCTGAAATCGGTTTCCTGCAATTCTGCCCCGCTTTCAAGTCCTCTTGGCAGCCTTACTTCAGTATATTTTTGGACGATAGCTGTCATTTATAACTCTGCAGGTTTGTGAATTACAGTGCCCCTGAGCTCCTTTCTTCAACTCGCTTTCTTGTGAGCTGGCCGCAACACGGCAGGATGGCTTCAGGCCCTAATTTGGTTCCGGCATGGCACGCTGAGCCTTTGGTTAATTCCTCTTCCTGGTGGGAAATGAGAGTTAAATTTGCCCGTCCAGACACCTCCAGCTAGTCTCTCATTGGTTCTCCCTATTCCTGTTCATCTTCCGCAGAAATTGCAAACTGGGCCAAACAGGAGGTTAAAGGCGCTGACTCTCCAAGTGGGGAGAGTGTTAGTAAAGCGTCTGGAATGTTGCACCCGAGTACCAGGGTATGAAAACTGAGACATATTTGAACAGGTCTCCCATTCACACGGTTGATCATACTCTGGGTTCCACATGCATGTTTTAGCGGAAGGAAGAATACCTTAAACCTGGAGAGTTTAGACCCGTGGAATGGGTACCATGCAATATGACTTCAAAGGGTCTTCATTTGCTCACCGAACCTCTCCAATCCTATCACTGCTGCGTTTATGCCCCTGTACACACGCTTGATTCTCTTTTGGAGACATAGAAATCCATAGGTTTTAAGATACTTACTAGTCAGGTACATTCTTAGGCGTTTAATATGGGGTGTTGAGTCCATTTCGTTGAGCAAGGAGTAGCTCTTGTCTATTCCATATTTGGCTTAAGGAACTTTAACTGTGCTCATTTCAATCTCTGGTTTTATGCAGCACCCCAACTCACCTTTCCCCTTAAGCAAGCATAAGTTGGTTTTCTAAAATTGAGACCCTGTTCTGTTTTGGAATTCAGTTCCTGTGTAGCCAAGTTTACATTCCGTGTATTACTGATATCTTATGATGTTTCTTTTTCTGTGTGACTTATTTCAGTTAGAATCATCGTACCTGAATCCACTCATTATGCTGCTACGGGCCTGATGACATAGATTTCATTGCTGAGTGATATTGCTTTGTAAGTAAATACCACAAGTTCTTTATCCATTTTTCACTTTCTGCGATGTTGAACTTGTACTGTAAACGAAGTTCTTGTAAACAGAGCCGTTCCAAACTTTGGGGTGGCTGTGTCTTTTTGATTTTAATTTCCCTAAGCTATAGGACCATAAGTGGAAGTGCCCTAGGCTCTGTTGCTTTGTTTTTTAGATGTTTCAGGAAACACCATACACTTCTCCCGAGTGTCTGTTGGCAATTTACATCCCGCCCATCAGCATAACAAGGCTCCCAGTTCTCCATGGCCTGTCCTGCCTTTCTGGATTTTACACTTTTTTCAGATGGCCCTTTTGACCGGGGGGAAGTGAGACTTCATTGTAGTGCAGATTTCCTTTGCAAGCTTGCTTGGTTGGCCAAAAAGGGCGTATGCGTTTTTTCCTGAATATATTCAGGAAAAAACGCATACGCCCTTTTTGGCCAAGTGCATCATTGTGGACGTTCTGCCTCTTTTCCTATGCTTTCAATGCAATTCCAGTCTACCTCCTGAAATCGGTTTCCTGCAATTCTGCCCCGCTTTCAAGTCCTCTTGGCAGCCTTACTTCAGTATATTTTTGGACGATAGCTGTCATTTATAACTCTGCAGGTTTGTGAATTACAGTGCCCCTGAGCTCCTTTCTTCTACTCGCTTTCTTGTGAGCTGGCCGCAACACCGCAGGATGGCTTCAGGCCCTAATCTGGTTCCGGCACGGCACGCTGAGCCTTTGGTTAATTCCTCTTCCTGGTGGGAAATGAGAGTTAAATTTGCCCGTCCAGACACCTCCAGCTAGTCTCTCATTGGTTCTCGCTATTCCTGTTCATCTTCCGCAGAAATTGCAAACTGGGCCAAACAGGAGGTTAAAGGGACTGATTCTCCAAGTCGGGAGAGTGTTAGTAAAGCATCTGGGATGTTGCACCCGTGTACCAGGGTACGAAAACTGAGACATATTTGAACACATCTCCCGATCACATGGTTGATCATACTCTAGGTTCCACATGCATGTTTTAGCTGAAGGAAGTATACCTTAAACCTGGAGAGTTGAAACCCGTGGAATGGGTACCATGCAATATGACTTCAAAGGGTCTTCATTTGCTCACCGAACCTCTCCAATCCTATCACTGCTGCATTTATGCCCCTGTACACACGCTTGATTCTCTTTTGGAGACATAGCAATCCATAGGTTTTAAGATACTTACTAGTCAGGTACATTCTTAGGCGTTTAATATGCGGTGTTGAGTCCATTTCGTTGAGCAAGGAGTAGCTCTTGTCTATTCCATATTTGGCTTAAGGAACTTTATCTGTTCTCATTTCAATCTCTGGATTTATGCAGCAACCCAACTCACCATTCTCCTTCAGCAAGCATAAGTTGGTTTTCTAAATTTGAGACCCTGTTCTGTTCTGTAATTCAATTCCTGTGTAGCCAAGTTTACATTCCGTGTTTTAGTGACATCTTATGATATTTCTTTTTCTGTGTGACTTATTTCAGTTAAAATCATCGTACCTGAATCCACTGATTATGCTGCTATGGGCCTGATGACATAGATTTCATTGCTGAGTGATACTGCATTGTACGTAAGTACCACAAGTTCTTTATCCATTTTTCACTTTCTGTGATATTGAACTTGTATGGTAAACGAGGTTCTTGTAAACAGAGGCGTCCCAAACTTTGGGGTGGCTGTGCCTTTTTTATTTTAATTTTTCGTAGCTATAGGACCATAAGTGGAAGTGCCCTAGGCTCTGTTGCTTTGTTTTTTAGATGTTTCAGGAAACACCATACACTTCTCCCGAGTGTCTGTTGGCAATTTACATCCCGCCTATCAGCATAACAAGGCTCCCAGTTCTCCATGGCCTGTCCTGCCTTTCTGGATTTTACACTTTTTTCAGATGGCCCTTTTGACCGGCGGGAAGTGAGACTTCATTTTAGTGCAGATTTCCTTTGCAAGCTTGCTTGGTTGGCCAAAAAGGTCGTATGCATTTTTTCCTGAATATATTCAGGAAAAAACGCATACGCCCTTTTTGGCCAAGTGCATCATTGTGGACGTTCTGCCTCTTTTCCTATGCTTTCAATGCAATTCCAGTCTACCTCCTGAAATCGGTTTCCTGCAATTCTGCCCCGCTTTCAAGTCCTCTTGGCAGCCTTACTTCAGTATATTTTTGGACGATAGCTGTCATTTATAACTCTGCAGGTTTGTGAATTACAGTGCCCCTGAGCTCCTTTCTTCAACTCGCTTTCTTGTGAGCTGGCCGCAACACGGCAGGATGGCTTCAGGCCCTAATTTGGTTCCGGCATGGCAATCTGAGCCTTTGGTTAATTCCTCTTCCTGGTGGGAAATGAGAGTTAAATTTGCCCGTCCAGACACCTCCAGCTAGTCTCTCATTGGTTCTCCCTATTCCTGTTCATCTTCCGCAGAAATTGCAAACTGGGCCAAACAGGAGGTTAAAGGCGCTGACTCTCCAAGTGGGGAGAGTGTTAGTAAAGCGTCTGGAATGTTGCACCCGAGTACCAGGGGAGGAAAACTGAGACATATTTGAACACGTCTCCCGTTCACACGGTTGATCATACTCTGGGTTCCACATGCATGTTTTAGCGGAAGGAAGAATACCTTAAACCTGGAGAGTTTAGACCCGTGGAATGGGTACCATGCAATATGACTTCAAAGGGTCTTCATTTGCTCACCGAACCTCTCCAATCCTATCACTGCTGCGTTTATGCCCCTGTACACACGCTTGATTCTCTTTTGGAGACATAGAAATCCATAGGTTTTAAGATACTTACTAGTCAGGTACATTCTTAGGCGTTTAATATGGGGTGTTGAGTCCATTTCGTTGAGCAAGGAGTAGCTCTTGTCTATTCCATATTTGGCTTAAGGAACTTTAACTGTGCTCATTTCAATCTCTGGTTTTATGCAGCACCCCAACTCACCTTTCCCCTTAAGCAAGCATAAGTTGGTTTTCTAAAATTGAGACCCTGTTCTGTTTTGGAATTCAGTTCCTGTGTAGCCAAGTTTACATTCCGTGTATTACTGATATCTTATGATGTTTCTTTTTCTGTGTGACTTATTTCAGTTAGAATCATCGTACCTGAATCCACTCATTATGCTGCTACGGGCCTGATGACATAGATTTCATTGCTGAGTGATATTGCTTTGTAAGTAAATACCACAAGTTCTTTATCCATTTTTCACTTTCTGCGATGTTGAACTTGTACTGTAAACGAGGTTCTTGTAAACAGAGCCGTTCCAAACTTTGGGGTGGCTGTGTCTTTTTGATTTTAATTTCCCTAAGCTATAGGACCATAAGTGGAAGTGCCCTAGGCTCTGTTGCTTTGTTTTTTAGATGTTTCAGGAAACACCATACACTTCTCCCGAGTGTCTGTTGGCAATTTACATCCCGCCCATCAGCATAACAAGGCTCCCAGTTCTCCATGGCCTGTCCTGCCTTTCTGGATTTTACACTTTTTTCAGATGGCCCTTTTGACCGGGGGGAAATGAGACTTCATTGTAGTGAAGATTTCCTTTGCAAGCTTGCTTGGTTGGCCAAAAAGGGCGTATGCGTTTTTTCCTGAATATATTCAGGAAAAAACGCATACGCCCTTTTTGGCCAAGTGCATCATTGTGGACGTTCTGCCTCTTTTCCTATGCTTTCAATGCAATTCCAGTCTACCTCCTGAAATCGGTTTCCTGCAATTCTGCCCCGCTTTCAAGTCCTCTTGGCAGCCTTACTTCAGTATATTTTTGGACGATAGCTGTCATTTATAACTCTGCAGGTTTGTGAATTACAGTGCCCCTGAGCTCCTTTCTTCAACTCGCTTTCTTGTGAGCTGGCCGCAACACCGCAGGATGGCTTCAGTCCCGAATCTGGTTCTGGCACGGCACGCTGATCCTTTGGTTATTTCCTCTTCCTGGTGGGAAATGAGAGTTAAATTTGCCTGTCCAGACACCTCCAGCTAGTCTCTCATTGGTTCTCCCTATTCCTGTTCATCTTCCGCAGAAATTGCAAACTGGGCCAAACAGGAGGTTAAAGGCGCTGACTCTTCTGGTGGGGAGAGTGTTAGTAAAGTGTCTGGAATGTTGCACCCGAGGACCAGGGGAGGAAAACTGAGACATATTTGAACACGTCTCCCGTTCACACGGTTGATCATACTCTGGGTTCCACATGCATGTTTTAGCTGAAGGAAGAATACCTTAAACCTGGGTAGTTGAAACCTGTGTAATGGGTACCATGCAATATGACTTCAAAGGGTCTTCATTTGCTCACCGAACCTCTCCAATCCTATCACTGCTGTGTTTATGCCCCTGTACACACGCTTGATTCTCTTTTGGAGACATAGCAATCCATAGGTTTTAAGATACTTACTAGTCAGGTACATTCTTAGGCGTTTAATATGCGGTGTTGAGTCCATTTCGTTGAGCAAGGAGTAGCTCTTGTCTATTCCATATTTGGCTTAAGGAACTTTATCTGTGCTCATTTCAATCTCTGGTTTTATGCAGCACCCCAACTCACCTTTCCCCTTAAGCAAGCATAAGTTGGTTTTCTAAATTTGAGACCCTGTTCTGTTTTGGAATTCAGTTCCTGTGTAGCCAAGTTTACATTCCATGTATTAGTGATATCTTATGATGTTTCTTTTTCTGTGTGACTTATTTCAGTTAGAATCATCGTACCTGAATCCACTCATTATGCTGCTACGGGCCTGATGACATAGATTTCATTGCTGAGTGATACTGCACTGTATGTAAGTACCACAAGTTCTTTATCCATTTTTCACTTTCTGTGATATTGAACTTGTACGGTAAATGAGGTTCTTGTAAACAGAGGCGTCCGAAACTTTGGGGTGGCTGTGTCTTTTTGATTTTAATTTCCCTAAGCTATAGGACCATAAGTGGAAGTGCCCTAGGCTCTGTTGTTTTCTGTTTTAGATGTTTCAGGAAACAGCATACACTTCTCCCCAGTGTCTGTTGGCAATTTACATCCTGCCCATCAGCATAACAAGGCTCCCAGTTCTCCATGTCCTGTCCTGCCTTTCTGGATTTTACACTTTTTTCAGATGGCCATTTTGACCGGGAGGATGTGAGACTTCATTGTAGTGCAGATTTCCTTTGCATGTTTGCTTGGTTGGCCAAAAAGGGCTTATGCGTTTTTTCCTGAATATATTCAGGAAAAAACGCATACGCCCTTTTTGGCCAAGTGCATCATTGTGGACGTTCTGCCTCTTTTCCTATGCTTTCAATGCAATTCCAGTCTACCTCCTGAAATCGGTTTCCTGCAATTCTGCCCCGCTTTCAAGTCCTCTTGGCAGCCTTACTTCAGTATATTTTTGGACGATAGCTGTCATTTATAACTCTGCAGGTTTGTGAATTACAGTGCCCCTGAGCTCCTTTCTTCTACTCGCTTTCTTGTGAGCTGGCCGCAACACCGCAGGATGGCTTCAGGCCCTAATCTGGTTCCGGCACGGCACGCTGAGCCTTTGGTTAATTCCTCTTCCTGGTGGGAAATGAGAGTTAAATTTGCCCGTCCAGACACCTCCAGCTAGTCTCTCATTGGTTCTCGCTATTCCTGTTCATCTTCCGCAGAAATTGCAAACTGGGCCAAACAGGAGGTTAAAGGGACTGATTCTCCAAGTCGGGAGAGTGTTAGTAAAGCATCTGGGATGTTGCACCCGTGTACCAGGGTACGAAAACTGAGACATATTTGAACACATCTCCCGATCACATGGTTGATCATACTCTAGGTTCCACATGCATGTTTTAGCTGAAGGAAGTATACCTTAAACCTGGAGAGTTGAAACCCGTGGAATGGGTACCATGCAATATGACTTCAAAGGGTCTTCATTTGCTCACCGAACCTCTCCAATCCTATCACTGCTGCATTTATGCCCCTGTACACACGCTTGATTCTCTTTTGGAGACATAGCAATCCATAGGTTTTAAGATACTTACTAGTCAGGTACATTCTTAGGCGTTTAATATGCGGTGTTGAGTCCATTTCGTTGAGCAAGGAGTAGCTCTTGTCTATTCCATATTTGGCTTAAGGAACTTTATCTGTTCTCATTTCAATCTCTGGTTTTATGCAGCAACCCAACTCACCATTCTCCTTAAGCAAGCATAAGTTGGTTTTCTAAATTTGAGAACTTGTTCTGTTCTGTAATTCAATTCCTGTGTAGCCAAGTTTACATTCCGTGTTTTAGTGATATCTTATGATATTTCTTTTTCTGTGTGACTTATTTCAGTTAAAATCATCGTACCTGAATCCACTGATTATGCTGCTATGGGCCTGAAGACATAGATTTCATTGCTGAGTGATACTGCATTGTACGTAAGTACCACAAGTTCTTTATCCATTTTTCACTTTCTGTGATATTGAACTTGTATGGTAAACGAGGTTCTTGTAAACAGAGGCGTCCCAAACTTTGGGGTGGCTGTGCCTTTTTTATTTTAATTTTTCGTAGCTATAAGACCATAAGTGGAAGTGCCCTAGGCTCTGTTGCTTTGTTTTTTAGATGTTTCAGGAAACACCATACACTTCTCCCGAGTGTCTGTTGGCAATTTACATCCCGCCCATCAGCATAACAAGGCTCCCAGTTCTCCATGGCCTGTCCTGCCTTTCTGGATTTTACACTTTTTTCAGATGGCCCTTTTGACCGGGGGGAAGTGAGACTTCATTGTAGTGCAGATTTCCTTTGCAAGCTTGCTTGGTTGGCCAAAAAGGTCGTATGCATTTTTTCCTGAATATATTCAGGAAAAAACGCATACGCCCTTTTTGGCCAAGTGCATCATTGTGGACGTTCTGCCTCTTTTCCTATGCTTTCAATGCAATTCCAGTCTACCTCCTGAAATCGGTTTCCTGCAATTCTGCCCCGCTTTCAAGTCCTCTTGGCAGCCTTACTTCAGTATATTTTTGGACGATAGCTATCATTTATAACTCTGCAGGTTTGTGAATTACAGTGCCCCTGAGCTCCTTTCTTCAACTCGCTTTCTTGTGAGCTGGCCGCAACACCGCAGGATGGCTTCAGGCCCTAATTTGGTTCCGGCATGGCACGCTGAGCCTTTGGTTAATTCCTCTTCCTGGTGGGAAATGAGAGTTAAATTTGCCCGTCCAGACACCTCCAGCTAGTCTCTCATTGGTTCTCCCTATTCCTGTTCATCTTCCGCAGAAATTGCAAACTGGGCCAAACAGGAGGTTAAAGGCGCTGACTCTCCAAGTGGGGAGAGTGTTAGTAAAGCGTCTGGAATGTTGCACCCGAGTACCAGGGGAGGAAAACTGAGACATATTTGAACACGTCTCCCGTTCACACGGTTGATCATACTCTGGGTTCCACATGCATGTTTTAGCGGAAGGAAGAATACCTTAAACCTGGAGAGTTTAGACCCGTGGAATGGGTACCATGCAATATGACTTCAAAGGGTCTTCATTTGCTCACCGAACCTCTCCAATCCTATCACTGCTGCGTTTATGCCCCAATACACACGCTTGATTCTCTTTTGGAGACATAGAAATCCATAGGTTTTAAGATACTTACTAGTCAGGTACATTCTTAGGCGTTTAATATGGGGTGTTGAGTCCATTTCGTTGAGCAAGGAGTAGCTCTTGTCTATTCCATATTTGGCTTAAGGAACTTTAACTGTGCTCATTTCAATCTCTGGTTTTATGCAGCACCCCAACTCACCTTTCCACTTAAGCAAGCATAAGTTGGTTTTCTAAAATTGAGACCCTGTTCTGTTTTGGAATTCAGTTCCTGTGTAGCCAAGTTTACATTCCGTGTATTACTGATATCTTATGATGTTTCTTTTTCTGTGTGACTTATTTCAGTTAGAATCATCGTACCTGAATCCACTCATTATGCTGCTACGGGCCTGATGACATAGATTTCATTGCTGAGTGATATTGCTTTGTAAGTAAATACCACAAGTTCTTTATCCATTTTTCACTTTCTGCGATGTTGAACTTGTACTGTAAACGAGGTTCTTGTAAACAGAGCCGTTCCAAACTTTGGGGTGGCTGTGTCTTTTTGATTTTAATTTCCCTAAGCTATAGGACCATAAGTGGAAGTGCCCTAGGCTCTGTTGCTTTGTTTTTTAGATGTTTCAGGAAACACCATACACTTCTCCTGAGTGTCTGTTGGCAATTTACATCCCGCCCATCAGCATAACAAGGCTCCCAGTTCTCCATGGCCTGTCCTGCCTTTCTGGATTTTACACTTTTTTCAGATGGCCCTTTTGACCGGGGGGAAGTGAGACTTCATTGTAGTGCAGATTTCCTTTGCAAGCTTGCTTGGTTGGCCAAAAAGGGCGTATGCGTTTTTTCCTGAATATATTCAGGAAAAAACGCATACGCCCTTTTTGGCCAAGTGCATCATTGTGGACGTTCTGCCTCTTTTCCTATGCTTTCAATGCAATTCCAGTCTACCTCCTGAAATCGGTTTCCTGCAATTCTGCCCCGCTTTCAAGTCCTCTTGGCAGCCTTACTTCAGTATATTTTTGGACGATAGCTGTCATTTATAACTCTGCAGGTTTGTGAATTACAGTGCCCCTGAGCTCCTTCCTTCAACTCGCTTTCTTTGAGCCTGCCACAACACCGCAGGATGGCTTCAGTCCCTAATGTGGTTCTGGCACGGCACGCTGAGCCTTTGGTTATTCCTCTTCCTGGTGGGAAATGAGAGTTAAATTTGCCTGTCCAGACACCTCCAGCTAGTCTCTCATTGGTTCTCCCTATTCCTGTTCATCTTCCGCAGAAATTGCAAACTGCGCCAAACAGGAGGTTAAAGGCGCTAACTCTCCAAGTGGGGAGAGTGTTAGTAAAGCGTCTGGAATGTTGCACCCGAGTACCAGGGGAGGAAAACTGAGACATATTTGAACACGTCTCCCGTTCACATGGTTGATCATACTCTGGGTTCCACATGCATGTTTTAGCTGAAGGAAGAATACCTTAAACCTTGAGAGTTGAGACCCGTGGAATGGGTACCATGCAATATGACTTCAAAGGGTCTTCATTTGCTCACCGAACCTCTCCAATCCTATCACTGCTGCGTTTATGTCCCTGTACACACGCTTGATTCTCTTTTGGAGACATAGCAATCCATAGGTTTTAAGATACTTACTAGTCAGGTACATTCTTAGGCATTTAATATGGGGTGTTGAGTCCATTTCGTTGAGCAAGGAGTAGCTCTTGTCTATTCCATATTTGGCTTAAGGAACTTTATCTGTGCTCATTTCAATCTCTGGTTTTATGCAGCACCCCAACTCACCTTTCACCTTAAGCAAGCATAAGTTGGTTTTCTAAATTTGAGACCCTGTTCTGTTTTGGAATTCAGTTCCTGTGTAGCCAAGTTTACATTCCGTGTATTAGTGATATCTTATGATGTTTCTTTTTCTGTGTGACTTATTTCAGTTAGAATCATCGTTCCTGAATCCACTCATTATGCTGCTACGGGCCTGATGACATAGATTTCATTGCTGAGTGATATTGCTTTGTAAGTAAATACCACAACTTCTTTATCCATTTTTCACTTTCTGCGATGTTGAACTTGTACTGTAAACGAGGTGCTTGTAAACAGAGGCATCCCAAACTTTGGGGTGGCTGTGTCTTTTTGATTTTAATTTCCCTAAGCTATAGGACCATAAGTGGAAGTGCCCTAGGCTCTGTTGCTTTGTTTTTTAGGTGTTTCAGGAAACACCATACACTTCTCTCGAGTGTCTGTTGGCAATTTACATCCCGCCCAACAGCATAACAAGGCTCCCAGTTCTCCATGGCCTGTCCTGCCTTTCTGGATTTTACACTTTTTTCAGATGGCCCTTTTGACCGGGGGGAAGTGAGACTTCATTGTAGTGCAGATTTCCTTTGCAAGCTTGCTTGGTTGACCAAAAAGGTCGTATGCATTTTTTCCTGAATATATTCAGGAAAAAACGCATACGCCCTTTTTGGCCAAGTGCATCATTGTGGACGTTCTGTCTCTTTTCCTATGCTTTCAATGCAATTCCAGTCTACCTCCTGAAATCGGTTTCCTGCAATTCTGCCCCGCTTTCAAGTCCTCTTGGCAGCCTTACTTCAGTATATTTTTGGACGATAGCTGTCATTTATAACTCTGCAGGTTTGTGAATTACAGTGCCCCTGAGCTCCTTTCTTCAACTCGCTTTCTTGTGAGCTGGCCGCAACACGGCAGGATGGCTTCAGGCCCTAATTTGGTTCCGGCATGGCACGCTGAGCCTTTGGTTAATTCCTCTTCCTGGTGGGAAATGAGAGTTAAATTTGCCCGTCCAGACACCTCCAGCTAGTCTCTCATTGGTTCTCCCTATTCCTGTTCATCTTCCGCAGAAATTGCAAACTGGGCCAAACAGGAGGTTAAAGGCGCTGACTCTCCAAGTGGGGAGAGTGTTAGTAAAGCGTCTGGAATGTTGCACCCGAGTACCAGGGTATGAAAACTGAGACATATTTGAACACGTCTCCCGTTCACACGGTTGATCATACTCTGGGTTCCACATGCATGTTTTAGCGGAAGGAAGAATACCTTAAACCTGGAGAGTTTAGACCCGTGGAATGGGTACCATGCAATATGACTTCAAAGGGTCTTCATTTGCTCACCGAACCTCTCCAATCCTATCACTGCTGCGTTTATGCCCCTGTACACACGCTTGATTCTCTTTTGGAGACATAGAAATCCATAGGTTTTAAGATACTTACTAGTCAGGTACATTCTTAGGCGTTTAATATGGGGTGTTGAGTCCATTTCGTTGAGCAAGGAGTAGCTCTTGTCTATTCCATATTTGGCTTAAGGAACTTTAACTGTGCTCATTTCAATCTCTGGTTTTATGCAGCACCCCAACTCACCTTTCCCCTTAAGCAAGCATAAGTTGGTTTTCTAAAATTGAGACCCTGTTCTGTTTTGGAATTCAGTTCCTGTGTAGCCAAGTTTACATTCCGTGTATTACTGATATCTTATGATGTTTCTTTTTCTGTGTGACTTATTTCAGTTAGAATCATCGTACCTGAATCCACTCATTATGCTGCTACGGGCCTGATGACATAGATTTCATTGCTGAGTGATATTGCTTTGTAAGTAAATACCACAAGTTCTTTATCCATTTTTCACTTTCTGCGATGTTGAACTTGTACTGTAAACGAGGTTCTTGTAAACAGAGCCGTTCCAAACTTTGGGGTGGCTGTGTCTTTTTGATTTTAATTTCCCTAAGCTATAGGACCATAAGTGGAAGTGCCCTAGGCTCTGTTGCTTTGTTTTCTAGATGTTTCAGGAAACACCATACACTTCTCCCGAGTGTCTGTTGGCAATTTACATCCCGCCCATCAGCATAACAAGGCTCCCAGTTCTCCATGGCCTGTCCTGCCTTTCTGGATTTTACACTTTTTTCAGATGGCCCTTTTGACCGGGGGGATGTGAGACTTCATTGTAGTGCAGATTTCCTTTGCAAGCTTGCTTGGTTGGCCAAAAAGGGCGTATGCGTTTTTTCCTGAATATATTCAGGAAAAAACGCATACGCCCTTTTTGGCCAAGTGCATCATTGTGGACGTTCTGCCTCTTTTCCTATGCTTTCAATGCAATTCCAGTCTACCTCCTGAAATCGGTTTCCTGCAATTCTGCCCCGCTTTCAAGTCCTCTTGGCAGCCTTACTTCAGTATATTTTTGGACGATAGCTGTCATTTATAGCTCTGCAGGTTTGTGAATTACAGTGCCCCTGAGCTCCTTTCTTCAACTCGGTTTCTTGTGAGCTGGCCGCAACACCGCAGGATGGTTTCAGGCCCTAATCTGGTTCCGGCACGGCACGCTGAGCCTTTGGTTAATTCCTCTTCCTGGTGGGAAATGAGAGTTAAATTTGCCCGTCCAGACACCTCCAGCTAGTCTCTCATTGGTTCTCGCTATTCCTGTTCATCTTCCGCAGAAATTGCAAACTGGGCCAAACAGGAGGTTAAAGGGACTGACTCTCCAAGTGGGGAGAATGTTAGTAAAGCGTCTGGAATGTTGAACCCGAGTACCAGGGTACGAAAACTGAGACATATTTGAACACGTCTCCCGATCACATGGTTGATCATAGTCTGCGTTCCACATGCATGTTCTAGCTGAAGGAAGAATACCTTAAAGCTCGGTGGTTGAAACTGTGGAATGGGAACCATGCAATATGACTTCAAATGGTCTGCATTTGCTCACCGAACCTCACCAATCTTATGAGCCCCAAGTGTTCAGCCTTATGTGTCACCCAGCTCTGGGTGTAGATATGGTAAATGCAGGTTGCCTCAGAAGCCTTGAATGAATTACTTAAGTATTGCTCTCTATTTCACTGTCATTGTGTTTTGTTTAAGAAATTTATTTTTAATATGGGATTTAGCTGATTTTCACTGCTTTAATGCCGCTGTACACACTCTTGATTCTCTTACAGAGATATATAAATCCATAGCTTTTATGATTCTTACTAGGCAGGTATATTCCTAGGCGTTGAATATGGGGTGTTGAGTCCATTTCGTTGAGCAAGGAGTAGCTCTTGTCTATTCCATATTTGGCTTATAGAACTTTATCTGTGCTCATTTCAATCTCTGGTTTTATGCAGCACCCCAACTCACCTTTCCCCTTAAGCAAGCATAAGTTGGTTTTCTAAATTTGAGACCCTGTTCTGTTTTGGAATTCAGTTCCTGTGTAGCCAAGTTTATATTCCGTGTATTAGTGATATCTTATGATGTTTCTTTCTCTGTGTGACTTATTTCAGTTAGATTCATCGTACTTAATCCACTCATTATGCTGCTACGGGCCTGATGACATAGATTTCATTGCTGAGTGATATTGCATTGTACATAAGTACCACAACTTCTTTATCCATTTTTCACTTTCTGCGATATTGAACTTGTACCGTATATGAGGTTCTTGTAAACAAAGCCATCCCAAACTTTGGGGTGGCTGTGTCTTTTTGATTTTAATTTCCCTAAACTATAGGACCATAAGTGGAAGTGCCCTAGGCTCTGTTGCTTTGTTTTTTAGATGTTTCAGGAAACACCATACCCTTCTCCCGAGTGTCTGTTGGCAATTTACATCCCGCCCATCAGCATAACAAGGCTCCCAGTTCTCCAAGGCCTGTCCTGCGTTTCTGGATTTTACACTTTTTTCAGATGGCCCTTTTGTCCGGGGAGAAGTGAGACTTCATTGTAGTGCAGATTTCCTTTGCAAGCTTGCTTGGTTGCCCAAAAAGGGCGTATGCGTTTTTTCCTGAATATATTCTGGAAAAAACGCATACGCCCTTTTTGGCCAAGTGCATCATTGTGGACGTTCTGCCTCTTTTCCTATGCTTTCAATGCAATTCCAGTCTACCTCCTGAAATCGGTTTCCTGCAATTCTGCCGCGCTTTCAAGTCCTCTTGGCAGCCTTACTTCAGTATATTTTTGGACGATAGCTGTCATTTAGAGCTCTGCAGGTTTGTGAATTACAGTGCCCCTGAGCTCCTTTCTTCAACTCGGTTTCTTGTGAGCTGGCCGCAACACTGCAGGATGGCTTCAGGCCCTAATCTGGTTCCGGCACGGCACGCTGAGCCTTTGGTTAATTCCTCTTGCTGGAGGGAAATGAGAGTTAAATTTGCCCGTCCAGACACCTCCAGCTAGTCTCTCATTGGTTCTCCCTATTCCTGTTCATCTTCCGCAGAAATTTCAAACTTGGCCAAACAGGAGGTTAAAGGCGCTGACTCTCCAAGTGGGGAGAGTGTTAGTAAAGCGTCTGGAATGTTGCACCCGAGTACCAGGGGAGGAAAACTGAGACATATTTGAACACGTCTCCCGTTCACATGGTTGATCATACTCTGGGTTCCACATGCATGTTTTAGCTGAAGGAAGAATACCTTAAACCTGGAGAGTTGAGACCCGTGGAATGGGTACCATGCAATATGACTTCAAAGGGTCTTCATTTGCTCACCGAACCTCTCCAATCCTATCACTGCTGCGTTTATGCCCCTGTACACATGCTTGATTCTCTTTTGGAGACATAGCAATCCATAGGTTTTAAGATACTTACTAGTCAGGTACATTCTTAGGCATTTAATATGGGGTGTTGAGTCCATTTCGTTGAGCAAGGAGTAGCTCTTGTCTATTCCATATTTGGCTTAAGGAACTTTATCTGTGCTCATTTCAATCTCTGGTTTTATGCAGCACCCCAACTCACCTTTCCCCTTAAGCAAGCATAAGTTGGTTTTCTAAATTTGAGACCCTGTTCTGTTTTGGAATTCAGTTCATGTGTAGCCAAGTTTACATTCCGTGTATTAGTGATATCTTATGATGTTTCTTTTTCTGTGTGACTTATTTCAGTTAGAATCATCGTACCTGAATCCACTCATTATGCTGCTACGGGCCTGATGACATAGATTTCATTGCTGAGTGATATTGCTTTGTAAGTAAATACCACAACTTCTTTATCCATTTTTCACTTTCTGCGATGTTGAACTTGTACTGTAAACGAGGTTCTTGTAATCAGAGCCGTCCCAAACTTTGGGGTGGCTGTGTCTTTTTGATTTTAATTTCCCTAAGCTATAGGACCATAAGTGGAAGTGTCCTAGGCTCTGTTGCTTTGTTTTTTAGATGTTTCAGGAAACACCATACACTTCTCCCGAGTGTCTGTTGGCAATTTACATCCCGCCCATCAGCATAACAAGGCTCCCAGTTCTCCATGGCCTGTCCTGCCTTTCTGGATTTTACACTTTTTTCAGATGGCCCTTTTGACCGGGGGGAAGTGAGACTTCATTGTAGTGCAGATTTCCTTTGCAAGCTTGCTTGGTTGGCCAAAAAGGGCGTATGCGTTTTTTCCTGAATATATTCAGGAAAAAACGCATACGCTCTTTTTGGCCAAGTGCATCATTGTGGACGTTCTGCCTCTTTTCCTATGCTTTCAATGCAATTCCAGTCTACCTCCTGAAATCGGTTTCCTGCAATTCTGCCCCGCTTTCAAGTCCTCTTGGCAGCCTTACTTCAGTATATTTTTGGACGATAGCTATCATTTATAACTCTGCAGGTTTGTGAATTACAGTGCCCCTGAGCTCCTTTCTTCAACTCGCTTTCTTTTGAGCTGGCCGCAACACCGCAGGATGGCTTCAGGCCCTAATCTGGTTCTGGCACGGCACGCTGAGCCTTTGGTTAATTCCTCTTCCTGGTGGGAAATGAGAGTTAAATTTGCCCATCCAGACACCTCCAGCTAGTCTCTCATTGGTTCTCCCTATTCCTGTTCATCTTCCGCAGAAATTGCAAACTGGGCCAAACAGGAGGTTAAAGGCGCTGACTCTCCAAGTGGGGAGAGTGTTAGTAAAGCGTCTGGAATGTTGCACCCGAGTACCAGGTGAGGAAAACTGAGACATATTTGAACACGTCTCCCGTTCACACGGTTGATCATACTCTGGGTTCCACATGCATGTTTTAGCTGAAGGAAGAATACCTTAAACCTGGAGAGTTGAGACCCGTGTAATGGGTACCATGCAATATGACTTCAAAGGGTCTTCATTTGCTCACCAAACCTCTCCAATCCTATCACTGCTGCGTTTATGCCCCTGTACACACGCTTGGTTCTCTTTTGGAGACATAGCAATCCATAGGTTTTAAGATACTTACTAGTCAGGTACATTCTTAGGCGTTTAATATGGGGTGTTGAGTCCATTTCGTTGAGCAAGGAGTAGCTCTTGTCTATTCCATATTTGGCTTAAGGAACTTTATCTGTGCTCATTTCAATCTCTGGTTTTATGCAGCACCCCAACTCACCTTTCCCCTTAAGCAAGCATAAGTTGGTTTTTTTAAATTTGAGACCCTGTTCTGTTTTGGAATTCAGTTCCTGTGTAGCCAAGTTTACATTCCGTGTATTAGTGATATCTTATGATGTTTCTTTTTCTGTGTGACTTATTTCAGATAGTATCATCATACCTGAATCCACTCATTATGCTGCTACGGGCCTGATGACATAGATTTCATTGCTGAGTGATACTGCATTGTACGTAAGTACCACAAGTTCTTTATCCATTTTTCACTTTCTGTGATATTGAACTTGTATGGTAAACGAGGTTCTTGTAAACAGAGGCGTCCCAAACTTTGGGGTGGCTGTGTCTTTTTTATTTTAATTTCCCTAAGCTATAGGACCATAAGTGGAAGTGCCCTAGGCTCTGTTGCTTTGTTTTTTAGATGTTTCAGGAAACACCATACAATTCTCCCGAGTGTCTGTTGGCAATTTACATCCCGCCCATCAGCATAACAAGGCTCCCAGTTCTCCATGGCCTGTCCTGCCTTTCTGGATTTTACACTTTTTTCAGATGGCCCTATTGACCTGGGGGAAGTGAGACTTTATTGTAGTGCAGATTTCCTTTGCAAATTTGCTTGGTTGGCCAAAAAGTGCGTATGCGTTTTTTCCTGAATATATTCAGGAAAAAAGGCATACGCCCTTTTTGGCCAAGTGCATCATTGTGGACGTTCTGCCTCTTTTCCTATGCTTTCAATGCAATTCCAGTCTACCTCCTGAAATCGGTTTCCTGCAATTCTGCCCCGCTTTCAAGTCCTCTTGGCAGCCTTACTTCAGTATATTTTTGGACGATAGCTGTCATTTATAACTCTGCAGTTTTGTGAATTACAGTGCCCCTGAGCTCCTTTCTTCAATTCGCTTTCTTGTGACCTGGCCGCAACACCGCAGGATGGCGTCAGGCCCTAATCTGGTTCCGGCAAGTCAAGCTGAGCCTTTGGTTAATTCCTCTTCCTGGTGGGAAATGAGAGTTAAATTTGCCCGTCCAGACACCTCCAGCTAGTCTCTCATTGGTTCTCGCTATTCCTGTTCATCTTCCGCAGAAATTGCAAACTAGGCCATACAGGAGGTTAAAGGGACTGAGTCTCCAAGTCAGGAGAGTGTTAGTAAAGCGTCTGGAATGTTGCACCCGAGTACCAGGGTACGAAAACAGAGACATATTTGAACGCATCTCCCTATCACATGGTTGATCATACTCTAAGTTCCACATGCATGTTTTAGCTGAAGGAAGAATACCTTGAACCTGGAGAGTTGAGACCCGTGTAATGGGTACCATGCAATATGACTTCAAAGGGTCTTCATTTGCTCACCGAACCTCTCCAATCCTATCACTGCTGCGTTTATGCCCCTGTACACACGCTTGATTCTCTTTCGGAGACATAGCAATCCATAGGTTTTAAGATACTTACTAGTCAGGTACATTCTTAGGCGTTTAATATGGGGTGTTGAGTCCATTTCGTTGAGCAAGGAGTAGCTCTTGTCTATTCCATATTTGGCTTAAGGAACTTTATCTGTGCTCATTTCAATCTCTGGTTTTATGCAGCACCCCAACTCACCTTTCCCCTTAAGCAAGCATAAGTTGGTTTTCTAAATTTGAGACCCTGTTCTGTTTTGGAATTCAGTTCCTGTGTAGCCAAGTTTACATTCCGTGTATTAGTGATATCTTATGATGTTTCTATTTCTGTGTGACTTATTTCAGTTAGAATCATCGTACCTGAATCCACTCATTATGCTGCTACGGGCCTGATGACATAGATTTCATTGCTGAGTGATACTGCATTGTACGTAAGTACCACAAGTTCTTTATCCATTTTACTCTTTCTGTGATATTGAACTTGTACTGTAAACGAGGTTCTTGTAAACAGAGCCGTTCCAAACTTTGGGGTGGCTGTGTCTTTTTGATTTTAATTTCCCTAAGCTATAGGACCATAAGTGGAAGTGCCCTAGGCTCTGTTGCTTTGTTTTTTAGATGTTTCAGGAAACACCATACACTTCTCCCGAGTGTCTGTTGGCAATTTACATCCCGCCCATCAGCATAACAAGGCTCCCAGTTCTCCATGGCCTGTCCTGCCTTTCTGGATTTTACACTTTTTTCAGATGGCCCTTTTGACCGGCGGGAAGTGAGACATCATTGTAGTGCAGATTTCCTTTGCAAGCTTGCTTGGTTGGCCAAAAAGGGCGTATGCGTTTTTTCCTGAATATATTCAGGAAAAAACGCATACGCTCTTTTTGGCCAAGTGCATCATTGTGGACGTTCTGCCTCTTTTCCTATGCTTTCAATGCAATTCCAGTCTACCTCCTGAAATCGGTTTCCTGCAATTCTGCCCCGCTTTCAAGTCCTCTTGGCAGCCTTACTTCAGTATATTTTTGGACGATAGCTATCATTTATAACTCTGCAGGTTTGTGAATTACAGTGCCCCTGAGCTCCTTTCTTCAACTCGCTTTCTTTTGAGCTGGCCGCAACACCGCAGGATGGCTTCAGGCCCTAATCTGGTTCTGGCACGGCACGCTGAGCCTTTGGTTAATTCCTCTTCCTGGTGGGAAATGAGAGTTAAATTTGCCCATCCAGACACCTCCAGCTAGTCTCTCATTGGTTCTCCCTATTCCTGTTCATCTTCCGCAGAAATTGCAAACTGGGCCAAAGAGGAGGTTAAAGGCGCTGACTCTCCAAGTGGGGAGAGTGTTAGTAAAGCGTCTGGAATGTTGCACCCGAGTACCAGGTGAGGAAAACTGAGACATATTTGAACACGTCTCCCGTTCACACGGTTGATCATACTCTGGGTTCCACATGCATGTTTTAGCTGAAGGAAGAATACCTTAAACCTGGAGAGTTGAGACCCGTGTAATGGGTACCATGCAATATGACTTCAAAGGGTCTTCATTTGCTCACCAAACCTCTCCAATCCTATCACTGCTGCGTTTATGCCCCTGTACACACGCTTGGTTCTCTTTTGGAGACATAGCAATCCATAGGTTTTAAGATACTTACTAGTCAGGTACATTCTTAGGCGTTTAATATGGGGTGTTGAGTCCATTTCGTTGAGCAAGGAGTAGCTCTTGTCTATTCCATATTTGGCTTAAGGAACTTTATCTGTGCTCATTTCAATCTCTGGTTTTATGCAGCACCCCAACTCACCTTTCCCCTTAAGCAAGCATAAGTTGGTTTTCTAAATTTGAGACCCTGTTCTGTTTTGGAATTCAGTTTCTGTGTAGCCAAGTTTACATTCCGTGTATTAGTGATATCTTATGATGTTTCTTTTTCTGTGTGACTTATTTCAGTTAGTATCATCGTACCTGAATCCACTCATTATGCTGCTACGGGCCTGATGACATAGATTTCATTGCTGAGTGATACTGCATTGTACGTAAGTACCACAAGTTCTTTATCCATTTTTCACTTTCTGTGATATTGAACTTGTATGGTAAACGAGGTTCTTGTAAACAGAGGCGTCCCAAACTTTGGGGTGGCTGTGTCTTTTTGATTTTAATTTCCCTAAGCTATAGGACCATAAGTGGAAGTGCCCTAGGCTCTGTTGCTTTGTTTTTTAGATGTTTCAGGAAACACCATACACTTCTCCCGAGTGTCTGTTGGCAATTTACATCCCGCCCATCAGCATAACAAGGCTCCCAGTTCTCCATGGCCTGTCCTGCCTTTCTGGATTTTACACTTTTTTCAGATGGCCCTATTGACCTGGGGGAAGTGAGACTTTATTGTAGTGCAGATTTCCTTTGCAAATTTGCTTGGTTGGCCAAAAAGTGCGTATGCGTTTTTTCCTGAATATATTCAGGAAAAAACGCATACGCCCTTTTTGGCCAAGTGCATCATTGTGGACGTTCTGCCTCTTTTCCTATGCTTTCAATGCAATTCCAGTCTACCTCCTGAAATCGGTTTCCTGCAATTCTGCCCCTCTTTCAAGTCCTCTTGGCAGCCTTACTTCAGTATATTTTTGGACGATAGCTGTCATTTATAACTCTGCAGTTTTGTGAATTACAGTGCCCCTGAGCTCCTTTCTTCAATTCGCTTTCTTGTGACCTGGCCGCAACACCGCAGGATGGCGTCAGGCCCTAATCTGGTTCCGGCAAGTCAAGCTGAGCCTTTGGTTAATTCCTCTTCCTGGTGGGAAATGAGAGTTAAATTTGCCCGTCCAGACACCTCCAGCTAGTCTCTCATTGGTTCTCGCTATTCCTGTTCATCTTCCGCAGAAATTGCAAACTAGGCCATACAGGAGGTTAAAGGGACTGAGTCTCCAAGTCAGGAGAGTGTTAGTAAAGCGTCTGGAATGTTGCACCCGAGTACCAGGGTACGAAAACAGAGACATATTTGAACGCGTCTCCCTATCACATGGTTGATCATACTCTAAGTTCCACATGCATGTTTTAGCTGAAGGAAGAATACCTTGAACCTGGAGAGTTGAGACCCGTGTAATGGGTACCATGCAATATGACTTCAAAGGGTCTTCATTTGCTCACCGAACCTCTCCAATCCTATCACTGCTGCGTTTATGCCCCTGTACACACGCTTGATTCTCTTTCGGAGACATAGCAATCCACAGGTTTTAAGATACTTACTAGTCAGGTACATTCTTAGGCGTTTAATATGGGGTGTTGAGTCCATTTCGTTGAGCAAGGAGTAGCTCTTGTCTATTCCATATTTGGCTTAAGGAACTTTATCTGTGCTCATTTCAATCTCTGGTTTTATGCAGCACCCCAACTCACCTTTCCCCTTAAGCAAGCATAAGTTGGTTTTCTACATTTGAGACCCTGTTCTGTTTTGGAATTCAGTTCCTGTGTAGCCAAGTTTACATTCCGTGTATTAGTGATATCTTATGATGTTTCTATTTCTGTGTGACTTATTTCAGTTAGAATCATCGTACCTGAATCCACTCATTATGCTGCTACGGGCCTGATGACATAGATTTCATTGCTGAGTGATACTGCATTGTACGTAAGTACCACAAGTTCTTTATCCATTTTACTCTTTCTGTGATATTGAACTTGTACTGTAAACGAGGTTCTTGTAAACAGAGCCGTTCCAAACTTTGGGGTGGCTGTGTCTTTTTGATTTTAATTTCCCTAAGCTATAGGACCATAAGTGGAAGTGCCCTAGGCTCTGTTGCTTTGTTTTTTAGATGTTTCAGGAAACACCATACACTTCTCCCGAGTGTCTGTTGGCAATTTACATCCCGCCCATCAGCATAACAAGGCTCCCAGTTCTCCATGGCCTGTCCTGCCTTTCTGGATTTTACACTTTTTTCAGATGGCCCTTTTGACCGGCGGGAAGTGAGACATCATTGTAGTGCAGATTTCCTTTGCAAGCTTGCTTGGTTGGCCAAAAAGGGCGTATGCGTTTTTTCCTGAATATATTCAGGAAAAAACGCATACGCTCTTTTTGGCCAAGTGCATCATTGTGGACGTTCTGCCTCTTTTCCTATGCTTTCAATGCAATTCCAGTCTACCTCCTGAAATCGGTTTCCTGCAATTCTGCCCCGCTTTCAAGTCCTCTTGGCAGCCTTACTTCAGTATATTTTTGGACGATAGCTATCATTTATAACTCTGCAGGTTTGTGAATTACAGTGCCCCTGAGCTCCTTTCTTCAACTCGCTTTCTTTTGAGCTGGCCGCAACACCGCAGGATGGCTTCAGGCCCTAATCTGGTTCTGGCACGGCACGCTGAGCCTTTGGTTAATTCCTCTTCCTGGTGGGAAATGAGAGTTAAATTTGCCCATCCAGACACCTCCAGCTAGTCTCTCATTGGTTCTCGCTATTCCTGTTCATCTTCCGCAGAAATTGCAAACTGGGCCAAACAGGAGGTTAAAGGGACTGACTCTCCAAGTCGGGAGAGTGTTAGTAAAGCGTCTGGAATGTTGCACCCGAGTACCAGGGGAGGAAAACTGAGACATATTTGAACACGTCTCCCGTTCACACGGTTGATCATACTCTGGGTTCCACATGCATGTTTTAGCTGAAGGAAGAATACCTTAAACCTGGAGAGTTGAGACCCGTGTAATGGGTACCATGCAATATGACTTCAAAGGGTCTTCATTTGCTCACCGAACCTCTCCAATCCTATCACTGCTGCGTTTATGCCCCTGTACACACGCTTGATTCTCTTTCGGAGACATAGCAATCCATAGGTTTTAAGATACTTACTAGTCAGGTACATTCTTAGGCGTTTAATATGGGGTGTTGAGTCCATTTCGTTGAGCAAGGAGTAGCTCTTGTCTATTCCATATTTGGCTTAAGGAACTTTATCTGTGCTCATTTCAATCTCTGGTTTTATGCAGCACCCCAACTCACCTTTCCCCTTAAGCAAGCATAAGTTGGTTTTCTAAATTTGAGACCCTGTTCTGTTTTGGAATTCAGTTCCTGTGTAGCCAAGTTTACATTCCGTGTATTAGTGATATCTTATGATGTTTCTATTTCTGTGTGACTTATTTCAGTTAGAATCATCGTACCTGTATCCACTCATTATGCTGCTACGGGCCTGATGACACAGATTTCATTGCTGAGTGATACTGCATTGTACGTAAGTACCACAAGTTCTTTATCCATTTTACTCTTTCTGTGATATTGAACTTCTACGGTAAACGAGGTTCTTGTAAACAGAGGAGTCCCAAACTTTGGGGTGGCTGTGTCTTTTTGATTTTAATTTCCCTAAGCTATAGGACCATAAGTGGAAGTGCCCTAGGCTCTGTTGCTTTGTTTTCTAGATGTTTCAGGAAACACCATACACTTCTCCCAAGTGGCTGTTGGCAATTTACATCCCGCCCATCAGCATAACAAGGCTCCCAGTTCTCCATGGCCTGTCCTGCCTTTCTGGATTTTACACTTTTTTCAGATGGCCCTTTTGACCGGGGGGATGTGAGACTTCATTGTAGTGCAGATTTCCTTTGCAAGCTTGCTTGGTTGGCCAAAAAGGGCGTATGCGTTTTTTCCTGAATATATTCAGGAAAAAACGCATACGCCCTTTTTGGCCAAGTGCATCATTGTGGACGTTCTGCCTCTTTTCCTATGCTTTCAATGCAATTCCAGTCTACCTCCTGAAATCGGTTTCCTGCAATTCTGCCCCGCTTTCAAGTCCTCTTGGCAGCCTTACTTCAGTATATTTTTGGACGATAGCTGTCATTTATAACTCTGCAGGTTTGTGAATTACAGTGCCCCTGAGCTCCTTTCTTCAATTCGCTTTCTTGTGACCTGGCCGCAACACCGCAGGATGGTTTCAGGCCCTAATCTGGTTCCGGCACGGCACGCTGAGCCTTTGGTTAATTCCTCTTCCTGGTGGGAAATGAGAGTTAAATTTGCCCGTCCAGACACCTCCAGCTAGTCTCTCATTGGTTCTCGCTATTCCTGTTCATCTTCCGCAGAAATTGCAAACTGGGCCAAACAGGAGGTTAAAGGGACTGACTCTCCAAGTGGGGAGAGTGTTAGTAAAGCGTCTGGAATGTTGCAACCGAGTACCAGGGTACGAAAACTGAGACATATTTGAACACGTCTCCCGATCACACGGTTGATCATACTCTAGGTTCCACATGCATGTTTTAGCTGAAGGAAGAATACCTTAAACCTGGGTAGTTGAAACCCGTGGAATGGGTACCATGCAATATGACTTCAAAGGGTCTGCATTTGCTCACCGAACCTCACCAATCTTATGAGCCCCAAGTGTTCAGCCTTATGTGTCACCCAGCTCTGGGTGTAGATATGGTAAATGCAGGTTGCCTCAGAAGCCTTGAATGAATTACTTAAGTATTGCTCTCTATTTCACTGTCATTGTGTTTTGTTTAAGAAATTTTTTTTTAATATGGGATTTAGCTGATTTTCACTGCTTTAATGCCGCTGTACACACTCTTGATTCTCTTACAGAGATATATAAATCCATAGCTTTTATGATTCTTACTAGGCAGGTATATTCCTAGGCGTTGAATATGGGGTGTTGAGTCCATTTCGTTGAGCAAGGAGTAGCTCTTGTCTATTCCATATTTGGCTTATAGAACTTTATCTGTGCTCATTTCAATCTCTGGTTTTATGCAACACCCCAACTCACCTTTCCCCTTAAGCAAGCATAAGTTGGTTTTCTAAATTTGAGACCCTATTCTGTTTTGGAATTCAGTTCCTCTGTAGCCAAGTTTACATTCCGTGTATTACTGATATCTTATGATGTTTCTTTCTCTGTGTGACTTATTTCAGTTAGATTCATCGTACTTAATCCACTCATTATGCTGCTACGGGCCTGATGACATAGATTTCATTGCTGAGTGATATTGCATTGTACATAAGTACCACAACTTCTTTATCCATTTTTCACTTTCTGCGATATTGAACTTGTACCGTATATGAGGTTCTTGTAAACAAAGCCATCCCAAACTTTGGGGTGGCTGTGTCTTTTTGATTTTAATTTCCCTAAACTATAGGACCATAAGTGGAAGTGCCCTAGGCTCTGTTGCTTTGTTTTTTAGATGTTTCAGGAAACACCATACCCTTCTCCCGAGTGTCTGTTGGCAATTTACATCCCGCCCATCAGCATAACAAGGCTCCCAGTTCTCCAAGGCCTGTCCTGCGTTTCTGGATTTTACACTTTTTTCAGATGGCCCTTTTGTCCGAGGAGAAGTGAGACTTCATTGTAGTGCAGATTTCCTTTGCAAGCTTGCTTGATTGGCCAAAAAGGGCGTATGCGTTTTTTCCTGAATATATTCAGGAAAAAACGCATACGCCCTTTTTGGCCAAGTGCATCATTGTGGACGTTCTGCCTCTTTTCCTATGCTTTCAATGCAATTCCAGTCTACCTCCTGAAATCGGTTTCCTGCAATTCTGCCCCGCTTTCAAGTCCTCTTGGCAGCCTTACTTCAGTATATTTTTGGACGATAGCTGTCATTTATAACTCTGCAGGTTTGTGAATTACAGTGCCCCTGAGCTCCTTTCTTCATCTCGTTTTCATTTGAGCTGGCCGCAACACCGCAGGATGGCTTCAGGCCCTAATGTGGTTCTGGCACGGCACGCTGAGCCTTTGGTTATTTCCTCTTCCTGGTGGGAAATGAGAGTTAAATTTGCCCGTCCAGACACCTCCAGCTAGTCTCTCATTGGTTCTCCCTATTCCTGTTCATCTTCCGCAGAAATTGCAAACTGGGCCAAACAGGAGGTTAAAGGGACTGACTCTCCAAGTCGGGAGAGTGTTAGTAAAGCGTCTGGAATGTTGCACCCAAGTACCAGGGTACGAAAACTGAGACATATTTGAAAACGTCTCGCGATCACACGGTTGATCATACTCTAGGTTCCACATGCATGTTTTAGCTGAAGGAAGAATACCTTAAACCTGGGTAGTTGAAACCTGTGGAATGGGTACCATGCAATAAGACTTCAAAGGGTCTTCATTTGCTCACCGAACCTCTCCAATCCTATCACTGCTGCGTTTATGCCCCTGTACACACGCTTGATTCTCTTTCGGAGACATAGCAATCCATAGGTTTTAAGATATTTACTAGTCAGGTACATTCTTAGGCATTTAATGTGCGGTGTTGAGTCCATTTCGTTGAGCAAGGAGTAGCTCTTGTCTATTCCATATTTGGCTTAAGGAACTTTATCTGTGCTCATTTCAGTCTCTGGTTTTATGCAGCACCCCAACTCACCTTTACCCTTAAGCAAGCATAAGTTGGTTTTCTAAATTTGAGACCCTGTTCTGTTTTGGAATTCAGTTCCTGTGTAGCCAAGTTTACATTCCGTGTATTACTGATATCTTATGATGTTTCTTTTTCTGTGTGACTTATTTCAGTTAGAATCATCATACCTGAATCCACTCATTGTGCTGCTAAGGGCCTGATGACATAGATTTCATTGCTGAGTGATATTGCTTTGTAAGTAAATACCACAACTTCTTTATCCATTTTTCACTTTCTGCGATGTTGAACTTGTACTGTAAACGAGGTTCTTGTAAACAGAGCCGTTCCAAACTTTGGGGTGCCTGTGTCTTTTTGATTTTAATTTCCCTAAGCTATAGGACCATAAGTGGAAGTGCCCTAGGCTCTGTTGCTTTGTTTTTTAGATGTTTCTGGAAACACCATACACTTCTCCCGAGTGTCTGTTGGCAATTTACATCCTGCCCATCAGCATAACAAGGCTCCCAGTTCTCCATGGCCTGTCCTGCCTTTCTGGAATTTACACTTTTTTCAGATGGCCCTTTTGACCGGGGGGGAATTGAGACTTCATTGTAGTGCAGATTTCCTTTGCAAGCTTGCTTGGTTGGCCAAAAAGGGCGTATGCGTTTTTTCCTGAATATATTCAGGAAAAAACGCATACGCCCTTTTTGGCCAAGTGCATCATTGTGGACGTTCTGCCTCTTTTCCTATGCTTTCAATGCAATTCCAGTCTACCTCCTGAAATCGGTTTCCTGCAATTCTGCCCCGCTTTCAAGTCCTCTTGGCAGCCTTACTTCAGTATATTTTTGGACGATAGCTGTCATTTATAACTCTGCAGGTTTGTGAATTACAGTGCCCCTGAGCTCCTTTCTTCAACTCGCTTTCTTTTGAGCTAGTCGCAACACCACAGGATGGCTTCAGGCCCTAATGTGGTTCTGGCACGGCACGCTGAGCCTTTGGTTATTTCCTCTTCCTGGTGGGAAATGAGAGTTAAATTTGCCCATCCAGACACCTCCAGCTAGTCTCTCATTGGTTCTCGCTATTCCTGTTCATCTTCCGCAGAAATTGCAAACTGGGCCAAAGAGGAGGTTAAAGGCGCTGACTCTCCAAGTGGGGAGAGTGTTAGTAAAGCGTCTGGAATGTTGCACCCAAGTACCAGGGTACGAAAACTGAGACATATTTGAACACGTCTCCCGATCACATGGTTGATCATACTCTAGGTTCCACATGCATGTTTTAGCTGAAGGAAGAATACCTTAAACCTGGAGAGTTGAAACCCGTGGAATGGGTACCATGCAATATAACTTCAAAGGGTCTTCATTTGCTCACCGAACCTCTCCAATCCTATCACTGCTGCGTTTATGCCCCTGTACAAACGCTTGATTCTCTTTTGGAGACATAGCAATCCATAGGTTTTAAGATACTTACTACTCAGGTACATTCTTAGGCGTTTATTATGCGGTGTTGAGTCCATTTCGTTGAGCAAGGAGTAGCTCTTGTCTATTCCATATTTGGCTTAAGGAACTTTATCTGTGCTCATTTCAGTCTCTGGTTTTATGCAGCACCCCAACTCACCTTTCCCCTTAAGCAAGCATAAGTTGGTTTTCTAAATTTGAGACCCTGTTCTGTTTTGGAATTCAGTTCCTGTGTAGCCAAGTTTACATTCCGTGTATTAGTGATATCTTATGATGTTTCTTTTTCTGTGTGACTTATTTCAGTTAGAATCATCGTACCTGAATCAACTCATTATGCTGCTACGGGCCTGATGACATAGATTTCATTGCTGAGTGATATTGCTTTGTAAGTAAATACCACAACTTCTTTATCCATTTTTCACTTTCTGCGATGTTGAACTTGTACTGTAAACGAGGTTCTTGTAATCAGAGCCGTCCCAAACTTTGGGGTGGCTGTGTCTTTTTGATTTTAATTTCCCTAAGCTATAGGACCATAAGTGGAAGTGCCCTAGGCTCTGTTGCTTTGTTTTTTAGATGTTTCAGGAAACACCATACACTTCTCCCGAGTGTCTGTTGGCAATTTACATCCCGCCCATCAGCATAACAAGGCTCCCAGTTCTCCATGGCCTGTCCTGCCTTTCTGGATTTTACACTTTTTTCAGATGGCCCTTTTGACCTGGGGAAGTGAGACTTTATTGTAGTGCAGATTTCCTTTGCAAATTTGCTTAGTTGGCCAAAAAGTGCGTATGCGTTTTTTCCTGAATATATTCAGGAAAAAACGCATACGCCCTTTTTGGCCAAGTGCATCATTGTGGACGTTCTGCCTCTTTTCCTATGCTTTCAATGCAATTCCAGTCTACCTCCTGAAATCGGTTTCCTGCAATTCTGCCCCGCTTTCAAGTCCTCTTGGCAGCCTTACTTCAGTATATTTTTGGACGATAGCTGTCATTTATAACTCTGCAGTTTTGTGAATTACAGTGCCCCTGAGCTCCTTTCTTAAATTCGCTTTCTTGTGACCTGGCCGCAACACCGCAGGATGGCGTCAGGCCCTAATCTGGTTCCGGCAAGTCAAGCTGAGCCTTTGGTTAATTCCTCTTCCTGGTGGGAAATGAGAGTTACATTTGCCCGTCCAGACACCTCCAGCTAGTCTCTCATTGGTTCTCGCTATTCCTGTTCATCTTCCGCAGAAATTGCAAACTGGGCCAAACAGGAGGTTAAAGGGACTGACTCTCCAAGTGGGGAGAGTGTTAGTAAAGCGTCTGGAATGTTGCACCCGAGTACCAGGGTACGAAAACTGAGACATATTTGAACACGTCTCCCGATCACATGGTTGATCATACTCTAGGTTCCACATGCATGTTTTAGCTGAAGGAAGAATACCTTAAACCTGGGTAGTTGAAACCCGTGGAATGGGTACCATGCAATATGACTTCAAAGGGTCTTCATTTGCTAACCGAACCTCTCCAATCCTATCACTGCTGCGTTTATGCCCCTGTACACATGCTTGATTCTCTTTTGGAGACATAGCAATCCATAGGTTTTAAGATATTTACTAGTCAGGTACATTCTTAAGCGTTTAATGTGCGGTGTTGAGTCCATTTCGTTGAGCAAGGAGTAGCTCTTGTCTATTCCATATTTGGCTTAAGGAACTTTATCTGTGCTCATTTCAGTCTCTGGTTTTATGCAGCACCCCAACTCACCTTTACCCTTAAGCAAGCATAAGTTGGTTTTCTAAATTTGAGACCCTGTTCTGTTTTGGAATTCAGTTCCTGTGTAGCCAAGTTTACATTCCGTGTATTACTGATATCTTATGATGTTTCTTTTTCTGTGTGACTTATTTCAGTTAGAATCATCATACCTGAATCCACTCATTGTGCTGCTAAGGGCCTGATGACATAGATTTCATTGCTGAGTGATATTGCTTTGTAAGTAAATACCACAACTTCTTTATCCATTTTTCACTTTCTGCGATGTTGAACTTGTACTGTAAACGAGGTTCTTGTAAACAGAGCCGTTCCAAACTTTGGGGTGGCTGTGTCTTTTTGATTTTAATTTCCCTAAGCTATAGGACCATAAGTGGAAGTGCCCTAGGCTCTGTTGCTTTGTTTTTTAGATGTTTCAGGAAACACCATACACTTCTCCCGAGTGTCTGTTGGCAATTTACATCCCGCCCATCAGCATAACAAGGCTCCCAGTTCTCCATGGTCTGTCCTGCCTTTCTGGATTTTACACTTTTTTAAGATGGCCCTTTTGACCGGGGGGAAGTGAGACTTCATTGTAGTGCAGATTTCCTTTGCAAGCTTGCTTGGTTGGCCAAAAAGGGCGTATGCGTTTTTTCCTGAATATATTCAGGAAGAAACGCATACGCCCTTTTTGGCCAAGTGCATCATTGTGGACGTTCTGCCTCTTTTCCTATGCTTTCAATGCAATTCCAGTCTACCTCCTGAAATCGGTTTCCTGCAATTCTGCACCGCTTTCAAGTCCTCTTGGCAGCCTTACTTCAGTATATTTTTGGACGATAGCTGTCATTTATAACTCTGCAGGTTTGTGAATTACAGTGCCCCTGAGCTCCTTTCTTCAACTCGCTTTCTTTTGAGCTGGCCGCAACACCGCAGGATGGCTTCAGGCCCTAATCTGGTTCCGGCACGGCACGCACAGCCTTTGGTTATTTCCTCTTCCTGGTGGGAAATGAGAGTTAAATTTGCCCGTCCAGACACCTCCAGCTAGTCTCTCATTGGTTCTCCCTATTCCTGTTCATCTTCCGCAGAAATTGCAAACTGGGCCAAACAGGAGGTTAAAGGCGCTGACTCTCCAAGTGGGGAGAGTGTTAGTAAAGCGTCTGGAATGTTGCACCCGAGTACCAGGGGAGGAAAACTGAGACATATTTGAACCCGTCTCCCGTTCACATGGTTGATCATACTCTGGGTTCCACATGCATGTTTTAGCTGAAGGAAGAATACCTTAAACCTGGAGAGTTGAGACCCGTGGAATGGGTACCATGCAATATGACTTCAAAGGGTCTTCATTTGCTAACCGAACCTCTCCAATCCTATCACTGCTGCGTTTATGCCCATGTACACACGCTTGATTCTCTTTCGGAGACATAGCAATCCATAGGTTTTAAGATACTTACTAGTCAGGTACATTCTTAGGCGTTTAATATGGGGTGTTGAGTCCATTTCGTTGAGCAAGGTGTAGCTCTTGTCTATTCCATATTTGGCTTAAGGAACTTTATCTGTGCTCATTTCAATCTCTGGTTTTATGCAGCACCCCAACTCACCTTTCCCCTTAAGCAAGCATAAGTTGGTTTTCTAAATTTGAGACCCTGTTCTGTTTTGGAATTCAGTTCCTGTGTAGCCAAGTTTACATTCCGTGTATTAGTGATATCTTATGATGTTTCTTTTTCTGTGTGACTTATTTCAGTTAGAATCATCGTACCTGAATCAACTCATTATGCTGCTACGGGCCTGATGACATAGATTTCATTGCTGAGTGATATTGCTTTGTAAGTAAATACCACAACTTCTTTATCCATTTTTCACTTTCTGCGATGTTGAACTTGTACTGTAAACGAGTTTCTTGTAATCAGAGCCGTCCCAAACTTTGGGGTGGCTGTGTCTTTTTGATTTTAATTTCCCTAAGCTATAGGACCATAAGTGGAAGTGCCCTAGGCTCTGTTGCTTTGTTTTTTAGATGTTTCAGGAAACACCATACACTTCTCCCGAGTGTCTGTTGGCAATTTACATCCCGCCCATCAGCATAACAAGGCTCCCAGTTCTCCATGGCCTGTCCTGCCTTTCTGGATTTTACACTTTTTTCAGATGGCCCTTTTGACCTGGGGGAAGTGAGACTTTATTGTAGTGCAGATTTCCTTTGCAAATTTGCTTAGTTGGCCAAAAAGTGCGTATGCGTTTTTTCCTGAATATATTCAGGAAAAAACGCATATGCCCTTTTTGGCCAAGTGCATCATTGTGGACGTTCTGCCTCTTTTCCTATGCTTTCAATGCAATTCCAGTCTACCTCCTGAAATCGGTTTCCTGCAATTCTGCCCCGCTTTCAAGTCCTCTTGGCAGCCTTACTTCAGTATATTTTTGGACGATAGCTGTCATTTATAACTCTGCAGTTTTGTGAATTACAGTGCCCCTGAGCTCCTTTCTTAAATTCGCTTTCTTGTGACCTGGCCGCAACACCGCAGGATGGCGTCAGGCCCTAATCTGGTTCCGGCAAGTCAAGCTGAGCCTTTGGTTAATTCCTCTTCCTGGTGGGAAATGAGAGTTAAATTTGCCCGTCCAGACACCTCCAGCTAGTATCTCATTGGTTCTCGCTATTCATGTTCATCTTCCGCAGAAATTGCAAACTAGGCCATACAGGAGGTTAAAGGGACTGAGTCTCCAAGTCGGGAGAGTGTCAGTAAAGCGTCTGGAATGTTGCACCCGAGTACCAGGGTACGAAAACTGAGACATATTTGAACGCGTCTCCCTATCACATGGTTGCTCATACTCTAAGTTCCACATGCATGTTTTAGCTGAAGGAAGAATACCTTAAACCTGGAGAGTTGAGACCCGTGTAATGGGTACCATGCAATATGACTTCAAAGGGTCTTCATTTGCTCACCGAACCTCTCCAATCCTATCACTGCTGCGTTTATGCCCCTGTACACACGCTTGATTCTCTTTCGGAGACATAGCAATCCATAGGTTTTAAGATACTTACTAGTCAGGTACATTCTTAGGCGTTTAATATGGGGTGTTGAGTCCATTTCGTTGAGCAAGGAGTAGCTCTTGTCTATTCCATATTTGGCTTAAGGAACTTTATCTGTGCTCATTTCAATCTCTGGTTTTATGCAGCACCCCAACTCAACTTTACCCTTAAGCAAGCATAAGTTGGTTTTCTAAATTTGAGACCCTGTTCTATTCTGTAATTCAGTTCTTGTGTAGCCAAGTTTACATTCTGTGTATTAGTGATATCTTATGATGTTCCTTTTTCTGTGTGACTTATTTCAGTTAGAATCATCATACCTGAATCCACTCATTGTGCTGCTAAGGGCCTGATGACATAGATTTCATTGCTGAGTGATATTGCTTTGTAAGTAAATACCACAACTTCTTTATCCATTTTTCACTTTCTGCGATGTTGAACTTGTACTGTAAACGAGGTTCTTGTAAACAGAGCCGTTCCAAACTTTGGGGTGCCTGTGTCTTTTTGATTTTAATTTCCCTAAGCTATAGGACCATAAGTGGAAGTGCCCTAGGCTCTGTTGCTTTGTTTTTTAGATGTTTCTGGAAACACCATACACTTCTCCCGAGTGTCTGTTGGCAATTTACATCCTGCCCATCAGCATAACAAGGCTCCCAGTTCTCCATGGCCTGTCCTGCCTTTCTGGAATTTACACTTTTTTCAGATGGCCCTTTTGACCGGGGGGGAATTGAGACTTCATTGTAGTGCAGATTTCCTTTGCAAGCTTGCTTGGTTGGCCAAAAAGGGCGTATGCGTTTTTTCCTGAATATATTCAGGAAAAAACGCATACGCCCTTTTTGGCCAAGTGCATCATTGTGGACGTTCTGCCTCTTTTCCTATGCTTTCAATGCAATTCCAGTCTACCTCCTGAAATCGGTTTCCTGCAATTCTGCCCCGCTTTCAAGTCCTCTTGGCAGCCTTACTTCAGTATATTTTTGGACGATAGCTGTCATTTATAACTCTGCAGGTTTGTGAATTACAGTGCCCCTGAGCTCCTTTCTTCAACTCGCTTTCTTTTGAGCTAGCCGCAACACCACAGGATGGCTTCAGGCCCTAATGTGGTTCTGGCACGGCACGCTGAGCCTTTGGTTATTTCCTCTTCCTGGTGGGAAATGAGAGTTAAATTTGCCCATCCAGACACCTCCAGCTAGTCTCTCATTGGTTCTCGCTATTCCTGTTCATCTTCCGCAGAAATTGCAAACTGGGCCAAAGAGGAGGTTAAAGGCGCTGACTCTCCAAGTGGGGAGAGTGTTAGTAAAGCGTCTGGAATGTTGCACCCAAGTACCAGGGTACGAAAACTGAGACATATTTGAACACGTCTCCCGATCACATGGTTGATCATACTCTAGGTTCCACACGCATGTTTTAGCTGAAGGAAGAATACCTTAAACCTGGGTAGTTGAAACCCGTGGAATGGGTACCATGCAATATGACTTCAAAGGGTCTTCATTTGCTAACCGAACCTCTCCAATCCTATCACTGCTGCGTTTATGCCCCTGTACACATGCTTGATTCTCTTTCGGAGACATAGCAATCCATAGGTTTTAAGATATTTACTAGTCAGGTACATTCTTAAGCGTTTAATGTGCGGTGTTGAGTCCATTTCGTTGAGCAAGGAGTAGCTCTTGTCTATTCCATATTTGGCTTAAGGAACTTTATCTGTGCTCATTTCAGTCTCTGGTTTTATGCAGCACCCCAACTCACCTTTACCCTTAAGCAAGCATAAGTTGGTTTTCTAAATTTGAGACCCTGTTCTGTTTTGGAATTCAGTTCCTGTGTAGCCAAGTTTACATTCCGTGTATTACTGATATCTTATGATGTTTCTTTTTCTGTGTGACTTATTTCAGTTAGAATCATCATACCTGAATCCACTCATTGTGCTGCTAAGGGCCTGATGACATAGATTTCATTGCTGAGTGATATTGCTTTGTAAGTAAATACCACAACTTCTTTATCCATTTTTCACTTTCTGCGATGTTGAACTTGTACTGTAAACGAGGTTCTTGTAAACAGAGCCGTTCCAAACTTTGGGGTGGCTGTGTCTTTTTGATTTTAATTTCCCTAAGCTATAGGACCATAAGTGGAAGTGCCCTAGGCTCTGTTGCTTTGTTTTTTAGATGTTTCAGGAAACACCATACACTTCTCCCGAGTGTCTGTTGGCAATTTACATCCCGCCCATCAGCATAACAAGGCTCCCAGTTCTCCATGGTCTGTCCTGCCTTTCTGGATTTTACACTTTTTTCAGATGGCCCTTTTGACCGGGGGGAAGTGAGACTTCATTGTAGTGCAGATTTCCTTTGCAAGCTTGCTTGGTTGGCCAAAAAGGGCGTATGCGTTTTTTCCTGAATATATTCAGGAAAAAACGCATACACCCTTTTTGGCCAAGTGCATCATTGTGGACGTTCTGCCTCTTTTCCTATGCTTTCAATGCAATTCCAGTCTACCTCCTGAAATCGGTTTCCTGCAATTCTGCACCGCTTTCAAGTCCTCTTGGCAGCCTTACTTCAGTATATTTTTGGACGATAGCTGTCATTTATAACTCTGCAGGTTTGTGAATTACAGTGCCCCTGAGCTCCTTTCTTCAACTCGCTTTCTTTTGAGCTGGCCGCAACACCGCAGGATGGCTTCAGGCCCTAATCTGGTTCTGGCACGGCACGCACAGCCTTTGGTTATTTCCTCTTCCTGGTGGGAAATGAGAGTTAAATTTGCCCGTCCAGACACCTCCAGCTAGTCTCTCATTGGTTCTCCCTATTCCTGTTCATCTTCCGCAGAAATTGCAAACTGGGCCAAACAGGAGGTTAAAGGCGCTGACTCTCCAAGTGGGGAGAGTGTTAGTAAAGCATCTGGAATGTTGCACCCGAGTACCAGGGGAGGAAAACTGAGACATATTTGAACCCGTCTCCCGTTCACATGGTTGATCATACTCTGGGTTCCACATGCATGTTTTAGCTGAAGGAAGAATACCTTAAACCTGGAGAGTTGAGACCCGTGGAATGGGTACCATGCAATATGACTTCAAAGGGTCTTCATTTGCTAACCGAACCTCTCCAATCCTATCACTGCTGCGTTTATGCCCATGTACACACGCTTGATTCTCTTTCGGAGACATAGCAATCCATAGGTTTTAAGATACTTACTAGTCAGGTACATTCTTAGGCGTTTAATATGGGGTGTTGAGTCCATTTCGTTGAGCAAGGTGTAGCTCTTGTCTATTCCATATTTGGCTTAAGGAACTTTATCTGTGCTCATTTCAATCTCTGGTTTTATGCAGCACCCCAACTCACCTTTCCCCTTAAGCAAGCATAAGTTGGTTTTCTAAATTTGAGACCCTGTTCTGTTTTGGAATTCAGTTCCTGTGTAGCCAAGTTTACATTCCGTGTATTAGTGATATCTTATGATGTTTCTTTTTCTGTGTGACTTATTTCAGTTAGAATCATCGTACCTGAATCCACTCATTATGCTGCTACGGGCCTGATGACATAGATTTCATTGCTGAGTCATACTGCATTGTACGTAAGTACCACAAGTTCTTTATCCATTTTTCACTTGCTGTGATATTGAACTTGTACGGTAAATGAGGTTCTTGTAAACAAAGGCATCCCAAACTTTGGGGTGGCTGTGTCTTTTTGATTTTAATTTCCCTAAGCTATAGGACCATAAGTGGAAGTGCCCTAGGCTCTGTTGCTTTGTTTTTTAGATGTTTCAGGAAACACCATACACTTCTCCCGAGTGTCTGTTGGCAATTTACATCCCGCCCATCAGCATAACAAGGCTCCCAGTTCTCCATGGCCTGTCCTGCCTTTCTGGATTTTACACTTTTTTCAGATGGCCCTTTTGACCGGGGGGAAGTGAGACTCCATTGTAGTGCAGATTTCCTTTGCAAGCTTGCTTGGTTGGCCAAAAAGTGCGTATGCGTTTTTTCCTGAATATATTCAGGAAAAAACGCATACGCCCTTTTTGGCCAAGTGCCTCATTGTGGATATTCTGCCTCTTTTCCTATGCTTTCAATGCAATTCCTGTCTACCTCCTGAAATCGGTTTCCTGCAATTCTGCACCGCTTTCAAGTCCTCTTGGCAGCCTTACTTCAGTATATTTTTGGACGATAGCTGTCATTTATAACTCTGCAGGTTTGTGAATTACAGTGCCCCTGAGCTCCTTTCTTCAACTCGCTTTCTTTTGAGCTGGCCGCAACACCGCAGGATGGCTTCAGGCCCTAATCTGGTTCCGGCACGGCACGCACAGCCTTTGGTTATTTCCTCTTCCTGGTGGGAAATGAGAGTTAAATTTGCCCGTCCAGACACCTCCAGCTAGTCTCTCATTGGTTCTCCCTATTCCTGTTCATCTTCCGCAGAAATTGCAAACTGGGCCAAACAGGAGGTTAAAGGCGCTGACTCTCCAAGTGGGGAGAGTGTTAGTAAAGCATCTGGAATGTTGCACCCGAGTACCAGGGGAGGAAAACTGAGACATATTTGAACCCGTCTCCCGTTCACATGGTTGATCATACTCTGGGTTCCACATGCATGTTTTAGCTGAAGGAAGAATACCTTAAACCTGGAGAGTTGAGACCCGTGGAATGGGTACCATGCAATATGACTTCAAAGGGTCTTCATTTGCTAACCGAACCTCTCCAATCCTATCACTGCTGCGTTTATGCCCATGTACACACGCTTGATTCTCTTTCGGAGACATAGCAATCCATAGGTTTTAAGATACTTACTAGTCAGGTACATTCTTAGGCGTTTAATATGGGGTGTTGAGTCCATTTCGTTGAGCAAGGTGTAGCTCTTGTCTATTCCATATTTGGCTTAAGGAACTTTATCTGTGCTCATTTCAATCTCTGGTTTTATGCAGCACCCCAACTCACCTTTCCCCTTAAGCAAGCATAAGTTGGTTTTCTAAATTTGAGACCCTGTTCTGTTTTGGAATTCAGTTCCTGTGTAGCCAAGTTTACATTCCGTGTATTAGTGATATCTTATGATGTTTCTTTTTCTGTGTGACTTATTTCAGTTAGAATCATCGTACCTGAATCCACTCATTATGCTGCTACGGGCCTGATGACATAGATTTCATTGCTGAGTCATACTGCATTGTACGTAAGTACCACAAGTTCTTTATCCATTTTTCACTTTCTGCGATGTTGAACTTGTACTGTAAACGAGGTTCTTGTAAACAGAGCCGTTCCAAACTTTGGGGTGCCTGTGTCTTTTTGATTTTAATTTCCCTAAGCTATAGGACCATAAGTGGAAGTGCCCTAGGCTCTGTTGCTTTGTTTTTTAGATGTTTCTGGAAACACCATACACTTCTCCCAAGTGTCTGTTGGCAATTTACATCCTGCCCATCAGCATAACAAGGCTCCCAGTTCTCCATGGCCTGTCCTGCCTTTCTGGAATTTACACTTTTTTCAGATGGCCCTTTTGACCGGGGGGGAATTGAGACTTCATTGTAGTGCAGATTTCCTTTGCAAGCTTGCTTGGTTGGCCAAAAAGGGCGTATGCGTTTTTTCCTGAATATATTCAGGAAAAAACGCATACGCCCTTTTTGGCCAAGTGCATCATTGTGGACGTTCTGCCTCTTTTCCTATGCTTTCAATGCAATTCCAGTCTACCTCCTGAAATCGGTTTCCTGCAATTCTGCCCCGCTTTCAAGTCCTCTTGGCAGCCTTACTTCAGTATATTTTTGGACGATAGCTGTCATTTATAACTCTGCAGGTTTGTGAATTACAGTGCCCCTGAGCTCCTTTCTTCAACTCGCTTTCTTTTGAGCTAGCCGCAACACCACAGGATGGCTTCAGGCCCTAATGTGGTTCTGGCACGGCACGCTGAGCCTTTGGTTATTTCCTCTTCCTGGTGGGAAATGAGAGTTAAATTTGCCCATCCAGACACCTCCAGCTAGTCTCTCATTGGTTCTCGCTATTCCTGTTCATCTTCCGCAGAAATTGCAAACTGGGCCAAAGAGGAGGTTAAAGGCGCTGACTCTCCAAGTGGGGAGAGTGTTAGTAAAGCGTCTGGAATGTTGCACCCAAGTACCAGGGTACGAAAACTGAGACATATTTGAACACGTCTCCCGATCACATGGTTGATCATACTCTAGGTTCCACATGCATGTTTTAGCTGAAGGAAGAATACCTTAAACCTGGGTAGTTGAAACCCGTGGAATGGGTACCATGCAATATGACTTCAAAGGGTCTTCATTTGCTAACCGAACCTCTCCAATCCTATCACTGCTGCGTTTATACCCCTGTACACATGCTTGATTCTCTTTCGGAGACATAGCAATCCATAGGTTTTAACATATTTACTAGTCAGGTACATTCTTAAGCGTTTAATGTGCGGTGTTGAGTCCATTTCGTTGAGCAAGGAGTAGCTCTTGTCTATTCCATATTTGGCTTAAGGAACTTTATCTGTGCTCATTTCAGTCTCTGGTTTTATGCAGCACCCCAACTCACCTTTACCCTTAAGCAAGCATAAGTTGGTTTTCTAAATTTGAGACCCTGTTCTGTTTTGGAATTCAGTTCCTGTGTAGCCAAGTTTACATTCCGTGTATTACTGATATCTTATGATGTTTCTTTTTCTGTGTGACTTATTTCAGTTAGAATCATCATACCTGAATCCACTCATTGTGCTGCTAAGGGCCTGATGACATAGATTTCATTGCTGAGTGATATTGCTTTGTAAGTAAATACCACAACTTCTTTATCCATTTTTCACTTTCTGCGATGTTGAACTTGTACTGTAAACGAGGTTCTTGTAAACAGAGCCGTTCCAAACTTTGGGGTGGCTGTGTCTTTTTGATTTTAATTTCCCTAAGCTATAGGACCATAAGTGGAAGTGCCCTAGGCTCTGTTGCTTTGTTTTTTAGATGTTTCAGGAAACACCATACACTTCTCCCGAGTGTCTGTTGGCAATTTACATCCCGCCCATCAGCATAACAAGGCTCCCAGTTCTCCATGGTCTGTCCTGCCTTTCTGGATTTTACACTTTTTTCAGATGGCCCTTTTGACCGGGGGGAAGTGAGACTTCATTGTAGTGCAGATTTCCTTTGCAAGCTTGCTTGGTTGGCCAAAAAGGGCGTATGCGTTTTTTCCTGAATATATTCAGGAAGAAACGCATACGCCCTTTTTGGCCAAGTGCATCATTGTGGACGTTCTGCCTCTTTTCCTATGCTTTCAATGCAATTCCAGTCTACCTCCTGAAATCGGTTTCCTGCAATTCTGCACCGCTTTCAAGTCCTCTTGGCAGCCTTACTTCAGTATATTTTTGGACGATAGCTGTCATTTATAACTCTGCAGGTTTGTGAATTACAGTGCCCCTGAGCTCCTTTCTTCAACTCGCTTTCTTTTGAGCTGGCCGCAACACCGCAGGATGGCTTCAGGCCCTAATCTGGTTCCGGCACGGCACGCACAGCCTTTGGTTATTTCCTCTTCCTGGTGGGAAATGAGAGTTAAATTTGCCCGTCCAGACACCTCCAGCTAGTCTCTCATTGGTTCTCCCTATTCCTGTTCATCTTCCGCAGAAATTGCAAACTGGGCCAAACAGGAGGTTAAAGGCGCTGACTCTCCAAGTGGGGAGAGTGTTAGTAAAGCGTCTGGAATGTTGCACCCGAGTACCAGGGGAGGAAAACTGAGACATATTTGAACCCGTCTCCCGTTCACATGGTTGATCATACTCTGGGTTCCACATGCATATTTTAGCTGAAGGAAGAATACCTTAAACCTGGAGAGTTGAGACCCGTGTAATGGGTACCATGCAATATGACTTCAAAGGGTCTTCATTTGCTAACCGAACCTCTCCAATCCTATCACTGCTGCGTTTATGCCCATGTACACACGCTTGATTCTCTTTCGGAGACATAGCAATCCATAGGTTTTAAGATACTTACTAGTCAGGTACATTCTTAGGCGTTTAATATGGGGTGTTGAGTCCATTTCGTTGAGCAAGGTGTAGCTCTTGTCTATTCCATATTTGGCTTAAGGAACTTTATCTGTGCTCATTTCAATCTCTGGTTTTATGCAGCACTCCAACTCACCTTTCCCCTTAAGCAAGCATAAGTTGGTTTTCTAAATTTGAGACCCTGTTCTGTTTTGGAATTCAGTTCCTGTGTAGCCAAGTTTACATTCCGTGTATTAGTGATATCTTATGATGTTTCTTTTTCTGTGTGACTTATTTCAGTTAGAATCATCGTACCTGAATCCACTCATTATGCTGCTACGGGCCTGATGACATAGATTTCATTGCTGAGTCATACTGCATTGTACGTAAGTACCACAAGTTCTTTATCCATTTTTCACTTGCTGTGATATTGAACTTGTACGGTAAATGAGGTTCTTGTAAACAAAGGCGTCCCAAACTTTGGGGTGGCTGTGTCTTTTTGATTTTAATTTCCCTAAGCTATAGGACCATAAGTGGAAGTGCCCTAGGCTCTGTTGCTTTGTTTTTTAGATGTTTCAGGAAACACCATACACTTCTCCCGAGTGTCTGTTGGCAATTTACATCCCGCCCATCAGCATAACAAGGCTCCCAGTTCTCCATGGCCTGTCCTGCCTTTCTGGATTTTACACTTTTTTCAGATGGCCCTTTTGACCGGGGGGAAGTGAGACTCCATTGTAGTGCAGATTTCCTTTGCAAGCTTGCTTGGTTGGCCAAAAAGGGCGTATGCGTTTTTTCCTGAATATATTCAGGAAAAAACACATACGCCCTTTTTGGCCAAGTGCCTCATTGTGGATATTCTGCCTCTTTTCCTATGCTTTCAATGCAATTCCAGTCTACCTCCTGAAATCGGTTTCCTGCAATTCTGCACCGCTTTCAAGTCCTCTTGGCAGCCTTACTTCAGTATATTTTTGGACGATAGCTGTCATTTATAACTCTGCAGGTTTGTGAATTACAGTGCCCCTGAGCTCCTTTCTTCAACTCGCTTTCTTTTGAGCTGGCCGCAACACCGCAGGATGGCTTCAGGCCCTAATCTGGTTCCGGCACGGCACGCTGAGCCTTTGGTTAATTCCTCTTCCTGGTGGGAAATGAGAGATAAATTTGCCCGTCCAGACACCTCCAGCTAGTCTGTCATTGGTTCTCGCTATTCCTGTTCATCTTCCTCAGAAATTGCAAACTGGGTCAAAGAGGAGGTTAAAGGGACTGACTCTCCAAGTCGGGAGAGTGTTAGTAAAGCGTCTGGAATGTTGCACCCGAGTACCAGGGTACGAAAACTGAGACATATTTGAACATGTCTCCCGATCACATGGTTGATAATACTCTAGTTTCCACATGCATGTTTTAGCTGAAGGAAGAATACCTTAAACCTGGGTAGTTGAAACCTGTGGAATGGGTACCATGCAATATGATTTCAAAGGGTCTTCATTTGCTCACCGAACCTCTCCAATCCTATCACTGCTGCGTTTATGCCCCTGTACACATGCTTCATTCTCTTTCGGAGACATAGCAATCCATAGGTTTTAAGATACTTACTAGTCAGGTACATTCTTAGGCTTTTAATATGCGGTGTTGAGTCTATTTCGTTGAGCAAGGAGTAGCTCTTGTCTATTCCATATTTGGCTTAAGGAACTTTATCTGTGCTCATTTCAATCTCTGGTTTTATGCAGCACCCCAACTCACCTTTCCCCTTAAGCAAGCATAAGTTGTTTTTCTAAATTTGAGACCCTGTTCTGTTTTGGAATTCAGTTCCTGTGTAGCCAAGTTTACATTCCGTGTATTACTGATATCTTATGATGTTTCTTTTTCTGTGTGACTTATTTCAGTTAGAATCATCATACCTGAATCCACTCATTGTGCTGCTAAGTGCCTGATGACATAGATTTCATTGCTGAGTGATATTGCTTTGTAAGTAAATACCACAACTTCTTTATCCATTTTTCACTTTCTGCGATGTTGAACTTGTACTGTAAACGAGGTTCTTGTAAACAGACCCGTTCCAAACTTTGGGGTGGCTGTGTCTTTTTGATTTTAATTTCCCTAAGCTATAGGACCATAAGTGGAAGTGCCCTAGGCTCTGTTGCTTTGTTTTTTAGATGTTTCAGGAAACACCATACACTTCTCCCGAGTGTCTGTTGGCAATTTACATCCCGCCCATCAGCATAACAAGGCTCCCAGTTCTCCATGGCCTGTCCTGCCTTTCTGGATTTTACACTTTTTTCAGATGGCCCTTTTGACCGGGGGGAAGTGAGACTTCATTGTAGTGCAGATTTCCTTTGCAAGCTTGCTTGGTTGGCCAAAAAGGGCGTATGCGTTTTTTCCTGAATATATTCAGGAAAAAACGCATACGCCCTTTTTGGCCAAGTGCATCATTGTGGACGTTCTGCCTCTTTTCCTATGCTTTCAATGCAATTCCAGTCTACCTCCTGAAATCGGTTTCCTGCAATTCTGCCCCGCTTTCAAGTCCTCTTGGCAGCCTTACTTCAGTATATTTTTGGACGATAGCTGTCATTTATAACTCTGCAGGTTTGTGAATTACAGTGCCCCTGAGCTCCTTTCTTCAACTCGCTTTCTTGTGAGCTGGCCGCAACACCGCAGGATGGCTTCAGGCCCTAAACTGGTTCCGGCACGGCACGCTGAGCCTTTGGTTATTTCCTGTTCCTGGTGGGAAATGAGAGTTAAATTTGCCCGTCCAGACACCTCCAGCTAGTCTCTCATTGGTTCTCGCTATTCCTGTTCATCTTCCGCAGAAATTGCAAACTGGGCCAAACAGGAGGTTAAAGGCGCTGACTCTCCAAGTGGGGAGAGTGTTAGTAAAGCGTCTGGAATGTTGCACCCGAGTACTAGGGGAGGAAAACTGAGACATATTTGAACACGTCTCGCGATCACACGGTTGATCATACTCTAGGTTCCACATGCATGTTTTAGCTGAAGGAAGAATACCTTAAACCTGGGTAGTTGAAACCTGTGGAATGGGTACCATGCAATATGACTTCAAAGGATCTTCATTTGCTCACCGAACCTCTCCAATCCTATCACTGCTGCGTTTATGCCCCTGTACACATGCTTGATTCTGTTTCGGAGACATAGCAATCCATAGGTTTTAAGATATTTACTAGTCAGCTACATTCTTAGGCATTTAATATGCGGTGTTGAGTCCAATTCATTGAGCAAGGAGTAGCTCTTGTCTATTCCATATTTGGCTTAAGGAACTTTATCTGTGCTCATTTCTGTCTCTGGTTTTATGCAGCACCCCAACTCACCTTTACCCTTAAGCAAGCATAAGTTGGTTTTCTAAATTTGAGACCCTGTTCTGTTCTGTAATTCAGTTCCTGTGTAGGCAAGTTTACATTCCGTGTATTACTGATATCTTATGATGTTTCTTTTTCTGTGTGACTTATTTCAGTTAGAATCATTATACCTGAATCCACTCATTGTGCTGCTAAGGGCCTGATGACATAGATTTCATTGCTGAGTGATATTGCTTTGTAAGTAAATACCACAAGTTCTTTATCCATTTTTCACTTTCTGGAATGTTGAACTTGTACTGTAAACGAGGTTCTTGTAAACAGAGCCGTTCCAAACTTTGGGGTGGCTGTGTCTTTTTGATTTTAACTTCCCTAAGCTATAGGACCATAAGTGGAAGTGCCCTAGGCTCTGTTGCTTTGTTTTTTAGATGTTTCAGGAAACACCATACACTTCTCCCGAGTGTCTGTTGGCAATTTACATCCCGCCCATCAGCATAACAAGGCTCCCAGTTCTCCATGGCCTGTCCTGCCTTTCTGGATTTTACACTTTTTTCAGATGGCCCTTTTGACCGGGGGGAAGTGAGACTTCATTGTAGTGCAGATTTCCTTTGCAAGCTTGCTTGGTTGGCCAAAAGGAGCGTAGGCGTTTTTTCCTGAATATATTCAGGATAAAACGCATACGCCCTTTTTGGCCAAGTGCATCATTGTGGACGTTCTGCCTCTTTTCCTATGCTTCCAATGCAATTCCAGTCTACCTCCTGAAATCGGTTTCCTGCAATTCTGCTCCGCTTTCAAGTCCTCTTGGCAGCCTTACTTCAGTATATTTTTGGATGATAGCTGTCATTTATAACTCTGCAGGTTTGTGCATTACAGTGCCCCTGAGCTCCTTTCTTCAACTCGCTTTCTTGTGAGCTGGCCCCAACACTGCAGGATGGCTTCAGGCCCTAATCTTGTTCCGGCACGGCACGCTGAGCCTTTGGTTAATTCCTCTTCCTGGTGGGAAATGAGAGTTAAATTTGCCCGTCCAGACACCTCCAGCTAGTCTCTCATTGGTTCTCCCTATTCCTGTTCATCTTCCGCAGAAATTGCAAACTGGGCCAAACAGGAGGTTAAAGGCGTTGACTCTCCAAGTGGGGAGAGTGTTAGTAAAGAGTCTGGAATGTTGCACCCGAGTACCAGGGGAGGAAAACTGAGACATATTTGAACACGTCTCCCGTTCACATGGTTGATCATACTCTGGGTTCCACATGCATGTTTTAGCTGAAGGAAGAATACCTTAAACCTGGAGAGTTGAGACCCGTGTAATGGGTACCATGCAATATGACTTCAAAGGGTCTTCATTTGCTCACCGAACCTCTCCAATCCTATCACTGCTGCGTTTATGCCCCTGTACACACGCTTGATTCTCTTTTGGAGACATAGCAATCCATAGGTTTTAAGATACTTACTAGTCAGGTACTTTCTTAGGCGTTTAATATGGGGTGTTGAGTCCATTTCGTTGAGTAAGGAGTAGCTCTAGTCTATTCCATATTTGGCTTAAGGAACTTTATCTGTGCTCATTTCAATCTCTGGTTTTATGCAGCACCCCAACTCACCTTTCCCCTTAAGCAAGCATAAGTTGGTTTTCTAAATTTGAGACCCTGTTCTGTTTTGGAATTCAGTTCCTGTGTAGCCAAGTTTACATTCCGTATATTAGTGATATCTTATGATGTTTCTTTTTCTGTGTGACTTATTTCAGTTAGAATCATCATACCTGAATCCACTCATTGTGCTGCTACGGGCCTGATGACATAGATTTCATTGCTGAGTCATACTGCATTGTACGTAAGTACCACAAGTTCTTTATCCATTTTTCACTTTCTGTGATATTGAACTTGTATGGTAAACGAGGTTCTTGTAAACAGAGGCGTCCCAAACTTTAGGGTGGCTGTGTCTTTTTGATTTTAATTTCCCTAAGCTAAAGGACCATAAGTGGAAGTGCCCTAGGCTCTGTTGCTTTGTTTTTTAGATGTTTCAGGAAACACCATACACTTCTCCCGAGTGTCTGTTGGCAATTTACATCCCGCCCATCAGCATAACAAGGCTCCCAGTTCTCCATGGCCTGTCCTGCCTTTCTGGATTTTACACTTTTTTCAGATGGCCCTTTTGACCGGGGGGAAGTGAGACTTCATTGTAGTGCAGATTTCCTTTGCAAGCTTGCTTGGTTGGCCAAAAGGAGCGTAGGCGTTTTTTCCTGAATATATTCAGGATAAAACGCATACGCCCTTTTTGGCCAAGTGCATCATTGTGGACGTTCTGCCTCTTTTCCTATGCTTCCAATGCAATTCCAGTCTACCTCCTGAAATCGGTTTCCTGCAATTCTGCCCCGCTTTCAAGTCCTCTTGGCAGCCTTACTTCAGTATATTTTTGGATGATAGCTGTCATTTATAACTCTGCAGGTTTGTGCATTACAGTGCCCCTGAGCTCCTTTCTTCAACTCGCTTTCTTGTGAGCTGGCCCCAACACTGCAGGATGGCTTCAGGCCCTAATCTTGTTCCGGCACGGCACGCTGAGCCTTTGGTTAATTCCTATTCCTGGTGGGAAATGAGAGTTAAATTTGCCCGTCCAGACACCTCCAGCTAGTCTCTCATTGGTTCTCCCTATTCCTGTTCATCTTCCGCAGAAATTGCAAACTGGGCCAAACAGGAGGTTAAAGGCGTTGACTCTCCAAGTGGGGAGAGTGTTAGTAAAGAGTCTGGAATGTTGCACCCGAGTACCAGGGGAGGAAAACTGAGACATATTTGAACACGTCTCCCGTTCACATGGTTGATCATACTCTGGGTTCCACATGCATGTTTTAGCTGAAGGAAGAATACCTTAAACCTGGAGAGTTGAGACCCGTGTAATGGGTACCATGCAATATGACTTCAAAGGGTCTTCATTTGCTCACCGAACCTCTCCAATCCTATCACTGCTGCGTTTATGCCCCTGTACACACGCTTGATTCTCTTTTGGAGACATAGCAATCCATAGGTTTTAAGATACTTACTAGTCAGGTACTTTCTTAGGCGTTTAATATGGGGTGTTGAGTCCATTTCGTTGAGTAAGGAGTAGCTCTAGTCTATTCCATATTTGGCTTAAGGAACTTTATCTGTGCTCATTTCAATCTCTGGTTTTATGCAGCACCCCAACTCACCTTTCCCCTTAAGCAAGCATAAGTTGGTTTTCTAAATTTGAGACCCTGTTCTGTTTTGGAATTCAGTTCCTGTGTAGCCAAGGTTACATTCCGTGTATTACTGATATCTTATGATGTTTCTTTTTCTGTGTGACTTATTTCAGTTAGAATCATCATACCTGAATCCACTCATTGTGCTGCTACGGGCCTGATGACATAGATTTCATTGCTGAGTCATACTGCATTGTACGTAAGTACCACAAGTTCTTTATCCATTTTTCACTTTCTGTGATATTGAACTTGTATGGTAAACGAGGTTCTTGTAAACAGAGGCGTCCCAAACTTTAGGGTGGCTGTGTCTTTTTGATTTTAATTTCCCTAAGCTAAAGGACCATAAGTGGAAGTGCCCTAGGCTCTGTTGCTTTGTTTTTTAGATGTTTCAGGAAACACCATACACTTCTCCCGAGTGTCTGTTGGCAATTTACATCCCGCCCATCAGCATAACAAGGCTCCCAGTTCTCCATGGCCTGTCCTGCATTTCTGGATTTTACACTTTTTTCAGATGGCCCCTTTGACCTCGGGGAAGTGAGACTTCATTGTAGTGCAGATTTCCTTTGCAAGTTTGCTTGGTTGGCCAAAAAGGGCGTATGCGTTTTTTCCTGAATATATTCAGGAAAAAACGCATACGCCCTTTTTGGCCAAGTGCATCATTGTGGACGTTCTGCCTCTTTTCCTATGCTTTCAATGCAATTCCTGTCTACCTCCTGAAATCGGTTTCCTGCAATTCTGCCCCGCTTTCAAGTCCTCTTGGCAGCCTTACTTCAGTATATTTTTGGACGATAGCTGTCATTGATAACTCTGCAGGTTTGTGAATTACAGTGCCCCTGAGCTCCTTTCTTCACCTCGCTTTCTTGTGACCTGGCCGCAACACCGCAGGATGGCTACAGGCCCTAATCTGGTTCCGGCACGGCACGATGAGCCTTTCGTTAATTCCTCTTCCTGGTGGGAAATGAGAGTTAAATTTGCCCGTCCAGACACCTCCAGCTAGTCTCTCATTGGTTCTCCCTATTCCTGTTCATCTTCCGCAGAAATTGCAAACTGGGCCAAACAGGAGGTTAAAGGGACTGACTCTCCAAGTCGGGAGAGTGTTAGTAAAGCGTCTGGAATGTTGCACCCGAGTACCAGGGTACGAAAACTGAGACATATTTGAACACGTCTCCCGTTCACACGGTTGATCATACTCTGGGTTCCACATGCATGTTTTAGCTGAAGGAAGAATACCTTAAACCTATAGAGTTGAGACCCGTGTAATGGGTACCATGCAATATGACTTCAAAGGGTCTTCATTTGCTCACCGAACCTCTCCAATCCTATCACTGCTGCGTTTATGCCCCTGTACACATGCTTGATTCTCTTTCGGAGACATAGCAATCCATAGGTTTTAAGATACTTACTAGTCAGGTACATTCATAGGCGTTTAATATGCGGTGTTGAGTCCATTTCGTTGAGCAAGGAGTAGCTCTTGTCTATTCCATATTTGGCTTAAGGAACTTTATCTGTGTTCATTTCAATCTCTGGTTTTATGCAGCACCCCAACTCACCTTTACCCTTAAGCAAGCATAAGTTGGTTTTCTAAATTTGAGACCCTGTTCTGTTCTGTAATTCAGTTTGTGTGTAGCCAAGTTTACATTCCGTGTATTACTGATATCTTATGATGTTTCTTTTTCTGTGTGACTTATTTCAGTTAGAATCATCATACCTGAATCCACTCATTGTGCTGCTAAGGGCCTGATGACATAGATTTCATTGCTGAGTGATATTGCTTTGTAAGTAAATACCACATCTTCTTTATCCATTTTTCACTTTCTGCGATGTTGAACTTGTACTGTAAACGAGGTTCTTGTAAACAGAGCCGTTCCAAACTTTGGGGTGCCTGTGTCTTTTTGATTTTAATTTTCCTAAGCTATAGGACAATAAGTGGAAGTGCCCTAGGCTCTGTTGCTTTGTTTTTTAGATGTTTCAGGAAACACCATACACTTCTCCCGAGTGTCTGTTGGCAATTTACATCCCACCCATCAGCATAACAAGGCTCCCAGTTCTCCATGGCCTGTCCTGCCTTTCTGGATTTTACACTTTTTTCAGATGGCCCTTTTGACCGGGGGGAAGTGAGACTTCATTGTAGTGCAGATTTCCTTTGCAAGCTTGCTTGTTTGGCCAAAAAGGGCGTATGCGTTTTTTCCTGAATATATTCAGGAAAAAACGCATACGCCCTTTTTGGCCAAGTGTATCATTGTGGACATTCTGCCTCTTTTCCTATGCTTTCAATGCAATTCCAGTCTACCTCCTGAAATCGGTTTCCTGCAATTCTGCCCCGCTTTCAAGTCCTCTTGGCAGCCTTACTTCAGTATATTTTTGGACGATAGCTGTCATTTATAACTCTGCAGGTTTGTGAATTACAGTGCCCCTGAGCTCCTTTCTTCAACTCGCTTTCTTGTGAGCTGGTCGCAACACCACAGGATGGCTTCAGGCCCTAATCTGGTTCCGGCACGGCACGCTGAGCCTTTGGTTAATTCCTCTTCCTGGTGGGAAATGAGAGATAAATTTGCCCGTCCAGACACCTCCAGCTAGTCTCTCATTGGTTCTCGCTATTCCTGTTCATCTTCCGCAGAAATTGCAAACTAGGCCAAACAGGAGGTTAAAGGGACTGACTCTCCAAGTCGGGAGAGTGTTAGTAAAGCGTCTGGAATGTTGCACCCGAGTACCAGGGTATGAAAACTGAGACATATTTGAACACGTCTCCCGATCACATGGTTGATCATATTCTAGGTTCCACATGCATGTTTTAGCTGAAGGAAGAATACCTTAAACCTGGGTAGTTGAAACCTGTGGAATGGGTACCATGCAATATGATTTCAAAGGGTCTTCATTTGCTCACCGAACCTCTCCAATCCTATCACTGCTGCGTTTATGCCCCTGTACACATGCTTGATTCTCTTTCGGAGACATAGCAATCCATACGTTTTAAGATACTTACTAGTCAGGTACATTCTTAGGCGTTTAATATGTGGTGTTGAGTCCATTTCGTTGAGCAAGGAGTACCTCTTGTCTATTCCATATTTGGCTTAAGGAACTTTATCTGTTCTCATTTCAATCTCTGGTTTTATGCAGCACCCCAACTCACCTTTCCGCTTAAGCAAGCATAAGTTGGTTTTCTAAATTTGAGACCGTGTTCTGTTCTGTAATTCAGTTCCTGTGTAGCCAAGTTTACATTCCGTGTATTACTGATATCTTATGATGTTTCTTTTTCTGTGTGACTTATTTCAGTTAGAATCATCGTACCTGAATCCACTCATTATGCTGCTACGGGCCTGATGACATAGATTTCATTGCTGAGTGATACTGCATTGTACGTAAGTACCACAAGTTCTTTATCCATTTTTCACTTTCTGTGATATTGAACTTGTACAGTAAACGAGGTTCTTGTAAAGAGAGGCATCCCAAACTTTGGGGTGGCTGTGTCTTTTTGATTTTAATTTCCCTAAGCTATAGGACCATAAGTGGAAGTGCCCTAGGCTCTGTTGCTTTGTTTTTTAGATGTTTCAGGAAACACCATACACTTCTCACGAGTGTCTGTTGGCAATTTACATCCCGCCCATCAGCATAACAAGGCTCCCAGTTCTCCATGGCCTGTCCTGCCTTTCTGGATTTTACACTTTTTTCAGATGGCCCTTTTGACCGGGGGGAAGGGAGACTTCATTGTAGTGCAGATTTCCTTTGCAAGCTTGCTTGGTTGGCCAAAAAGGGCGTATGCGTTTTTTCCTGAATATATTCAGGAAAAAACGCATACGCCCTTTTTGGCCAAGTGCATCATTGTGGACGTTCTGCCTCTTTTCCTATGCTTTCAATGCAATTCCAGTCTACCTCCTGAAATCGGTTTCCTGCAATTCTGCCCTGCTTTCAAGTCCTCTTGGCAGCCTTACTTCAGTATATTTTTGGACGATAGCTGTCATTTATAACTCTGCAAGTTTGTGAATTACAGTGCCCCTGAACTCCTTTCTTCAACTCGCTTTCTTGTGAGCTGGCCGCAACACCGCAGGATGGCTTCAGGCCCTAATCTGGTTCCGGCACGGAACGCTGAGCCTTTGGTTATTTCCTCTTCCTGGTGGGAAATGAGAGTTAAATTTGCCCGTCCAGACACCTCCAGCTAGTCTCTCATTGGTTCTCGCTATTCCTGTTCATCTTCCGCAGAAATTGCAAACTGGGCCAAACAGGAGGTTAAAGGCGCTGACTCTCCAAGTGGGGAGAGTGTTAGTAAAGTGTCTGGAATGTTGCACCCGAGTACCAGGGGAGGAAAACTGAGACATATTTGAACACGTCTCCCGTTCACACGGTTGATCATACTCTGGGTTCCACATGCATGTTTTAGCTGAAGGAAGAATACCTTAAACCTAGAGAGTTGAGACCCGTGTAATGGGTACCATGCAATATGACTTCAAAGGGTCTTCATTTGCTCACCGAACCTCTCCAATCTTATCACTGCTGCGTTTATGCCCCTGTACACACGCTTGATTCTCTTTTGGAGACATAGCAATCCATAGGTTTTAACATACTTACTAGTCAGGTACATTCTTAGCCGTTTAATATGCGGTGTTGAGTCCATTTCGTTGAGCAAGGAGTAGCTCTTGTCTATTCCATATTTGGCTTAAGGAACTTTATCTGTGTTCATTTCAATCTCTGGTTTTATGCAGCACCCCAACTCACCTTTACCCTTAAGCAAGCATAAGTTGGTTTTCTAAATTTGAGACCCTGTTCTGTTCTGTAATTCAGTTTGTGTGTAGCCAAGTTTACATTCCGTGTATTACTGATATCTTATGATGTTTCTTTTTCTGTGTGACTTATTTCAGTTAGAATCATCATACCTGAATCCACTCATTGTGCTGCTAAGGGCCTGATGACATAGATTTCATTGCTGAGTGATATTGCTTTGTAAGTAAATACCACAACTTCTTTATCCATTTTTCACTTTCTGCGATGTTGAACTTGTACTGTAAACGAGGTTCTTGTAAACAGAGCCGTTCCAAACTTTGGGGTGGCTGTGTCTTTTTGATTTTAATTTCCCTAAGCTATAGGACCATAAGTGGAAGTGCCCTAGGCTCTGTTGCTTTGTTTTTTAGATGTTTCAGGAAACACCATACACTTCTCCCGAGTGTCTGTTGGCAATTTACATCCCGCCCATCAGCATAACAAGGCTCCCAGTTCTCCATGGCCTGTCCTGCCTTTCTGGATTTTACACTTTTTTCAGATGGCCCTTTTGACCTGGGGGAAGTGAGACTTCATTGTAGTGCAGATTTCCTTTGCAAGCTTGCTTGGTTGGCCAAAAAGGTCGTATGCATTTTTTCCTGAATATATTCAGGAAAAAACGCATACGCCCTTTTTGGCCAAGTGCATCATTGTGGACGTTCTGCCTCTTTTCCTATGCTTTCAATGCAATTCCAGTCTACCTCCTGAAATCGGTTTCCTGCAATTCTGCCGCGCTTTCAAGTCCTCTTGGCAGCCTTACTTCAGTATATTTTTGGACGATAGCTGTCATTTATAACTCTGCAGGTTTGTGAATTACAGTGCCCCTGAGCTCCTTTCTTCAACTCACTTTCTTTTGAGCTGGCCGCAACACCGCAGGATAGCTTCAGGCCCTAATCTTGTTCTGGCACAGCACGCTGAGCCTTTGGTTATTTCCTCTTCCTGGTGGGAAATGAGAGTTAAATTTGCCCGTCCAGACACCTCCAGCTAGTCTCTCATTGGTTCTCGCTATTCCTGTTCATCTTCCGCAGAAATTGCAAACTGGGCCAAACAGGAGGTTAAAGGGACTGACTCTCCAAGTCGGGAGAGTGTTAGTAAAGCGTCTGGAATGTTGCACCCGAGTACCAGGGGAGGAAAACTGAGACATATTTGAACACGTCTCCCGTTCACACGGTTGATCATACTCTGGGTTCCACATGCATGTTTTAGCTGAAGGAAGAATACCTTAAACCTGGAGAGTTGAGACCCGTGTAATGGGTACCATGCAATATGACTTCAAAGGGTCTTCATTTGCTCACCGAACCTCTCCAATCCTATCACTGCTGCGTTTATGCCCCTGTACACACGCTTGATTCTCTTTTGGAGACATAGCAATCCATAGGTTTTAAGATACTTACTAGTCAGGTACTATCTTAGGCGTTTAATTTGGGGTGTTGAGTCCATTTCGTTGAGCAAGGAGTAGCTCTTGTCTATTCCATATTTTGCTTAAGGAACTTTATCTGTGCTCATTTCAATCTCTGGTTTTATGCAGCACCCCAACTCACCTTTCCCCTTAAGCAAGCATAAGTTGGTTTTCTAAATTTGAGACCCTGTTCTGTTTTGGAATTCAGTTCCTGTGTAGCCAAGTTTACATTCCGTGTATTAGTGATATCTTATGATGTTTCTTTTTCTGTGTGACTTATTTCAGTTAGAATCATTGTACTTGAATCCACTCATTATGCTGCTACGGGCCTGATGACATAGATTTCATTGCTGAGTGATATTGCATTGTACATAAGTACCACAACTTCTTTATCCATTTTTCACTTTCTGCGATATTGAACTTGTACCGTATATGAGGTTCTTGTAAACAGAGCCATCCCAAACTTTGGGGTGGCTGTGTCTTTTTGATTTTAATTTCCCTAAACTATAGGACCATAAGTGGAAGTGCCCTAGGCTCTGTTGCTTTGTTTTTTAGATGTTTCAGGAAACACCATACACTTCTCCAGAGTGGCTGTTGGCAATTTACATCCCGCCCATCAGCATAACAAGGCTCCCAGTTCTCCATGGCCTGTCGTGCCTTTATGGATTTTACACTTTTTTCAGATGGCCCTTTTGACCAGGGGAAAGTGAGACTTCATTGTAGTGCAGATTTCCTTTGCAAGCTTGCTTGGTTGGCCAAAAAGTGTGTATGCGTTTTTTCCTGACTATATTCAGGAAAAAACACATACGCCCTTTTTGGCCAAGTGCATCACTGTCGAGGTTCTGACTCTCTTCATATGTTTTAAATGCAATTCCAGTGTACCTCCTGAAATCGGTTTCCTGCAATTCTGCCTTGCTTTCAATGCTTCTTCATAGCCTTACCTCAATATATTTTTTGAAAATAGTTGGCCTTTATAACTCTGCAGGTTTTTGAATTGCAGTGGCCCTTAGCTCCATTTTTCAGCTCTTATTTTTGTGATCTTGCCCCATAACCACAGGATTCCTTGAAGCTCTATTCTTCTTCTGGGGCACCTTGCTGTGCCTTTGGTTAATTCTTCTTACTGATGTGAAATTAGAGTGACATGTGCCCATTGAAACCACTACAGCTAGTTTCTCACTGGTTCCCCCTATTCCCATTCATCCTCCGCACTAACTGCAGACTGTGCGATACCAGAACTTAAAGGCATTGACTCTCCATGTGGGGATGTTGTTAGTAAAGCGGCTGGAATGTCGATCCGGAGCCCCAGGAGAGGAAAAATGAGGTGTGTTTTAGAAACCTTTCCCGATCATATGGTATACCAGTCGCTGGGTTTCCCAAGCATGGTTTAGCTGTAGGAAGATTCCCTTCAACCTGGAGTGTTGGGACCCTTGGAATGAGTAGCATGAAGTATTGCATTAAACTTTCGGCAGTTGCTCACCAAAGCTCACCAATCCTCTCAGCCCCAAGTGTCCAGCCTTATGTCTTATCCAGCTGTGGGTTTATATGTGGTCAATCCAGGTTGCATCACAGCCCCTGAGCGAATTTTGTAAGAATTTTTCTCTCTTTCATTGTTTCAGTGTTTTGTTTTTAAAATTTATTTCTATAATGGGGTTTAGCTCATTTTCACTGCTGTGTTTGTGCCGCTCTGCACACACTTGATTCCCTTATGGAGATATATCAATACATGGGTTTTAAGATTCTTATTACTCAGATATATTTCTCTGTGGTGTATAGGGTGTGTTGAGGCCAGTTCATTGAGCAAGGTGTAGATCTTGTCTAATACCTATTTGGTTTATTGAACGGTATCTGTGCTAATTTCAAACTCTGGTTTTATGCATCACCCCACCTCTCCTTTCCCCTTAAGCTGACATAAGTGTGTTTTCTAAATGTGAGACACTGTTCTGTTCTGTAATTCATTTCTTGTGCAGCCATATTTACCCTCCCTCTATAAGTGATATCTTATGATATGTTTCTTTTTCTGTTTGACTTATTTCAAGTAGTATTATCGGACCTAAATCCACTCTTTATCCTTCTACTAGCCTTATTACATTGATTTCATGGTGAAGAGATATTCCATTGTACATAAGTACCACATCTTCTTTATCCATTGTTCTCTTTCCTGGGATATTTAAGGTGTACTGAAGTTGAGGTTCTTGTAAACAGAGTAGCCCTAAACTGTGGTGTGCTTGTGTCTTGTTGATTTTTAGACTTCCCTAGATATACTCCCATGATTGGAAGTGTCCTATGCTCTGTAGCTCTGTTTTTTAGATGATTTAGGAACCACCATACACTTCTCCAGAGTGGCTCTCGGCAGTTCACACACTGCCCATCAGCGTATAAAGGCTCCCTGTTCTCCATGGCCTGTCCTGCATTTCTGGTTTTTACAATTTTTTAGGATGGCCCTTTTGACCGGTGGGAAGTGAGACTTCTTTGTTGTGCACATTTGCATTGCTTGCTTGCTTCGTTGCCCATAAAGTGCGTATGCGTTTTTTCCTGGATATAATCAGGAAAAAACGCATACGCCCTTTTGGGCCAACTGCATCATTGTCGAAATTCTGCCGCTTTTCATGTGCGTTAAAGACGAGTCCAATCTATCTCTTGAAATCTGTTTCTTGCAATTCTGTCTTGCATTCAGATCCTCTTCTTTGCCTTACCTCAACATATTTTTGGACGTTAGTTTTCATTTATAACTCTGCAGGTTTGTGAATTGCAGTGACCCTGAGCTCCATTTTTTAAGTTGCTCTTTTGTGAGCTGGCCTCAAACCCGCAGGATTGCTTCAGGCCCTATTTTGGCTCCGGCGAGGCAGGCTGAGCCTTTCTTTAATTCTTATTCTTAATGGGAAATTAGAGTGATATGTGCCCGTCCAAACCCCTACAACTATTCTCTCATTGGTTCCCCCTCTTCCCGTTCATCCTCCTCACAATTTGCAAAATGTGTGAAACAGAATTTGAAATGTGCTGATTCTCCACGTGGGGAGATTCTAAGTAACGTGGCTGGAATGGTGAACAGGAGCACCAGGAGAGGATAAATGAGGTGCATTTTAGACACATCTCCCGATCACATGGTGTACAGTCCTCTGGGTTTTCCATGCATGTTTTAGCTGTAGGAAGATCGCTTGAACCTGCAGATTTGGGACCCATTGAATGGGTACCAGGTAGTATTACTTTAAAGGATGTGCATTTCCTCACCCAACCTCACATTTCTCTTAGCGCAAACAGTTTCCAGCCTTATGTCTCATCCTGCTGTGGGTCTAGATGTGTTCAATCCATGTTGCATCACCGTCCCTGAGGAAAAGTTGTAAGAGGTTTTCTCTGTCTCTCTGTCGTTTATTTTTTTCAATTTATTACTATATTGGTTACAGCTGATTTTCAAAGCTCTGTTTCTTGCTGCTGTACATCCACTTGATTCACGTACAGAGAGACATCAATAAATTCTTTTTCAGATTCTTACCAGTCGTATATATTCTTTTCCGGTGACTTGAGTGTGCTGAGTGCAGTTCTTTTAGCTACCGTGTAGGCCTTGTTGATTATCAGTTTGGTATTTGGAATGGTATCTTTGCTAATTTCAACCTCCTGGATGATGCCTCACCCCTCCCCACCTTTCCCGTTTAGCAGCCTTATGCGTGTTTTCTACATATTTGACTATGTTTTTGTTTTGTAATTTATTTCATGTGTAGCCATTTTGGATTCCACCTTTAAGTGATATCTTATGATATGTGTCTTTTTCTTTTTGAATTCTGTCACTTAGAATGATCATACGTAACTCCTCTGGAGTTGTTACAACTGGCCATATTTCATTGATTTCCAAGTTGAATAATATTCCACTCTACCTAAGTACCACATCTCTATCCATTTTTTCCCTCCAGAGACATTTAAGTTATATCCTAGTCGAGGATCTTTTAAACAGAGAGGGGGTAAACATTGGGGTGCCTGTGTCCTCTCGATTTTTGTTTTTCCCAAGATATACGCCCATGAGTGCAAGTGCCCTATGCTCTGTAGCTCATTTTTTAGATGCTTTAGTAAACACAATACACTTCTCCAGAATGGCCGTTGGCAATATACATTTCCACTATAAGTCTCACAGGGCTCCCTCTTCTCCTTGCCCTGTCCTGCATTTCTGTTGTTTACGTTTTATGAGGATGGCTCTTCTGACTGATGCGAAGTGATATCTTTTGTAGTATTGACTTCCAGTGCCCACCTGTTTGGTTGGCTAAAAAAGTGTATGCCCTTTTCTTGAATATATACAGAAAAAAACGCATACACCCTTTTTGGCCAACTGCAATGTTGGCAATGTTCAGCTCCTTTTCTTGTGCTTAATGGCGAGTCCTTTCTACCTCCTCAAATCCCTTTCCTGCCATTCTCCCTTGCTTACAAGTCCTTTTCTCTGACTTTCCTCAAGACATTTTTCAGTGATGGATATTTTCAACTCTGCAGTTTTGTGAATTTTACTGCCCCTGAGTTCCATTGTTCAACTTGTGTTTATGGGAACTGGCCACAAAGCAGCGGGATTTCCTCAAGCCCTATACTGTTTCCATGGGCAACCCTAGCCTTTGGTCAATTCGTCTTCCTGATTGGAAATTAGAGTGACATGTGCCTGTCTGAACACCTAGGACTTGTCTCTCTTTGTTCCTCATCCTTCCGCTTCATCCTCTGGACAAATTCCAAACTGTACGCAACAGGATGTTGACAGTGCTGACATCTCCAAGTGGGGAGACTGTTAGTAAAGACGCTGGAGGGGTGAACCCGAGCACCAGGAGATGAGGAGATGAGATGCCTTTTCCAAACTCTTCCCGATCAGACGGTATACCATCCTCTGGGTGTGACAGACATGTTTTAGCAGTAGGAAGAGTCCCATTCATGTAAGGAGAACACCAGGGCTTTTTCAAAATCAGTGTCTCCCCGAAACCCAAACTGGGGAAGTTTTTAAGCTACGGCTACACATATGTTCATTAAGGGCCTTGGGAAGTAGGCAGAGTCCAAACTTTAGATGATTGAAGTCTTCAGGGTCAGAAGCACTCACCACCAGCTTCCCTTAGGCTACACTTTAACTGTCATTGATAGATGATGTCAATAAAAATATCTATTCTTTTTCAGATTATTTCCCCTTATAGGTTATTGCAAAATGTTGAGTGTAGTTCCCTGTGCTATACAGTAGTTCCTTGTTGATGATCTATTTTATACATAGCAGTGTGTATGTGTTAATTCCAAACTGTTAATTTATCCCTCCTCCCACCTTTCCCCTTTGGTAATAATAAATTATAAGATTTTATACTTCTCAGAAATGGGGGAGCTGAAAGAGAGGTATCATTTTCAATGGAAAAGCATTTAAAACAAGATTGAAGGTTTAACCAAGATTATTAGATGTACATCCTTGGAAAGAAATCACTTCGTTTCTCTAATATTGACCTGACAAATAAGACAAACCTTTTCACTGAACTTGCTTATAAAAAGTGATGGAAATATCAAATGGAAGTGTTAAAAACATCTTATTTTACCCGAGCCTTATACACTGTTCTATGTTAACTACAGTTTGGCTCACACATCTGTTCATTGAGGTTACAATAGTCTCAATTTCTGTTACTGATCCTCCAGAGTGGACCCCAACGAGTGTCCCCCTGCCCAGAGTCATTGGGGCCAACAGATCGAGACTGAGTTTGGTTCACAAGCAAAGGAAACTTTATATTTTGATCAGAGAATGGAGAGGTGAGAGCATGCACTACCCCGTGGGCTGTGGGCTGGGCTGCTGTGTAGAGATCCTGTCAGAGTCAGTGGGAGGGAGGGAGGCGGCGGAGCTCTCGAGGGCCGGGTTGGCTGTAGCTCAGGCTCTATATCGTGGAGTCTGCACTGGGCCCCAGGAGCTGAGGTGTCGACCCAGCCATTCTGCACTAGGAAATCTGGTCTGAAGTGCCGGGTGTGGAACCTCTGCATGCGGGACCCTAGGAGCACGTGAAATTAGACAAAGCACAAAGGATAAAAAAGGTTAGACTTGACTTTATTGCCCAGATTCTATTTTTATCTCCCAGGGATTTTTAATGGGCTTTGCTGGGGACAAACCCCTCCTCTGCCTTTTGTCCCGTTCCTCATTCTTGGAGTGCTGAGGGTGCAGACCCTTCTTCTGTAACTGCTGAGTGCTGAGTTGGGAGCCCTCATACCCTGGGGCGAGGGTCAGAGCTTCTCCCCAGCAGCCTCCCGGTGACGTTGATTGTCCCCAGGACCCCTGTCTCCCTGCTCGTCTGCCTGAGCACCAGCATTGGAAGTGTTATAGATTCTAATGACCTTTAAGGGTCCAGGAAAGAGATGTGCAGAGACGCTGTGGGGGCCGGTTTCACCCCACCCCACATTTGTTCGGCCACCTTAGGCTGACCGTTTCTGCCAGCCTAGATGCTCTGACCAGTAGTCTGCGCTTTCTTCAATTAGGCCCCTGAATTAACGTACAAACAGCACCAGGTGTCAGAGCCCTGCCCGCTCAACTCCCAGACAGTCCAGGGTCAGTGGTGATCAAGGACCATGATGGCCACTGAGTCAACAGCCTTTTGAAGTAAACAGGAGTCCAGCCGGTCTTATTGGCCACCATCATCACGGTGTCTGTAGGCTTTTCTATGGTGACAGTGTGGTATACTGTTCCCCCGCCAAGATTATTAGCTCCCCTCTGGGTGCAGTAAGTCCTGCAAGCAGTAGTCTACTCTTTTGGGACACACTCTTGTTGTTTTATGAGAGAAACTCCAGGTCAAGTGATGTTCACACGAGTCGTCATGGTGCCCTGTTGCCCCCGGTTATCTCTCTGGATGTTGGAGTTGGAGGGCCTCCTCACTCGAGGTCGGTGTGCCCACGGAGCGAACCCTGCAACTTCAGGGCATGGTTGGTGGTTAGGATCACCACGTGGGGTCCTTTTCCCTTAGGAGGGAGGTGGCCTTTTGGGCTGCTGATTTCCAGGTTTTTAGATACCGCCAGTATCTTGGCCAGATGTGGCAGTGGGCCAAGCCCCTTAGTGACCGTAGTTTATCCTACCTGGATGGCATTCTTGCATTGTTCCATTTCAAGTGGTCCCAGTTTTTGCACTAATTCTCCAATGGTGATTCACCTTTCACCGGGAATGTAAAGGTCAAAGGGTTTAGCTAAATTAGGGAGTTCCAGGGCAAGGGTCTGAATTGACTGCTCTTTCCATTCTTGAAAAGCCACTTCTGGATTCTATTCAAAAGGATCATCATCTTTTCCTTTCAGTGTTTCATATAGAGGTCCAGCTAGTAGACTGTAGTTAGGGATCCAGAAGCAGCAAACCCTGGCCTCCCCAGGCTGTCTTCTTGTTTTAGAAAGGGGTAAGGCTGAAAACGGTTTCTTCCCTTTCCTGGGATGGGCTTCTCCGACCTTCTGTGAGAATGAAGCCCAGGCAGGTCACTGCAGTCTGTGATATTTGAGCTTTTTCTTGGACAACTTCTATCCTTTATTGGCTTGGTAGTTCAGAGGCCTCCTTAGTAGGGCTGGCGATCAGAATGTCGTCTGCATATTGAAGGAGGGTTTCCTTTTCCAGAGGCAGAACTTTTAGGTCTTTAGCTAAGCTTTCCCCAAAGATGGTGTGGGAATTTTTGCACCCTTGGGGCCAGACGGCCCGGAAGTATTGTTTTAGTTGTATGTTGAGTCCTGCCACTCACAAGCCAAAATTTCTTGTGACTCTGGGACTAATGGAATACAAAAGAAGGCATCATTGAAGACTAATACAGAATACCATGTCCTGGTGGTTGGTAGAATGACCAGCAGGGTGTAGCAATTAGGAGCAACTGGAGGTATATCCTTGGTGGCTTCACTGACTGTCCTGACATCCTTTACCAGGTCCCCAGCAGCCCATGGGGCTCTCGTGGTCAGACCAATCGCAGAATATGGAGCTCACCTGGGCAGGTACCCCAACCCCACCCCAGCCCACGGAGCTCTCGTGGTCAGGCCCCTCCCAGGATACAGAGCTACCCTTGCAGGTACCGTGGCAGGGCTGGGCACACAGGAACCGTGCACATAGCCCTCATTGCAGAGCACCCCCAGCTCACCTGTCGCTCAGAGCTGACACAGAGCACCTCAGAGCAGGACTTGAACTAACAAACAGCAGCTGCGACAGGTCTGTGACCCTGGGCATCACTCCGTGAGGCCTCCCTCCACCTGGTCTTCCAGAGACTTCCACTGCACCCGGGGCACCAGGCCTCTGTCTCCAACCACCACCCACCCCTCCTCTCCCTGACTCCTGGGTTCCTCTCATTAGGAGAGGGTTTTCTTGAAGTTGTCTCCCACTCATGGGCCAGATAAAATGATTAGAAAACAAGCCAAAGCTGCAGCCTCTTGTCTATCCTGACTCTCAGGAGCCCACACCTGTTCCTTGGACCTGGCCGGTTCAGCAAGTTCCATTTTCTGCAACTTTGAGCCCCTGAGGGGTGATGATTGGCTGACCTGGGCAGCCTTACCGTGCCGGCCAGCCCTCCCCAGGTGTGCCTGGGTTGAGATCAATATAAATACCACTCCAGGCAGCAAGAGCCCCTGCAGCCGTGCCTGACACCATTTTCTCTGCCCTGTCAGCAGTCTCGGGGCTGGGCTGGTGGGAGGGAGTGAGAGGCCACGGCTTTGTGGGTGGCCCAGTGTGAGTGGGGCTCTGCTGGACTTTCTGCAGCAGTTGCCAGGCTGCCACCTGCTAAAGAAGAGGATGTGTCACCCATACCTGCTGCTGGAATTTCTCCCTGGGCAAAGGTGAGGAAGGAAAAAAGCAGTGGGGGCAGGGACAGGACGGGTATCTCAGGCAGGGAAATGGAAATCTTCCAGAAGAGCACCCAGGGCCAGGACCATCCTGGCTGGCCTGCAGGCACCAAGTCGGCCGGCATGCTGTCACGCATGTGGCTCTATGGCCCTTCCTCTAGGCTTTCAAGGACTTGTATATATTCAGGTGTTTTACCTGGGACGGGTGGGAATAGTTCAGCAGCAACTGACCTGGGGCTCAGCTCACGTTTACTCACAGATGCCTCGGCATGGTGCCCCAGCTTTGCAATGAGGACGCTTGTTGCGTGGGGGCTGCTGGCTGAATGGGAGACGATTCCCCACCATTGACCAACTTCAGAATTGTTTACAACTGGAGCAAGTGCCCTGATACTGTTTTCCTCTGTGTAACTGGTGGGTTCTGTGTTTTTTTTCTCTTTTTCGTTTTTGGTTCAAGGTAGATTTTATTCCTCTTTTTTGTATTTACAGATATAAGCATGGAAATAATTTATTCATATGAATACATGTATGTGCAGGGAATAATTGTTTATTCTGTTTTATTTTTAAAATTTTATTTCTTTTTAATTTTGAATTTTATTTTATATTTTTATACAGCAGGTTCTTATTGGTTATCTATTTTATACATATAAATGTATACATGCCAATCCCAGTCTCTCAACTCCTCCCACCACCAACCCCCCAACAGCTTTCCCCCTTGTTGTCCATACGTTTGTTGTCTACATCTGTTGCTCTATTTATGCCTTGCAAAATGGTTAATCTGTACAGTTTTTCTAGGTTCCACATATATGCATGAATATACAAGATTTGTTTTTCTCTTTCTGACTTACTTCACTCTGTATGACAGTCTCTAGATCCATCGACGTCTCTACAAATGACCCAATTTCATTCCTTTTCATGGCTTAGTAATATTCCATTTTATATATGTACCACAGCTTTATGCATTCGTCTGTCTGTGGGCATTTAGGTTGCTTCCATTACCTCGATATTGTAAATAGTGATGCAATGAACATTGCGGTGAATGACTCTTTTTGATTTATGGTTTTGTCTGGGTATATGTCCAGTACTGGGATTGCTGTATCATATGGTAATTCTATTGTTAGTTTCTTAAGAAATTCCATATTGTTCTCCATAATGACTGTATCAATTTATATTCCCAACAATAGTGGAAGAGGGTTCCTTTTCTCCACACCCTTTCCAGCATTTTTTGTTTGTAGATTTTCTATGATGCCTATTCTACCAGGTGTGAGGTGATACCTCATTGTTGAATCCATTTCGTTGAGCAAGGGGTAGGTCTTGTCTATTACATATTTGGCTTATGGAACGGTATCTGTGCTAATTTCAAACTCTGCTTTTATGCAGCACCCCAACTCACCTTCCCCCTTAAGCAAGCATAAGTTGGTTTTCTAAATTTGAGACCATGTTCTGTTTTGTAATTCAGTTCATGTGTAGCCAAGTTCACATTCCGTGTATTAGTGATACCTTAGGATGTTTCTTTTTCTGTGTGACTTATTTCACTTAGAATCATCGTGCCTCAATCCACTCATTATGCTGGTACGGGCCTGGTGACATAGATTTCATTGCTGAGTGGTATTCTGTTGTACATAAGTACCGCAACTTCTTTATCCATTATTTGCTCTCTGGGATATTTAACTTGTGCCACAGAAGAGATTCCTGTAAAAAGAGCCGTCCCAAATTTTGGGGTGGCTGTGTCTTTTTGATTTTAATTTCCCTAAGCTATAGGACCATCAGTGGAAGTGCCCTAGGCTCTGTTGCTTTGTTTTTTAGATGTTTCAGGAAACACCATACACTTCTCCCGAGTGTCTGTTGGCAATTTACATCCCGCCCATCAGCATAACAAGGCTCCCAGTTCTCCATGGCCTGTCCTGCATTTCTGGATTTTACACTTTTTTCAGATGGCCCTTTTGACCTGGGGGAAGTGAGACTTCATTGTAGTGCAGATTTCCTTTGCAAGTTTGTTTGCTTGGCCAAAATGGGCGTATGCGTTTTTTCCTGAATATATTCAGGAAAAAACGCATACGCCCATTTTGGCCAAGTGCATCATTGTGGACGTTCTGCCTCTTTTCCTATGCTTTCAATGCAATTCCAGTCTACCTCCTGAAATCGGTTTCCTGCAATTGTGCCCCGCTTTCAAGTCCTCTTGGCAGCCTTACTTCAGTATATTTTTGGACGATAGCTGTCATTTATAACTTTGCAGGTTTCTGAATTACAGTGCCCCTGAGCTCCTTTCTTCAACTCGCTTTCTTTTGAGCTGGCCGCAACACCGCAGGATGGCTTCAGGCCCTAATCTGCTTCCGGCACGGCACGCTGAGCCTTTGGTTATTTCCTCTTCCTGTTGGGAAATGAGAGTTAAATATGCCCATCCAGGCACCTCCAGCTAGTCTCTCATTGGTTCTCGCTATTCCTGTTCATCTTCCGCAGAAATTGCAAACTGGGCCAAACAGGACGTTAAAGGCGCTGACTCTCCAAGTGGGGAGAGTGTTAGTAAAGCGTCTGGAATGTTGCACCCGAGTACCAGGGTAGGAAACCTGAGTCATATTTGAACATGTCTCCCGTTCACACGGTTGATCATACTCTGGGTTCCACATGCATGTTTTAGCTGAAGGAAGAATACCTTAAACCTGGGTAGTTGAAACCCGTGGAATGGGTACCATGCAATATGACTTCAAAGGGTCTTCATTTGCTCACCGAACCTCTCCAATCCTATCACTGCTGCGTTTATGCCCCTGTACACACTCTTGATTCTCTTTCGGAGAAATAGCAATCCATAGGTTTTAAGATACTTACTAGTCAGGTACATTCTTAGGCGTTTAATATGGGGTGTTGAGTCCATTTCGTTGAGCAAGGAGTAGCTCTTGTCTATTCCATATTTGGCTTAAGGAACTTTATCTGTGCTCATTTCAATCTCTGGTTTTATGCAGCACCCCAACTCACCTTTCCCCTTAAGCAAGCATAAGTTGGTTTTCTAAATTTGAGACCCTGTTCTGTTTTGGAATTCAGTTCCTGTGTAGCCAAGGTTACATTCCGTGTATTAGTGATATCTTATGATGTTTCTTTTTCTGTGTGACTTATTTCAGTTAGAATCATCGTACCTGAATCCACTCATTATGCTGCTACGGGCCTGATGACATAGATTTCATTGCTGAGTGATACTGCATTGTACGTAAGTACCACAAGTTCTTTATCCATTTTTCACTTTCTGTGATATTGAACTTGTACGGTAAACGAGGTTCTTGTAAACAGAGGCGTCCCAAACTTTGGGGTGGCTGTGTCTTTTTGATTTTAATTTCCCTAATCTCTAGGACCATAAGTGGAAGTGCCCTAGGCTCTGTTGCTTTGTTTTTTAGATGTTTCAGGAAACACCATACACTTCTCCCGAGTGTCTGTTGGCAATTTACATCCCGCCCATCAGCATAACAAGGCTCCCAGTTCTCCATGGCCTGTCCTGCCTTTCTGGATTTTACACTTTTTTCAGATGGCCCTTTTGACCGGGGGGAAGTGAGACTTCATTGTAGTGCAGATTTCCTTTGCAAGCTTGCTTGGTTGGCCAAAAAGGGCGTATGCGTTTTTTCCTGAATATATTCAGGAAAAAAACGCATACGCCCTTTTTGGCCAAGTGCATCATTGTGGACGCTCTGCCTCTTTTCCTATGCTTTCAATGCAATTCCAGTCTACCTCCTGAAATCGGTTTCCTGCACTTCCGCCCCACTTTCAAGTCCTCTTGGCAGCCTTACTTCAGTATATTTTTGGACGATAGCTGTCATTTATAACTCTGCAGGTTTGTGAATTACAGTGCCCCTGAGCTCCTTTCTTCAACTCGTTTTCTTGTGAGCTGGCCGCAACACCGCAGGATGGCTTCAGGCCCTAATCTGGTTCTGGCACGGCACGCTCAGCCTTTGGTTATTTACTCTTCCTGGTGGGAAATGAGAGTTAAATTTGCCCGTCCAGACACCTCCAGCTAGTCTCTCATTGGTTCTCGCTATTCCTGTTTATCTTCCGCAGAAATTGCAAACTGGGCCAAACAGGAGGTTAAAGGCGCAGACTCTCCAAGTGGGGAGAGTGTTAGTAAAGCGTCTGGAATGTTGCACCCGAGTACCAGGGGAGGAAAACTGAGACATATTTGAACATATCTCCCGTTCACACGGTTGATCATACTCTGGGTTCCACATGCATGTTTTAGCTGAAGGAAGAATACATTAAACCTGGGTAGTTGAAACCCGTGGAATGGGTAACATGCAATATGACTTCAAAGGGTCTTCATTTGCTCACCGAACCTCTCCAATCCTATCACTGCTGCGTTTATGCCCCTGTACACATGCTTGATTCTCTTTTGGAGACATAGCAATGCATAGGTTTTAAGATATTTACTAGTCAGGTACATTCTTAGGCATTTAATGTGCGGTGTTGAGTCCATTTCGTTGAGCAAGGAGTAGCTCTTGTCTATTCCATATTTGGCTTAAGGAACTTTATCTGTGCTCATTTCAATCTCTGGTTTTATGCAGCACCCCAAATCACCTTTCCCCTTAAGCAAGCATAAGTTGGTTTTCTAAATTTGAGACCCTGTTCTGTTCTGTAATTCAGTTTGTGTGTAGCCAAGTTTACATTCCGTGTATTACTGATATCTTATGATGTTTCTTTTTCTGTGTGACTTATTTCAGTTAGAATCATCGTACCTGAATCCACTCATTATGCTGCTACGGGCCTGATGACATAGATTTCATTGCTGAGTGATACTGCATTGTACGTAAGTACCACAAGTTCTTTATCCATTTTTCACTTTCTGTGATATTGAACTTGTACAGTAAACGAGGTTCTTGTAAACAGAGGCATCCCAAACTTTGGGGTGGCTGTGTCTTTTTGATTTTAATTTCCCTAAGCTATAGGACCATAAGTGGAAGTGCCCTAGGCTCTGTTGCTTTGTTTTTTAGATGTTTCAGGAAACACCATACACTTCTCCCGAGTGTCTGTTGGCAATTTACATCCCGCCCATCAGCATAACAAGGCTCCAAGTTCTCCATGGCCTGTCCTGCCTTTCTGGATTTTACACTTTTTTCAGATGGCCTTTTTGACCGGGGGGAAGTGAGACTTCATTGTAGTGCAGATTTCATTTGCAAGCTTGCTTGCTTGGCCAAAAAGGGCGTATGCGTTTTTTCCTGAATATATTCAGGAAAAAACGCATACGCCCTTTTTGGCCAAGTGCATCATTGTGGACATTCTGCCTCTTTTCCTATGCTTTCAATGCAATTCCAGTCTACCTCCTGAAATCGGTTTCCTGCAATTCTGCCCCGCTTTCAAGTCCTCTTGGCAGCCTTACTTCAGTATATTTTTGGACGATAGCTGTCATTTATAACTCTGCAGGTTTGTGAATTACAGTGCCCCTGAGCTCCTTTCTTCAACTCGCTTTCTTGTGAGCTGGCCGCAACACCGCAGGATGGCTTCAGGCCCTAATCTGGTTCCGGAACGGCACGCTGAGCCTTTGGTTATTTCCTCTTCCTGGTGGGAAATGAGAGTTAAATTTGCCCGTCCAGACACCTCCAGCTAGTCTCTCATTGGTTCTCGCTATTCCTGTTCATCTTCCGCAGAAATTGCAAACTGGGCCAAACAGGAGGTTAAAGGTGCTGACTCTCCAAGTGGGGAGATAGTTAGTAAAGCGTCTGGAATGTTGCACCCGAGTACCAGGGGAGGAAAACTGAGACATATTTGAACACGTCTCCCGTTCACACGGTTGATCATACTCTGGGTTCCACATGCATGTTTTAGCTGAAGGAAGAATACATTAAACCTGGGTAGTTGAAACCTGTGGAATGGGTACCATGCAATATGACTTCAAAGGGTCTTCATTTGTTCACCGAACCTCTCCAATCCTATCACTGCTGCGTTTATGCCCCTGTACACATGCTTGATTCTCTTTCGGAGACATAGCAATCCATAGGTTTTAAGATATTTACTAGTCAGGTACATTCTTAGGCATTTAATGTGCGGTGTTGAGTCCATTTCGTTGAGCAAGGAGTAGCTCTTGTCTATTCCATATTTGGCTTAAGGAACTTTATCTGTGCTCATTTCAGTCTCTGGATTTATGCAGCACCCCAACTCACCTTTACCCTTAAGCAAGCATAAGTTGGTTTTCTAAATTTGAGACCCTGTTCTGTTCTGTAATTCAGTTCCTGTGTAGCCAAGTTTACATTCCGTGTATTACTGATATCTTATGATGTTTCTTTTTCTGTGTGACTTATTTCAGTTAGAATCATCATACCTGAATCCACTCATTGTGCTGCTATGGGCCTGATGACATAGATTTCATTGCTGAGTGATATTGCTTTGTAAGTAAATACCACAACTTCTTTATCCATTTTTCACTTTCTGCGATGTTGAACTTGTACGGTAAACGAGGTTCTTGTAAACAGAGCCGTTCCAAACTTTGGGGTGACTGTGTCTTTTTGATTTTAATTTCCCTAAGCTATAGGACCATAAGTGGAAGTGCCCTAGGCTCTGTTGCTTTGTTTTTTAGATGTTTCAGGAAACACCATACACTTCTCCCGAGTGTCTGTTGGCAATTTACATCCCGCCCATCAGCATAACAAGTCTCCCAGTTCTCCATGGCCTGTCCTGCCTTTCTGGATTTTACACTTTTTTCAGATGACCCTTTTGACCGGGGGGAAGTGAGACTTCATTGTAGTGCATATTTCCTTTGCAAGCTTGCTTGGTTGGCCAAAAAGGGCGTATGCGTTTTTTCCTGAATATATTCAGGAAAAAACGCATACGCCCTTTTTGGCCAAGTGCATCATTGTGGACGTTCTGCCTCTTTTCCTATGCTTTCAATGCAATTCCTGTCTACCTCCTGAAATCGGTTTCCTGCAATTCTGCCCCGCTTTCAAGTCCTCTTGGCAGCCTTACTTCAGTATATTTTTGGACGATAGCTGTCATTTATAACTCTGCAGGTTTGTGAATTACAGTGCCCCTGAGCTCCTTTCTTCAACTCGTTTTCTTGTGAGCTGGCCGCAACACCGCAGGATGGCTTCAGGCCCTAATCTGGTTCTGGCACGGCACGCTCAGCCTTTGGTTATTTACTCTTCCTTGTGGGAAATTAGAGTTAAATTTGCCCGTCCAGACACCTCCAGCTAGTCTCTCATTGGTTCTCGCTATTCCTGTTTATCTTCCGCAGAAATTGCAAACTGGGCCAAACAGGAGGTTAAAGGCGCTGACTCTCCAAGTGGGGAGAGTGTTAGTAAAGCATCTGGTATGTTGCACCCGAGTACCAGGGGAGGAAAACTGAGACATATTTGAACATGTCTCCCGTTCACACGGTTGATCATACTCTGGGTTCCACATGCATGTTTTAGCTGAAGGAAGAATACATTAAAACTGGGTAGTTGAAACCCGTGGAATGGGTACCATACAATATGACTTCAAAGGGTCTTCATTTGCTCACCGAACCTCTCCAATCCTATCACTGCTGCGTTTATGCCCCTGTACACATGCTTGATTCTCTCTTGGAGACATAGCAATCCATAGGTTTTAAGATACTTACTAGTCAGGTACATTCTTAGGCGTTTAATATGCGGTGTTGAGTCCATTTCGTTGAGCAAGGAGTAGCTCTTGTCTATTCCATATTTGGCTTAAGGAACTTTATCTGTGCTCATTTCAATCTCTGGTTTTATGCAGCACCCCAACTCACCTTTCCCCTTAAGCAAGCATAAGTTGGTTTTCTAAATTTGAGACCCTGTTCTGTTTTGGAATTCAGTTCCTGTGTAGCCAAGTTTACATTCCGTGTATTAGTGATATCTTATGATGTTTCTTTTTCTGTGTGACTTATTTCAATTAGAATCATCGTACCTGAATCCACTCATTATGCTGCTACGGGCCTGATGACATAGATTTCATTGCTGAGTGATACTGCATTGTACGTAAGTACCACATGTTCTTTATCCATTTTTCACTTTCTGTGATATTGAACTTGTATGGTAAACGAGGTTCTTGTAAACAGAGGCGTCCCAAACTTTGGGGTGGCTGTGTCTTTTTGATTTTAATTTCCCTAAGCTATAGGACCATAAGTGGAAGTGCCCTAGGCTCTGTTGCTTTGTTTTTTAGATGTTTCAGGAAACACCATACACTTCTCCCGAGTGTCTGTTGGCAATTTACATCCCGCCCATCAGCATAACAAGTCTCCCAGTTCTCCATGGCCTGTCCTGCCTTTCTGGATTTTACACTTTTTTCAGATGACCCTTTTGACCGGGGGGAAGTGAGACTTCATTGTAGTGCAGATTTCCTTTGCAAGCTTGCTTGGTTGGCCAAAAAGGGCGTATGCGTTTTTTCCTGAATATATTCAGGAAAAAACGCATACGCCCTTTTTGGCCAAGTGCATCATTGTGGACGTTCTGCCTCTTTTCCTATGCTTTCAATGCAATTCCAGTCTACCTCCTGAAATCGGTTTCCTGCAATGCTGCCCCGCTTTCAAGTCCTCTTGGCAGCCTTACTTCAGTATATTTTTGGACGATAGCTGTCATTTATAACTCTGCAGGTTTGTGCATTACAGTGCCCCTGAGCTCCTTTCTTCAACTCGCTTTCTTGTGAGCTGGCCGCAACACCGCAGGATGGCTTCAGGCCCTAATCTTGTTCCGGCACGGCACGCTGAGCCTTTGGTTATTTCCTCTTCCTGGTGGGAAATGAGAGTTAAATTTGCCCGTCCAGACACCTCCAGCTAGTCTCTCATTGGTTCTCGCTATTCCTGTTCATCTTCCGCAGAAATTGCAAACTGGGCCAAACAGGACGTTAAAGGCGCTGACTCTCCAAGTGGGGAGAGTGTTAGTAAAGCGTCTGGAATGTTGCACCCGAGTACCAGGGGAGGAAAACTGAGACATATTTGAACACGTCTCCCGTTCACACGGTTGATCATACTCTGGGTTCCACATGCATGTTTTAGCTGAAGGAAGAATAGCTTAAACCAGGAGAGTAGAGACCCGTGGAATGGGTACCATGCAATATGACTTCAAAGGGTCTTCATTTGCTCACCGAACCTCTCCAATCCTATCACTGCTGCATTTATGCCCCTGTACACATGCTTGATTCTCTTTCGGAGAGATAGCAATCCATAGGTTTTAAGATACTTACTAGTCAGGTACATTCTTAGGCGTTTAATATGGGGTGTTGAGTCCATTTCGTTGAGCAAGGAGTAGCTCTTGTCTATTCCATATTTGGCTTAAGGAACTTTATCTGTGCTCATTTCAATCTCTGGTTTTATGCAGCACCCCAACTCACCTTTCCCCTTAAGCAAGCATAAGTTGGTTTTCTAAATTTGAGACCCTGTTCTGTTTTGGAATTCAGTTCCTGTGTAGCCAAGTTTACATTCCGTGTATTAGTGATATCTTATGATGTTTCTTTTTCTGTGTGACTTATTTCAGTTAGAATCATCGTACCTTAATCCACTCATTATGCTGCTACGGGCCTGATGACATAGATTTCAATGATGAGTGATATTGCTTTGTACGTAAGTACCACAAGTTCTTTATCCATTTTTCACTTTCTGTGATATTGAACTTGTATGGTAAACGAGGTTCCTGTAAACAGAGGCGTCCCAAACTTTGGGGTGGCTGTGTCTTTTATATTTTAATTTCCCTAAGCTATAGGACCATAAGTGGAAGTGCCCTAGGCTCTGTTGCTTTGTTTTTTAGATGTTTCAGGAAACACCATACACTTCTCCCGAGTGTCTGTTGGCAATTTACATCCCGCCCATCAGCATAACAAGGCTCCCAGTTCTCCATGGCCTGTCCTGCCTTTCTGGATTTTACACTTTTTTCAGATGGCCCTTTTGACCGGGGGTAAGTGAGACCTCATTGTAGTGCAGATTTCCTTTGCAAGGTTGCTTGGTTGGCCAAAAAGTGTGTATGCATTTTTTCCTGAATATATTCAGGAAAAAACGCATACGCCCTTTTTGGCCAAGTGCATCATTGTGGACGTTCTGCCTCTTTTCCTATGCTTTCAATGCAATTCCAGTCTACCTCCTGAAATCGGTTTCCTGCAATTCTGTCGCGCTTTAAGTCCTCTTGGCAGCCTTACTTCAGTATATTTTTGGACGATAGCTGTCATTTATAACTCTGCAGGTTTCTGAATTACAGAGCCCCTGAGCTCCTTTCTTCAACTCGTTTTCTTGTGAGCTGGCCGCAACACCGCAGGATGGCTTCAGGCCCTAATCTGGTTCCGGCACGGCACGCTGAGCCTTTGGTTAATTCCTCTTCCTGGTGGGAAATGAGAGTTAAATTTGCCCGTCCAGACACCTCCAGCTAGTCTCTCATTGGTTCTCGCTATTCCTGTTCATCTTCCGCAGAAATTGCAAACTGGGCCAAACAGGAGGTTAAAGGGACTGACCCTCCAAGTCGGGAGAGTGTTAGTAAAGCGTCTGGAATGTTGCACCCGAGTACCAGGGGAGGAAAACTGAGACATATTTGAACACGTCTCCCGTTCACACGGTTGATCATACACTGGGTTCCACATGCATGTTTTAGCTGAAGGAAGAATACCTTAAACCTGGAGAGTTGAGACCCGTGTAATGGGTACCATGCAATATGACTTCAAAGGGTCTTCATTTGCTCACCGAACCTCTCCAATCCTATCACTGCTGCGTTTATGCCCCTGTACACACGCTTGGTTCTCTTTTGGAGACATAGCAATCCATAGGTTTTAAGATACTTACTAGTCAGGTACATTCTTAGGCGTTTAATATGGTGTGTTGAGTCCATTTCGTTGAGTAAGGAGTAGCTCTTGTCTATTCCATATTTGGCTTAAGGAACTTTATCTGTGCTCATTTCAATCTCTGGTTTTATGCAGCACCCCAACTCACCTTTCCCCTTAAGCAAGCATAAGTTGGTTTTCTAAATTTGAGACCCTGTTCTGTTTGGAATTCAGTTCCTGTGTAGCCAAGGTTACATTCCGTGTATTAGTGATATCTTATGATGTTTCTTTTTCTGTGTGACTTATTTCAGTTAGAATCATCGTATCTGAATCCACTCATTATGCTGCTACGGGCCTGATGACATAGATTTCATTGCTGAGTGATACTGCATTGTACGTAAGTACCACAAGTTCTTTATCCGTTTTTCACTTTCTGTGATATTGAACTTGTACGGTAAACGAGGTTCTTGTAAACAGAGGCGTCCCAAACTTTGGGGTGACTGTGTCTTTTTGATTTTAATTTCCCTAAGCTATAGGACCATAAGTGGAAGTGCCCTAGGCTCTGTTGCTTTGTTTTTTAGATGTTTCAGGAAACACCATACACTTCTCCCGAGTGTCTGTTGGCAATTTACATCCCGCCCATCAGCATAGCAAGGCTCCCAGTTCTCCATGTCCTATCCTGCATTTCTGGATTTTACACTTTTTTCAGATGGCCCTTTTGACCGGGGGGATGTGAGACTTCATTGTAGTGCAGATTTCCTTTGCAAGCTTGCTTGGTTGGCCAAAAAGGGCGTATGCGTTTTTTCCTGAATATATTCAGGAAAAAACGCATACGCCCTTTTTGGCCAAGTGCATCATTGTGGACGCTCTGCCTCTTTTCCTATGCTTTCAATGCAATTCCAGTCTACCTCCTGAAATCGGTTTCGTGCACTTCTGCCCCGCTTTCAAGTCCTCTTGGCAGCCTTACTTCAGTATATTTTTGGACGATAGCTGTCATTTATAACTCTGCAGGTTTGTGAATTACAGTGCCCCTGAGCTCCTTTCTTCAAATCGTTTTCTTGTGAGCTGGCCGCAACACCGCAGGATGGCTTCAGGCCCTAATCTGGTTCTGGCACGGCACGCTCAGCCTTTGGTTATTTACTCTTCCTGGTGGGAAATTAGAGTTAAATTTGCCCGTCCAGACACCTCCAGCTACTCTCTCATTGGTTCTCGCTATTCCTGTTTATCTTCCGCAGAAATTGCAAACTGGGCCAAACAGGAGGTTAAAGGGACTGACTCTCCAAGTGGGGAGAGTGTTAGTAAAGCATCTGGTATGTTGCACCCGAGTACCAGGGGAGGAAAACTGAGACATATTTGAACATGTCTCCCGTTCACACGGTTGATCATACTCTGGGTTCCACATGCATGTTTTAGCTGAAGGAAGAATACCTTAAACCTGGGTAGTTGAAACCCGTGGAATGGGTACCATACAATATGACTTCAAAGGGTCTTCATTTGCTCACCGAACCTCTCCAATCCTATCACTGCTGCGTTTATGCCCCTGTACACATGCTTGATTCTCTTTTGGAGACAGAGCAATCCATAGGTTTTAAGATACTTACTAGTCAGGTACATTCTTAGGCGTTTAATATGCGGTGTTGAGTCCATTTCGTTGAGCAAGGAGTAGCTCTTGTCTATTCCATATTTGGCTTAAGGAACTTTATCTGTGCTCATTTCAATCTCTGGTTTTATGCAGCACCCCAACTCACCTTTCCCCTTAAGCAAGCATAAGTTGGTTTTCTAAATTTGAGACCCTGTTCTGTTTTGGAATTCAGTTCCTGTGTAGCCAAGTTTACATTCCGTGTATTAGTGATATCTTATGATGTTTCTTTTTCTGTGTGACTTATTTCAGTTAGAATCATCGTACCTGAATCCACTCATTATGCTGCTACGGGCCTGATGACATAGATTTCATTGCTGAGTGATACTGCATTGTACGTAAGTACCACATGTTCTTTATCCATTTTTCACCTTCTGTGATATTGAACTTGTATGGTAAACGAGGTTCTTGTAAACAGAGGCGTCCCAAACATTGGGGTGGCTGTGTCTTTTTGATTTTAATTTCCCTAAGCTATAGGACCATAAGTGGAAGTGCCCTAGGCTCTGTTGCTTTGTTTTTTAGATGTTTCAGGAAACACCATACACTTCTCCCCAGTGTCTGTTGGCAATTTACATCCCACCCATCAGCATAACAAGGCTCCCAGTTCTCCATGGCCTGTCCTGCCTTTCTGGATTTTACACTTTTTTCAGATGGCCCTTTTGACCGGGGGGAAGTGAGACTTCATTGTAGTGCAGATTTCCTTTGCAAGTTTGTTTGCTTGGCCAAAATGGGCGTATGCGTTTTTTCCTGAATATATTCAGGAAAAAACGCATACGCCCTTTTTGGCCAAGTGCATCATTGTGGACGTTCTGCCTCTTTTCCTATGCTTTCAATGCAATTCCAGTCTACCTCCTGAAATCGGTTTCCTGCAATTGTGCCCCGCTTTCAAGTCCTCTTGGCAGCCTAACTTCAGTATATTTTTGGACGATAGCTGTCATTTATAACTTTGCAGGTTTGTGAATTACAGTGCCCCTGAGCTCCTTTCTTCAACTCGCTTTCTTTTGAGCTGGCCGCAATACCGCAGGATGGCTTCAGGCCCTAATCTGCTTCCGGCACGGCACGCTCAGCCTTTGGTTATTTACTCTTCCTGGTGGGAAATGAGAGTTAAATTTGCCCGTCCAGACACCTCCAGCTAGTCTCTCATTGGTTCTCGCTATTCCTGTTTATCTTCCGCAGAAATTGCAAACTGGGCCAAACAGGAGGTTAAAGGCGCAGACTCTCCAAGTGGGGAGAGTGTTAGTAAAGCGTCTGGAATGTTGCACCCGAGTACCAGGGGAGGAAAACTGAGACATATTTGAACACGTCTCCCGTTCACACGGTTGATCATACTCTGGGTTCCACATGCATGTTTTAGCTGAAGGAAGAATACCTTAAACCTGGAGAGTTGAGACCCGTGTAATGGGTACCATGCAATATGACTTCAAAGGGTCTTCATTTGCTCACCGAACCTCTCCAATCTTATCACTGCTGCGTTTATGCCCCTGTACACACGCTTGATTCTCTTTTGGAGACATAGCAATCCATAGGTTTTAAGATACTTACTAGTCAGGTACATTCTTAGGCGTTTAATATGCGGTGTTGAGTCCATTTCGTTGAGCAAGGAGTAGCTCTTGTCTATTCCATATTTGGCTTAAGGAACTTTATCTGTGTTCATTTCAATCTCTGGTTTTATGCAGCACCCCAACTCACCTTTACCCTTAAGCAAGCATAAGTTGGTTTTCTAAATTTGAGACCCTGTTCTGTTCTGTAATTCATTTTGTGTGTAGCCAAGTTTACATTCCGTGTATTACTGATATCTTATGATGTTTCTTTTTCTGTGTGACTTATTTCAGTTAGAATCATCATACCTGAATCCACTCATTGTGCTGCTAAGGGCCTGATGACATAGATTTCATTGCTGAGTGATATTGCTTTGTAAGTAAATACCACAACTTCTTTATCCATTTTTCACTTTCTGCGATGTTGAACTTGTACTGTAAACGAGGTTCTTGTAAACAGAGCCGTTCCAAACTTTGGGGTGGCTGTGTCTTTTTGATTTTAATTTCCCTAAGCTATAGGACCATAAGTGGGAGTGCCCTAGGCTCTGTTGCTTTGTTTTTTAGATGTTTCAGGAAACACCATACCCTTCTCCCGAGTGTCTGTTGACAATTTACATCCCGCCCATCAGCATAACAAGGCTCCCAGTTCTCCATGGCCTGTCCTGCCTTTCTGGATTTTACACTTTTTTCAGCTGGCCCTTTTGACCGGGGAGAAGTGAGACTTCATTGTAGTGCAGATTTCCTTTGCAAGCTTGCTTGGTTGGCCAAAAAGGGCGTATGCGTTTTTTCCTGAATATATTCAGGAAAAAACGCATACGCCCTTTTTGGCCAAGTGCATCATTGTGGACGTTCTGCCTCCTTTCCTATGCTTTCAATGCAATTCCAGTCTACCTCCTGAAATCGGTTTCCTGCAATTCTGCCGCGCTTTCAAGTCCTCTTGGCAGCCTTACTTCAGTATATTTTTGGACGATAGCTGTCATTTATAACTCTGCAGGTTTGTGAATTACAGTGACCCTGAGCTCCTTTCTTCAACTCACTTTCTTTTGAGCTGGCCGCAACACCGCATGATAGCTTCAGGCCCTAATCTTGTTCCGGCACAGCACGCTGAGCCTTTGGTTATTTCCTCTTCCTGGTGGGAAATGAGAGTTAAATTTGCCCGTCAAGACACCTCCAGCTAGTCTCTCATTGGTTCTCGCTATTCCTGTTCATCTTCCGCAGAAATTGCAAACTGGGCCAAACAGGAGGTTAAAGGCGCTGACTCTCCAAGTGGGGAGAGTGTTAGTAAAGCGTCTGGAATGTTGCACCCGAGTACCAGGGGAGGAAAACTGAGACATATTTGAACACGTCTCCCGTTCACACGGTTGATCATACTCTGGGTTCCACATGCATGTTTTAGCTGAAGGAAGAATACCTTAAACCTGGAGAGTTGAGACCCGTGTAATGGGTACCATGCAATATGACTTCAAAGGGTCTTCATTTGCTCACCGAACCTCTCCAATCCTATCACTGCTGCGTTTATGCCCCTGTACACACGCTTGATTCTCCTTTGGAGACATAGCAATCCATAGGTTTTAAGATACTTACTAGTCAGGTACATTCTTAGGCGTTTAATATGGTGTGTTGAGTCCATTTCGTTGAGTAAGGAGTAGCTCTTGTCTATTCCATATTTGGCTTAAGGAACTTTATCTGTGCTCATTTCAATCTCTGGTTTTATGCAGCACCCCAAATCACCTTTCCCCTTAAGCAAGCATAAGTTGGTTTTCTAAATTTGAGACCCTGTTCTGTTTTGGAATTCAGTTCCTGTGTAGCCAAGTTTACATTCCGTGTATTAGTGATATCTTATGATGTTTCTTTTTCTGTGTGACTTATTTCAGTTAGAATCATCGTACCTGAATCCACTCATTATGCTGCTACGGGCCTGATGACATAGATTTCATTGCTGAGTGATACTGCATTGTACGTAAGTACCACAAGTTCTTTATCCATTTTTCACTTGCTGTGATATTGAACTTGTACGGTAAACGAGGTTCTTGTAAACAGAGGCGTCCCAAACTTTGGGGTGGCTGTGTCTTTTTGATTTTAATTTCCCTAATCTATAGGACCATAAGTGGAAGTGCCCTAGGCTCTGTTGCTTTGTTTTTTAGATGTTTCAGGAAACACCATACACTTCTCCGGAGTGTCTGTTGGCAATTTACATCCCGCCCATCAGCCTAAGAAGGCTCCCAGTTCTCCATGGCCTGTCCTGCCTTTCTGGATTTTACAATTTTTTCAGATGGCCCTTTTGACCGGGGGGAAGTGAGACTTCATTGTAGTGCAGATTTCCTTTGCAAGCTTGCTTGGTTGGCCAAAAAGGGCGTATGCGTTTTTTCCTGAATATATTCAGGAAAAAACGCATACGCCCTTTATGGCCAAGTGCATCATTGTGGACGTTCTGCCTCTTTTCCTATGCTTTCAATGCAATTCCAGTCTACCTCCTGAAATCGGTTTCCTGCAATTCTGCCCCGCTTTCAAGTCCTCTTGGTAGCCTTACTTCAGTATATTTTTGGACGATAGCTGTCATTTATAACTCTGCAGGTTTGTGAATTACAGTGCCCCTGAGCTCCTTTCTTCAACTCGCTTCCTTGTGACATGGCCGCAACACCCCAGGATGGCTTCAGGCCCTAATCTGGATCCGGCACGGCACGCTGAGCCTTTGGTTAATTCCTCTTCCTGGTGGGAAATGAGAGTTAAATTTGCCCGTCCAGACACCTCCAGCTTGTCTCTCATTGGTTCTCCATATTCCTGTTCATCTTCCGCAGAAATTGCAAACTAGACCAAACAGGAGGTTAAAGGCACTGACAATCCAAGTGGGAAGAGTTTTAGTAAAGCGTCTGGAATGTTGCACCCGAGTACCAGGGGAGGAAAACTGAGACATATTTGAACACGTCTTCCGTTCACACGGTTGATTATACTCTGGGTTCCACATGCATGTTTTAGCTGAAGGAAGAATACCTTAAACCTGGGTAGTTGAAACCTGTGGAATGGGTACCATGCAATATGACTTCAAAGGGTCTTCATTTGTTCACCGAACCTCTCCAATCCTATCACTGCTGCGTTTATGCCCCTGTACACATGCTTGATTCTCTTTCGGAGACATAGCAATCCATAGGTTTTAAGATATTTACTAGTCAGGTACATTCTTAGGCATTTAATGTGCGGTGTTGAGTCCATTTCGTTGAGCAAGGAGTAGCTCTTGTCTATTCCATATTTGGCTTAAGGAACTTTATCTGTGCTCATTTCAGTCTCTGGTTTTATGCAGCACCCCAACTCACCTTTACCCTTAAGCAAGCATAAGTTGGTTTTCTAAATTTGAGACCCTGTTCTGTTCTGTAATTCAGTTCCTGTGTAGCCAAGTTTACATTCCGTGTATTACTGATATCTTATGATGTTTCTTTTTCTGTGTGACTTATTTCAGTTAGAATCATCATACCTGAATCCACTCATTGTGCTGCTATGGGCCTGATGACATAGATTTCATTGCTGAGTGATATTGCTTTGTAAGTAAATACCACAACTTCTTTATCCATTTTTCACTTTCTGCGATGTTGAACTTGTACGGTAAACGAGGTTCTTGTAAACAGAGCCGTTCCAAACTTTGGCGTGACTGTGTCTTTTTGATTTTAATTTCCCTAAGCTATAGGACCATAAGTGGAAGTGCCCTAGGCTCTGTTGCTTTGTTTTTTAGATGTTTCAGGAAACACCATACACTTCTCCCGAGTGTCTGTTGGCAATTTACATCCCGCCCATCAGCATAACAAGTCTCCCAGTTCTCCATGGCCTGTCCTGCCTTTCTGGATTTTACACTTTTTTCAGATGACCCTTTTGACCGGGGGGAAGTGAGACTTCATTGTAGTGCAGATTTCCTTTGCAAGCTTGCTTGGTTGGCCAAAAAGGGCGTATGCGTTTTTTCCTGAATATATTCAGGAAAAAACGCATACGCCCTTTTTGGCCAAGTGCATCATTGTGGACGTTCTGCCTGTTTTCCTATGCTTTCAATGCAATTCCAGTCTACCTCCTGAAATCGGTTTCCTGCAATTCTGCCCCGCTTTCAAGTCCTCTTGGCAGCCTTACTTCAGTATATTTTTGGACGATAGCTGTCATTTATAACTCTGCAGGTTTGTGCATTACAGTGCCCCTGAGCTCCTTTCTTCAACTCGCTTTCTTGTGAGCTGGCCGCAACACCGCAGGATGGCTTCAGGCCCTAATCTGGTTCCGGCACGGCACGCTGAGCCTTTGGTTATTTCCTCTTCCTGGTGGGAAATGAGAGTTAAATTTGCCCGTCCAGACACCTCCAGCTAGTCTCTCATTGGTTCTCGCTATTCCTGTTCATCTTCCGCAGAAATTGCAAACTGGGCCAAACAGGACGTTAAAGGCGCTGACTCTCCAAGTGGGGAGAGTGTTAGTAAAGCGTCTGGAATGTTGCACCCGAGTACCAGGGGAGGAAAACTGAGACATATTTGAACACGTCTCCCGTTCACACGGTTGATCATACTCTGGGTTCCACATGCATGTTTTAGCTGAAGGAAGAATAGCTTAAACCAGGAGAGTAGAGACCCGTGTAATGGGTACCATGCAATATGACTTCAAAGGGTCTTCATTTGCTCACCGAACCTCTCCAATCCTATCACTGCTGCATTTATGCCCTTGTACACATGCTTGATTCTCTTTCGGAGAGATAGCAATCCATAGGTTTTAAGATACTTACTAGTCAGGTACATTCTTAGGCGTTTAATATGGGGTGTTGAGTCCATTTCGTTGAGCAAGGAGTAGCTCTTGTCTATTCCATATTTGGCTTAAGGAACTTTATCTGTGCTTATTTCAATCTCTGGTTTTATGCAGCACCCCAACTCACCTTTCCCCTTAAGCAAGCATAAGTTGGTTTTCTAAATTTGAGACCCTGTTCTGTTTTGGAATTCAGTTCCTGTGTAGCCAAGGTTACATTCCGTGTATTAGTGATATCTTATGATGTTTCTTTTTCTGTGTGACTTATTTCAGTTAGAATCATCGTACCTGAATCCACTCATTATGCTGCTACGGGCCTGATGACATAGATTTCATTGCTGAGTGATACTGCATTGTACGTAAGTACCACAAGTTCTTTATCCATTTTTCACTTTCTGTGATATTGAACTTGTACGGTAAACGAGGTTCTTGTAAACAGAGGCGTCCCAAACTTTGGGGTGGCTGTGTCTTTTTGATTTTAATTTCCCTAAGCTATAGGACCATAAGTGGAAGTGCCCTAGGCTCTGTTGCTTTGTTTTTTAGATGTTTCAGGAAACACCATACACTTCTCCCGAGTGTCTGTTGGCAATTTACATCCCGCCCATCAGCATAACAAGGCTCCCAGTTCTCCATGGCCTGTCCTGCCTTTCTGGATTTTACACTTTTTTCAGATGGCCCTTTTGACCTGGGGGAAGTGAGACTTCATTGTAGTGCAGATTTCCTTTGCAAGCTTGCTTGGTTGGCCAAAAAGGGCGTATGCGTTTTTTCCTGAATATATTCAGGAAAAAACGCATACGCCCTTTTTGGCCAAGTGCATCATTGTGGACGTTCTGCCTCTTTTCCTATGCTTTCAATGCAATTCCAGTGTACCTCCTGAAATCGGTTTCGTGCACTTCTGCCCCGCTTTCAAGTCCTCTTGGCAGCCTTACTTCAGTATATTTTTGGACGATAGCTGTCATTTATAACTCTGCAGGTTTGTGAATTACAGTGCCTCTGAGCTCCTTTCTTCAACTCGCTTTCTTGTGAGCTGGCCGCAACACCGCAGGATGGCTTCAGGCCCTAATCTGGTTCCGGAACGGCACGCTGAGCCTTTGGTTATTTCCTCTTCCTGGTGGGAAATGAGAGTTAAATTTGCCCGTCCAGACACCTCCAGCTAGTCTCTCATTGGTTCTCGCTATTCCTGTTCATCTTCCGCAGAAATTGCAAACTGGGCCAAACAGGAGGTTAAAGGTGCTGACTCTCCAAGTGGGGAGATTGTTAGTAAAGCGTCTGGAATGTTGCACCCGAGTACCAGGGGAGGAAAACTGAGACATATTTGAACACGTCTCCCGTTCACACGGTTGATCATACTCTGGGTTCCACATGCATGTTTTAGCTGAAGGAAGAATACCTTAAACCTGGGTAGTTGAAACCTGTGGAATGGGTACCATGCAATATGACTTCAAAGGGTCTTCATTTGTTCACCGAACCTCTCCAATCCTATCACTGCTGCGTTTATGCCCCTGTACACATGCTTGATTCTCTTTTGGAGACATAGCAATCCATAGGTTTTAAGATACTTACTAGTCAGGTACATTCTTAGGCGTTTAATATGCGGTGTTGAGTCCATTTCGTTGAGCAAGGAGTAGCTCTTGTCTATTCCATATTTGGCTTAAGGAACTTTATCTGTGCTCATTTCAATCTCTGGTTTTATGCAGCACCCCAACTCACCTTTCCCCTTAAGCAAGCATAAGTTGGTTTTCTAAATTTGAGACCCTGTTCTGTTTTGGAATTCAGTTCCTGTGTAGCCAAGTTTACATTCCGTGTATTAGTGATATCTTATGATGTTTCTTTTTCTGTGTGACTTATTTCAATTAGAATCATCGTACCTGAATCCACTCATTATGCTGCTACGGGCCTGATGACATAGATTTCATTGCTGAGTGATACTGCATTGTACGTAAATACCACATGTTCTTTATCCATTTTTCACTTTCTGTGATATTGAACTTGTATGGTAAACGAGGTTCTTGTAAACAGAGGCGTCCCAAACTTTGGGGTGGCTGTGTCTTTTTGATTTTAATTTCCCTAAGCTATAGGACCATAAGTGGAAGTGCCCTAGGCTCTGTTGCTTTGTTTTTTAGATGTTTCAGGAAACACCATACACTTCTCCCGAGTGTCTGTTGGCAATTTACATCCCGCCCATCAGCATAACAAGGCTCCCAGTTCTCCATGGCCTGTCCTGCATTTCTGGATTTTACACTTTTTTCAGATGGCCCTTTTGACCTGGGGGAAGTGAGACTTCATTGTAGTGCAGATTTCCTTTGCAAGTTTGTTTGCTTGGCCAAAATGGGCGTATGCGTTTTTTCCTGAATATATTCAGGAAAAAACGCATACGCCCATTTTGGCCAAGTGCATCATTGTGGACGTTCTGCCTCTTTTCCTATGCTTTCAATGCAATTCCAGTCTACCTCCTGAAATCGGTTTCCTGCAATTGTGCCCCGCTTTCAAGTCCTCTTGGCAGCCTTACTTCAGTATATTTTTGGACGATAGCTGTCATTTATAACTTTGCAGGTTTGTGAATTACAGTGCCCCTGAGCTCCTTTCTTCAACTCGCTTTCTTTTGAGCTGGCCGCAACACCGCAGGATGGCTTCAGGCCCTAATCTGCTTCCGGCACGGCACGCTGAGCCTTTGGTTATTTCCTCTTCCTGTTGGGAAATGAGAGTTAAATATGCCCATCCAGGCACCTCCAGCTAGTCTCTCATTGGTTCTCGCTATTCCTGTTCATCTTCCGCAGAAATTGCAAACTGGGCCAAACAGGACGTTAAAGGCGCTGACTCTCCAAGTGGGGAGAGTGTTAGTAAAGCGTCTGGAATGTTGCACCCGAGTACCAGGGTAGGAAACCTGAGTCATATTTGAACATGTCTCCCGTTCACACGGTTGATCATACTCTGGGTTCCACATGCATGTTTTAGCTGAAGGAAGAATACCTTAAACCTGGGTAGTTGAAACCCGTGGAATGGGTACCATGCAATATGACTTCAAAGGGTCTTCATTTGCTCACCGAACCTCTCCAATCCTATCACTGCTGCGTTTATGCCCCTGTACACACTCTTGATTCTCTTTCGGAGAAATAGCAATCCATAGGTTTTAAGATACTTACTAGTCAGGTACATTCTTAGGCGTTTAATATGGGGTGTTGAGTCCATTTCGTTGAGCAAGGAGTAGCTCTTGTCTATTCCATATTTGGCTTAAGGAACTTTATCTGTGCTCATTTCAATCTCTGGTTTTATGCAGCACCCCAACTCACCTTTCCCCTTAAGCAAGCATAAGTTGGTTTTCTAAATTTGAGACCCTGTTCTGTTTTGGAATTCAGTTCCTGTGTAGCCAAGGTTACATTCCGTGTATTAGTGATATCTTATGATGTTTCTTTTTCTGTGTGACTTATTTCAGTTAGAATCATCGTACCTGAATCCACTCATTATGCTGCTACGGGCCTGACGACATAGATTTCATTGCTGAGTGATACTGCATTGTACGTAAGTACCACAAGTTCTTTATCCATTTTTCACTTTCTGTGATATTGAACTTGTACGGTAAACGAGGTTCTTGTAAACAGAGGCGTCCCAAACTTTGGGGTGGCTGTGTCTTTTTGATTTTAATTTCCCTAATCTCTAGGACCATAAGTGGAAGTGCCCTAGGCTCTGTTGCTTTGTTTTTTAGATGTTTCAGGAAACACCATACACTTCTCCCGAGTGTCTGTTGGCAATTTACATCCCGCCCATCAGCATAACAAGGCTCCCAGTTCTCCATGGCCTGTCCTGCCTTTCTGGATTTTACACTTTTTTCAGATGGCCCTTTTGACCGGGGGGAAGTGAGACTTCATTGTAGTGCAGATTTCCTTTGCAAGCTTGCTTGGTTGGCCAAAAAGGGCGTATGCGTTTTTTCCTGAATATATTCAGGAAAAAAACGCATATGCCCTTTTTGGCCAAGTGCATCATTGTGGACGCTCTGCCTCTTTTCCTATGCTTTCAATGCAATTCCAGTCTACCTCCTGAAATCGGTTTCCTGCACTTCCGCCCCACTTTCAAGTCCTCTTGGCAGCCTTACTTCAGTATATTTTTGGACGATAGCTGTCATTTATAACTCTGCAGGTTTGTGAATTACAGTGCCCCTGAGCTCCTTTCTTCAACTCGTTTTCTTGTGAGCTGGCCGCAACACCGCAGGATGGCTTCAGGCCCTAATCTGTTTCTGGCACGGCACACTCAGCCTTTGGTTATTTACTCTTCCTGGTGGGAAATGAGAGTTAAATTTGCCCGTCCAGACACCTCCAGCTAGTTTCTCATTGGTTCTCGCTATTCCTGTTTATCTTCCGCAGAAATTGCAAACTGGGCCAAACAGGAGGTTAAAGGCGCAGACTCTCCAAGTGGGGAGAGTGTTAGTAAAGCGTCTGGAATGTTGCACCCGAGTACCAGGGGAGGAAAACTGAGACATATTTGAACATATCTCCCGTTCACACGGTTGATCATACTCTGGGTTCCACATGCATGTTTTAGCTGAAGGAAGAATACATTAAACCTGGGTAGTTGAAACCCGTGGAATGGGTACCATGCAATATGACTTCAAAGGGTCTTCATTTGCTCACCGAACCTCTCCAATCCTATCACTGCTGCGTTTATGCCCCTGTACACATGCTTGATTCTCTTTTGGAGACATAGCAATGCATAGGTTTTAAGATATTTACTAGTCAGGTACATTCTTAGGCATTTAATGTGCGGTGTTGAGTCCATTTCGTTGAGCAAGGAGTAGCTCTTGTCTATTCCATATTTGGCTTAAGGAACTTTATCTGTGCTCATTTCAGTCTCTGGTTTTATGCAGCACCCAAACTCACCTTTCCCCTTAAGCAAGCATAAGTTGGTTTTCTAAATTTGAGACACTGTTCTGTTCTGTAATTCAGTTTGTGTGTAGCCAAGTTTACATTCCGTGTATTACTGATATCTTATGATGTTTCTTTTTCTGTGTGACTTATTTCAGTTAGAATCATCGTACCTGAATCCACTGATTATGCTGCTACGGGCCTGATGACATAGATTTCATTGCTGAGTGATACTGCATTGTACGTAAGTACCACAAGTTCTTTATCCATTTTTAACTTTCTGTGATATTGAACTTGTACAGTAAACGAGGTTCTTGTAAACAGAGGCATCCCAAACTTTGGGGTGGCTGTGTCTTTTTGATTTTAATTTCCCTAAGCTATAGGACCATAAGTGGAAGTGCCCTAGGCTCTGTTGCTTTGTTTTTTAGATGTTTCAGGAAACACCATACACTTCTCCCGAGTGTCTGTTGGCAATTTACATCCCGCCCATCAGCATAACAAGGCTCCAAGTTCTCCATGGCCTGTCCTGCCTTTCTGGATTTTACACTTTTTTCAGATGGCCTTTTTGACCGGGGGGAAGTGAGACTTCATTGTAGTGCAGATTTCCTTTGCAAGCTTGCTTGCTTGGCCAAAAAGGGCGTATGCGTTTTTTCCTGAATATATTCAGGAAAAAACGCATACGCCCTTTTTGGCCAAGTGCATCATTGTGGACATTCTGCCTCTTTTCCTATGCTTTCAATGCAATTCCAGTCTACCTCCTGAAATCGGTTTCCTGCAATTCTGCCCCGCTTTCAAGTCCTCTTGGCAGCCTTACTTCAGTATATTTTTGGACGATAGCTGTCATTTATAACTCTGCAGGTTTGTGAATTACAGTGCCCCTGAGCTCCTTTCTTCAACTCGCTTTCTTGTGAGCTGGCCGCAACACCGCAGGATGGCTTCAGGCCCTAATCTGGTTCCGGAACGGCACGCTGAGCCTTTGGTTATTTCCTCTTCCTGGTGGGAAATGAGAGTTAAATTTGCCCGTCCAGACACCTCCAGCTAGTCTCTCATTGGTTCTCGCTATTCCTGTTCATCTTCCGCAGAAATTGCAAACTGGGCCAAACAGGAGATTAAAGGTGCTGACTCTCCAAGTGGGGAGATTGTTAGTAAAGCGTCTGGAATTTGCACCCGAGTACCAGGGGAGGAAAACTGAGACATATTTGAACACGTCTCCCGTTCACACGGTTGATCATACTCTGGGTTCCACATGCATGTTTTAGCTGAAGGAAGAATACCTTAAACCTGGGTAGTTGAAACCCGTGGAATGGGTACCATGCAATATGACTTCAAAGGGTCTTCATTTGCTCACCGAACCTCTCCAATCCTATCACTGCTGCGTTTATGCCCCTGTACACACGCTTGATTCTCTTTCGGAGAAATAGCAATCCATAGGTTTTAAGATAATTACTAGTCAGGTACATTCTTAGGCGTTTAATATGCGGTGTTGAGTCCATTTCGTTGAGCAAGGAGTAGCTCTTGTCTATTCCATATTTGGCTTAAGGAACTTTATCTGTGCTCATTTCAATCTCTGGTTTTATGCAGCACCCCAACTCACCTTTCCCCTTAAGCAAGCATAAGTTGGTTTTCTAAATTTGAGACCCTGTTCTGTTTTGGAATTCAGTTCCTGTGTAGCCAAGTTTACATTCCGTGTATTAGTGATATCTTATGATGTTTCTTTTTCTGTGTGACTTATTTCAATTAGAATCATCGTACCTGAATCCACTCATTACGCTGCTACGGGCCTGATGACATAGATTTCATTGCTGAGTGATACTGCATTGTACGTAAGTACCACATGTTCTTTATCCATTTTTCACTTTCTGTGATATTGAACTTGTATGGTAAACGAGGTTCTTGTAAACAGAGGCGTCCCAAACTTTGGGGTGGCTGTGTCTTTTTGATTTTAATTTCCCTAAGCTATAGGACCATAAGTGGAAGTGCCCTCGGCTCTGTTGCTTTGTTTTTTAGATGTTTCAGGAAACACCATACACTTCTCCCGAGTGTCTGTTGGCAATTTACATCCCGCCCATCAGCATAACAAGTCTCCCAGTTCTCCATGGCCTGTCCTGCCTTTCTGGATTTTACACTTTTTTCAGATGACCCTTTTGACCGGGGGGAAGTGAGACTTCATTGTAGTGCAGATTTCCTTTGCAAGCTTGCTTGGTTGGCCAAAAAGGGCGTATGCGTTTTTTCCTGAATATATTCAGGAAAAAACGCATACGCCCTTTTTGGCCAAGTGCATCATTGTGGACGTTCTGCCTCTTTTCCTATGCTTTCAATGCAATTCCAGTCTACCTCCTGAAATCGGTTTCCTGCAATTCTGCCCCGCTTTCAAGTCCTCTTGGCAGCCTTACTTCAGTATATTTTTGGACGATAGCTGTCATTTATAACTCTGCAGGTTTGTGCATTACAGTGCCCCTGAGCTCCTTTCTTCAACTCGCTTTCTTGTGAGCTGGCCGCAACACCGCAGGATGGCTTCAGGCCCTAATCTGGTTCCGGCACGGCACGCTGAGCCTTTGGTTATTTCCTCTTCCTGGTGGGAAATGAGAGTTAAATTTGCCCGTCCAGACACCTCCAGCTAGTCTCTCATTGGTTCTCGCTATTCCTGTTCATCTTCCGCAGAAATTGCAAACTGGGCCAAACAGGACGTTAAGGGCGCTGACTCTCCAAGTGGGGAGAGTGTTAGTAAAGCGTCTGGAATGTTGCACCCGAGTACCAGGGGAGGAAAACTGAGACATATTTGAACACGTCTCCCGTTCACACGGTTGATCATACTCTGGGTTCCACATGCATGTTTTAGCTGAAGGAAGAATAGCTTAAACCAGGAGAGTAGAGACCCGTGGAATGGGTACCATGCAATATGACTTCAAAGGGTCTTCATTTGCTCACCGAACCTCTCCAATCCTATCACTGCTGCATTTATGCCCCTGTACACATGCTTGATTCTCTTTCGGAGAGATAGCAATCCATAGGTTTTAAGATACTTACTAGTCAGGTACATTCTTAGGCGTTTAATATGGGGTGTTGAGTCCATTTCGTTGAGCAAGGAGTAGCTCTTGTCTATTCCATATTTGGCTTAAGGAACTTTATCTGTGCTCATTTCAATCTCTGGTTTTATGCAGCACCCCAACTCACCTTTCCCCTTAAGCAAGCATAAGTTGGTTTTCTAAATTTGAGACCCTGTTCTGTTTTGGAATTCAGTTCCTGTGTAGCCAAGTTTACATTCCGTGTATTAGTGATATCTTATGATGTTTCTTTTTCTGTGTGACTTATTTCAGTTAGAATCATCGTACCTTAATCCACTCATTATGCTGCTACGGGCCTGATGACATAGATTTCATTGATGAGTGATATTGCTTTGTACGTAAGTACCACAAGTTCTTTATCCATTTTTCACTTTCTGTGATATTGAACTTGTATGGTAAACGAGGTTCCTGTAAACAGAGGCGTCCCAAACTTTGGGGTGGCTGTGTCTTTTATATTTTAATTTCCCTAAGCTATAGGACCATAAGTGGAAGTGCCCTAGGCTCTGTTGCTTTGTTTTTTAGATGTTTCAGGAAACACCATACACTTCTCCCGAGTGTCTGTTGGCAATTTACATCCCGCCCATCAGCATAACAAGGCTCCCAGTTCTCCATGGCCTGTCCTGCCTTTCTGGATTTTACACTTTTTTCAGATGGCCCTTTTGACCGGGGGGAAGTGAGACTTCATTGTAGTGCAGATTTCCTTTGCAAGCTTGCTTGGTTGGCCAAAAAGGGCGTATGCGTTTTTTCCTGAATATATTCAGGAAAAAACGCATACGCCCTTTTTGGCCAAGTGCATCATTGTGGACGTTCTGCCTCTTTTCCTATGCTTTCAATGCAATTCCAGTCTACCTCCTGAAATCGGTTTCCTGCAATTCTGCCGGGCTTTCAAGTCCTCTTGGCAGCCTTACTTCAGTATATTTTTGGACGATAGCTGTCATTTATAACTCTGCAGGTTTCTGAATTACAGTGCCCCTGAGCTCCTTTCTTCAACTCGTTTTCTTGTGACCTGGCCGCAACACCCCAGGATGGCTTCAGGCCCTAATCCGGTTCCGGAACGGCACGCTGAGCCTTTGGTTAATTCCTCTTCCTGGTGGGAAATGAGAGTTAAATTTGCCCGTCCAGACACCTCCAGCTAGTCTCTCATTGGTTCTCGCTATTCCTGTTCATCTTCCACAGAAATTGCAAACTGGGCCAAACAGGAGGTTAAAGGGACTGACCCTCCAAGTCGGGAGAGTGTTAGTAAAGCGTCTGGAATGTTGCACCCGAGTACCAGGGGAGGAAAACTGAGACATATTTGAACACGTCTCCCGTTCACACGGTTGATCATACACTGGGTTCCACATGCATGTTTTAGCTGAAGGAAGAATACCTTAAACCTGGAGAGTTGAGACCCGTGTAATGGGTACCATGCAATATGACTTCAAAGGGTCTTCATTTGCTCACCGAACCTCTCCAATCCTATCACTGCTGCGTTTATGCCCCTGTACACACGCTTGGTTCTCTTTTGGAGACATAGCAATCCATAGGTTTTAAGATACTTACTAGTCAGGTACATTCTTAGGCGTTTAATATGGTGTGTTGAGTCCATTTCGTTGAGTAAGGAGTAGCTCTTGTCTATTCCATATTTGGCTTAAGGAACTTTATCTGTGCTCATTTCAATCTCTGGTTTTATGCAGCACCCCAACTCACCTTTCCCCTTAAGCAAGCATAAGTTGGTTTTCTAAATTTGAGACCCTGTTCTGTTTGGAATTCAGTTCCTGTGTAGCCAAGGTTACATTCCGTGTATTAGTGATATCTTATGATGTTTCTTTTTCTGTGTGACTTATTACAGTTAGAATCATCGTACCTGAATCCACTCATTATGCTGCTACGGGCCTGATGACATAGATTTCATTGCTGAGTGATACTGCATTGTACGTAAGTACCACAAGTTCTTTATCCATTTTTCACTTTCTGTGATATTGAACTTGTACGGTAAACGAGGTTCTTGTAAACAGAGGCGTCCCAAACATTGGGGTGACTGTGTCTTTTTGATTTTAATTTCCCTAAGCTATAGGACCATAAGTGGAAGTGCCCTAGGCTCTGTTGCTTTGTTTTTTAGATGTTTCAGGAAACACCATACACTTCTCCCAAGTGTCTGTTGGCAATTTACATCCCGCCCATCAGCATAGCAAGGCTCCCAGTTCTCCATGGCCTGTCCTGCATTTCTGGATTTTACACTTTTTTCAGATGGCCCTTTTGACCGGGGGGATGTGAGACTTCATTGTAGTGCAGATTTCCTTTGCAAGCTTGCTTGGTTGGCTAAAAAGGGCGTATGCGTTTTTTCCTGAATATATTCAGGAAAAAACGCATACGCCCTTTTTGGCCAAGTGCATCATTGTGGACGCTCTGCCTCTTTTCCTATGCTTTCAATGCAATTCCAGTCTACCTCCTGAAATCGGTTTCGTGCACTTCTGCCCCGCTTTCAAGTCCTCTTGGCAGCCTTACTTCAGTATATTTTTGGACGATAGCTGTCATTTATAACTCTGCAGGTTTGTGAATTACAGTGCCCCTGAGCTCCTTTCTTCAACTCGCTTTCTTTTGAGCTGGCCGCAACACCGCAGGATGGCTTCAGGCCCTAAACTGCTTCCGGCACACCACGCTGAGCCTTTGGTTATTTCCTCTTCCTGTTTGGAAATGAGAGTTAAATTTGCCCATCCAGACACCTCCAGCTAGTCTCTCATTGGTTCTCGCTATTCCTGTTCATCTTCCGCAGAAATTGCAAACTGGGCCAAACAGGACGTTAAAGGCGCTGACTCTCCAAGTGGGGAGAGTGTTAGTAAAGCGTCTGGAATGTTGCACCCGAGTACCAGGGTAGGAAACCTGAGTCATATTTGAACACGTCTCCCTTTCACACGGTTGATCATACTCTGGGTTCCACATGCATGTTTTAGCTGAAGGAAGAATACCTTAAACCTGGGTAGTTGAAACCCGTGGAATGGGTACCATGCAATATGACTTCAAAGGGTCTTCATTTGCTCACCGAACCTCTCCAATCCTATCACTGCTGCGTTTATGCCCCTGTACACACGCTTGATTCTCTTTCGGAGAAATAGCAATCCATAGGTTTTAAGATAATTACTAGTCAGGTACATTCTTAGGCGTTTAATATGCGGTGTTGAGTCCATTTCGTTGAGCAAGGAGTAGCTCTTGTCTATTCCATATTTGGCTTAAGGAACTTTATCTGTGCTCATTTCAATCTCTGGTTTTATGCAGCACCCCAACTCACCTTTCCCCTTAAGAAAGCATAAGTTGGTTTTCTAAATTTGAGACCCTGTTCTGTTTTGGAATTCAGTTCCGGTGTAGCCAAGTTTACTTTCCGTGTATTAGTGATATCTTATGATGTTTCTTTTTCTGTGTGACTTATTTCAGTTAGAATCATCGTACCTGAATCCACTCATTATGCTGCTACGGGCCTGATGACATAGATTTCATTGCTGAGTGATACTGCATTGTACGTAAGTACCACAAGTTCTTTATCCATTTTTCACTTTCTGTGATATTGAACTTGTACGGTAAACGAGGTTCTTGTAAACAGAGGCGTCCCAAACTTTGGGGTGGCTGTGTCTTTTTGATTTTAATTTCCCTAAGCTATAGGACCATAAGTGGAAGTGCCCTAGGCTCTGTTGCTTTGTTTTTTAGATGTTTCAGGAAACACCATACACTTCTCCCGAGTGTCTGTTGGCAATTTACATCCCGCCCATCAGCATAACAAGGCTCCCAGTTCTCCATGGCCTGTCCTGCCTTTCTGGATTTTACACTTTTTTCAGCTGGCCCTTTTGACCAGGGGGAAGTGAGACTTCATTGTAGTGCAGATTTCCTTTGCAAGCTTGCTTGGTTGGCCAAAAAGGGCGTATGCGTTTTTTCCTGAATATATTCAGGAAAAAACGCATACGCCCTTTTTGGCCAAGTGCATCATTGTGGACGCTCTGCCTCTTTTCCTATGCTTTCAATGCAATTCCAGTCTACCTCCTGAAATCGGTTTCGTGCACTTCTGCCCCGCTTTCAAGTCCTCTTGGCAGCCTTACTTCAGTATATTTTTGGACGATAGCTGTCATTTATAACTCTGCAGGTTTGTGAATTACAGTGCCCCTGAGCTCCTTTCTTCAACTCGTTTTCTTGTGAGCTGGCCGCAACACCGCAGGATGGCTTCAGGCCCTAATCTGGTTCTGGCACGGCACGCTCAGCCTTTGGTTATTTACTCTTCCTGGTGGGAAATGAGAGTTAAATTTGCCCGTCCAGACACCTCCAGCTAGTCTCTCATTGGTTCTCGCTATTCCTGTTTATCTTCCGCGGAAATTGCAAACTGGGCCAAACAGGAGGTTAAAGGCGCTGACTCTCCAAGTGGGGAGAGTGTTAGTAAAGCATCTGGTATGTTGCACCCGAGTACCAGGGGAGGAAAACTGAGACATATTTGAACATGTCTCCCGTTCACACGGTTGATCATACTCTGGGTTCCACATGCATGTTTTAGCTGAAGGAAGAATACATTAAACCTGGGTAGTTGAAACCCGTGGAATGGGTACCATACAATATGACTTCAAAGGGTCTTCATTTGCTCACCGAACCTCTCCAATCCTATCACTGCTGCGTTTATGCCCCTGTACACATGCTTGATTCTCTTTTGGAGACATAGCAATCCATAGGTTTTAAGATACTTACTAGTCAGGTACATTCTTAGGCGTTTAATATGCGGTGTTGAGTCCATTTCGTTGAGCAAGGAGTAGCTCTTGTCTATTCCATATTTGGCTTAAGGAACTTTATCTGTGCTCATTTCAATCTCTGGTTTTATGCAGCACCCCAACTCACCTTTCCCCTTAAGCAAGCATAAGTTGGTTTTCTAAATTTGAGACCCTGTTCTGTTTTGGAATTCAGTTCCTGTGTAGCCAAGTTTACATTCCGTGTATTAGTGATATCTTATGATGTTTCTGTTTCTGTGTGACTTATTTCAATTAGAATCATCGTACCTGAATCCACTCATTATGCTGCTACGGGCCTGATGACATAGATTTCATTGCTGAGTGATACTGCATTGTACGTAAGTACCACATGTTCTTTATCCATTTTTCACTTTCTGTGATATTGAACTTGTATGGTAAACGAGGTTCTTGTAAACAGAGGCGTCCCAAACTTTGGGGTGGCTGTGTCTTTTTGATTTTAATTTCCCTAAGCTATAGGACCATAAGTGGAAGTGCCCTAGGCTCTGTTGCTTTGTTTTTTAGATGTTTCAGGAAACACCATACACTTCTCCCGAGTGTCTGTTGGCAATTTACATCCCGCCCATCAGCATAACAAGGCTCCCAGTTCTCCATGGCCTGTCCTGCCTTTCTGGATTTTACACTTTTTTCAGATGGCCCTTTTGACCTGGGGGAAGTGAGACTTCATTGTAGTGCAGATTTCCTTTGCAAGTTTGTTTGCTTGGCCAAAATGGGCGTATGCGTTTTTTCCTGAATATATTCAGGAAAAAACGCATACGCCCTTTTTGGCCAAGTGCATCATTGTGGACGTTCTGCCTCTTTTCCTATGATTTCAATGCAATTCCAGTCTACCTCCTGAAATCGGTTTCCTGCAATTGTGCCCCGCTTTCAAGTCCTCTTGGCAGCCTTACTTCAGTATATTTTTGGACGATAGCTGTCATTTATAACTTTGCAGGTTTGTGAATTACAGTGCCCCTGAGCTCCTTTCTTCAACTCGCTTTCTTTTGAGCTGGCCGCAACACCGCAGGATGGCTTCAGGCCCTAATCTGCTTCCGGCACGGCACGCTGAGCCTTTGGTTATTTCCTCTTCCTGTTGGGAAATGAGAGTTAAATATGCCCATCCAGGCACCTCCAGCTAGTCTCTCATTGGTTCTCGCTATTCCTGTTCATCTTCCGCAGAAATTGCAAACTGGGCCAAACAGGACGTTAAAGGCGCTGACTCTCCAAGTGGGGAGAGTGTTAGTAAAGCGTCTGGAATGTTGCACCCGAGTACCAGGGTAGGAAACCTGAGTCATATTTGAACACGTCTCCCGTTCACACAGTTGATCATACTCTGGGTTCCACATGCATGTTTTAGCTGAAGGAAGAATACCTTAAACCTGGGTAGTTGAAACCCGTGGAATGGGTACCATGCAATATGACTTCAAAGGGTCTTCATTTGCTCACCGAACCTCTCCAATCCTATCACTGCTGCGTTTATGCCCCTGTACACACTCTTGATTCTCTTTCGGAGAAATAGCAATCCATAGGTTTTAAGATACTTACTAGTCAGGTACATTCTTAGGCGTTTAATATGGGGTGTTGAGTCCATTTCGTTGAGCAAGGAGTAGCTCTTGTCTATTCCATATTTGGCTTAAGGAACTTTATCTGTGCTCATTTCAATCTCTGGTTTTATGCAGCACCCCAACTCACCTTTCCCCTTAAGCAAGCATAAGTTGGTTTTCTAAATTTGAGACCCTGTTCTGTTTTGGAATTCAGTTCCTGTGTAGCCAAGGTTACATTCCGTGTATTAGTGATATCTTATGATGTTTCTTTTTCTGTGTGACTTATTTCAGTTAGAATCATCGTACCTGAATCCACTCATTATGCTGCTACGGGCCTGATGACATAGATTTCATTGCTGAGTGATACTGCATTGTACGTAAGTACCACAAGTTCTTTATCCATTTTTCACTTTCTGTGATATTGAACTTGTACGGTAAACGAGGTTCTTGTAAACAGAGGCGTCCCAAACTTTGGGGTGGCTGTGTCTTTTTGATTTTAATTTCCCTAATCTCTAGGACCATAAGTGGAAGTGCCCTAGGCTCTGTTGCTTTGTTTTTTAGATGTTTCAGGAAACACCATACACTTCTCCCGAGTGTCTGTTGGCAATTTACATCCCGCCCATCAGCATAACAAGGCTCCCAGTTCTCCATGGCCTGTCCTGCCTTTCTGGATTTTACACTTTTTTCAGATGGCCCTTTTGACCGGGGGGAAGTGAGACTTCATTGTAGTGCAGATTTCCTTTGCAAGTTTGTTTGCTTGGCCAAAATGGGCGTATGCGTTTTTTCCTGAATATATTCAGGAAAAAACGCATACGCCCTTTTTGGCCAAGTGCATCATTGTGGACGTTCTGCCTCTTTTCCTATGCTTTCAATGCAATTCCAGTCTACCTCCTGAAATCGGTTTCCTGCAATTCTGCCCCGCTTTCAAGTCCTCTTGGCAGCCTTACTTCAGTATATTTTTGGACGATAGCTGTCATTTATAACTCTGCAGGTTTGTGAATTACAGTGCCCCTGAGCTCCTTTCTTCAACTCGCTTTCTTTTGAGCTGGCCGCAACACCGCAGGATGGCTTCAGGCCCTAAACTGCTTCCGGCACACCACGCTGAGCCTTTGGTTATTTCCTCTTCCTGTTTGGAAATGAGAGTTAAATTTGCCCATCCAGACACCTCCAGCTAGTCTCTCATTGGTTCTCGCTATTCCTGTTCATCTTCCGCAGAAATTGCAAACTGGGCCAAACAGGACGTTAAAGGCGCTGACTCTCCAAGTGGGGAGAGTGTTAGTAAAGCGTCTGGAATGTTGCACCCGAGTACCAGGGTAGGAAACCTGAGTCATATTTGAACACGTCTCCCTTTCACACGGTTGATCATACTCTGGGTTCCACATGCATGTTTTAGCTGAAGGAAGAATACCTTAAACCTGGGTAGTTGAAACCCGTGGAATGGGTACCATGCAATATGACTTCAAAGGGTCTTCATTTGCTCACCGAACCTCTCCAATCCTATCACTGCTGCGTTTATGCCCCTGTACACACGCTTGATTCTCTTTCGGAGAAATAGCAATCCATAGGTTTTAAGATAATTACTAGTCAGGTACATTCTTAGGCGTTTAATATGCGGTGTTGAGTCCATTTCGTTGAGCAAGGAGTAGCTCTTGTCTATTCCATATTTGGCTTAAGGAACTTTATCTGTGCTCATTTCAATCTCTGGTTTTATGCAGCACCCCAACTCACCTTTCCCCTTAAGAAAGCATAAGTTGGTTTTCTAAATTTGAGACCCTGTTCTGTTTTGGAATTCAGTTCCGGTGTAGCCAAGTTTACTTTCCGTGTATTAGTGATATCTTATGATGTTTCTTTTTCTGTGTGACTTATTTCAGTTAGAATCATCGTACCTGAATCCACTCATTATGCTGCTACGGGCCTGATGACATAGATTTCATTGCTGAGTGATACTGCATTGTACGTAAGTACCACAAGTTCTTTATCCATTTTTCACTTTCTGTGATATTGAACTTGTACGGTAAACGAGGTTCTTGTAAACAGAGGCGTCCCAAACTTTGGGGTGGCTGTGTCTTTTTGATTTTAATTTCCCTAAGCTATAGGACCATAAGTGGAAGTGCCCTAGGCTCTGTTGCTTTGTTTTTTAGATGTTTCAGGAAACACCATACACTTCTCCCGAGTGTCTGTTGGCAATTTACATCCCACCCATCAGCATAACAAGGCTCCCAGTTCTCCATGGCCTGTCCTGCCTTTCTGGATTTTACACTTTTTTCAGCTGGCCCTTTTGACCAGGGGGAAGTGAGACTTCATTGTAGTGCAGATTTCCTTTGCAAGCTTGCTTGGTTGGCCAAAAAGGGCGTATGCGTTTTTTCCTGAATATATTCAGGAAAAAACGCATACGCCCTTTTTGGCCAAGTGCATCATTGTGGACGCTCTGCCTCTTTTCCTATGCTTTCAATGCAATTCCAGTCTACCTCCTGAAATCGGTTTCGTGCACTTCTGCCCCGCTTTCAAGTCCTCTTGGCAGCCTTACTTCAGTATATTTTTGGACGATAGCTGTCATTTATAACTCTGCAGGTTTGTGAATTACAGTGCCCCTGAGCTCCTTTCTTCAACTCGTTTTCTTGTGAGCTGGCCGCAACACCGCAGGATGGCTTCATGCCCTAATCTGGTTCTGGCACGGCACGCTCAGCCTTTGGTTATTTACTCTTCCTGGTGGGAAATGAGAGTTAAATTTGCCCGTCCAGACACCTCCAGCTAGTCTCTCATTGGTTCTCGCTATTCCTGTTTATCTTCCGCGGAAATTGCAAACTGGGCCAAACAGGAGGTTAAAGGCGCTGACTCTCCAAGTGGGGAGAGTGTTAGTAAAGCATCTGGTATGTTGCACCCGAGTACCAGGGGAGGAAAACTGAGACATATTTGAACATGTCTCCCGTTCACACGGTTGATCATACTCTGGGTTCCACATGCATGTTTTAGCTGAAGGAAGAATACATTAAACCTGGGTAGTTGAAACCCGTGGAATGGGTACCATACAATATGACTTCAAAGGGTCTTCATTTGCTCACCGAACCTCTCCAATCCTATCACTGCTGCGTTTATGCCCCTGTACACATGCTTGATTCTCTTTTGGAGACATAGCAATCCATAGGTTTTAAGATACTTACTAGTCAGGTACATTCTTAGGCGTTTAATATGCGGTGTTGAGTCCATTTCGTTGAGCAAGGAGTAGCTCTTGTCTATTCCATATTTGGCTTAAGGAACTTTATCTGTGCTCATTTCAATCTCTGGTTTTATGCAGCACCCCAACTCACCTTTCCCCTTAAGCAAGCATAAGTTGGTTTTCTAAATTTGAGACCCTGTTCTGTTTTGGAATTCAGTTCCTGTGTAGCCAAGTTTACATTCCGTGTATTAGTGATATCTTATGATGTTTCTGTTTCTGTGTGACTTATTTCAATTAGAATCATCGTACCTGAATCCACTCATTATGCTGCTACGGGCCTGATGACATAGATTTCATTGCTGAGTGATACTGCATTGTACGTAAGTACCACATGTTCTTTATCCATTTTTCACTTTCTGTGATATTGAACTTGTATGGTAAACGAGGTTCTTGTAAACAGAGGCGTCCCAAACTTTGGGGTGGCTGTGTCTTTTTGATTTTAATTTCCCTAAGCTATAGGACCATAAGTGGAAGTGCCCTAGGCTCTGTTGCTTTGTTTTTTAGATGTTTCAGGAAACACCATACACTTCTCCCGAGTGTCTGTTGGCAATTTACATCCCGCCCATCAGCATAACAAGGCTCCCAGTTCTCCATGGCCTGTCCTGCCTTTCTGGATTTTACACTTTTTTCAGATGGCCCTTTTGACCTGGGGGAAGTGAGACTTCATTGTAGTGCAGATTTCCTTTGCAAGTTTGTTTGCTTGGCCAAAATGGGCGTATGCGTTTTTTCCTGAATATATTCAGGAAAAAACGCATACGCCCTTTTTGGCCAAGTGCATCATTGTGGACGTTCTGCCTCTTTTCCTATGATTTCAATGCAATTCCAGTCTACCTCCTGAAATCGGTTTCCTGCAATTGTGCCCCGCTTTCAAGTCCTCTTGGCAGCCTTACTTCAGTATATTTTTGGACGATAGCTGTCATTTATAACTTTGCAGGTTTGTGAATTACAGTGCCCCTGAGCTCCTTTCTTCAACTCGCTTTCTTTTGAGCTGGCCGCAACACCGCAGGATGGCTTCAGGCCCTAAACTGCTTCCGGCACGGCACGCTGAGCCTTTGGTTATTTCCTCTTCCTGTTGGGAAATGAGAGTTAAATATGCCCATCCAGGCACCTCCAGCTAGTCTCTCATTGGTTCTCGCTATTCCTGTTCATCTTCCGCAGAAATTGCAAACTGGGCCAAACAGGACGTTAAAGGCGCTGACTCTCCAAGTGGGGAGAGTGTTAGTAAAGCGTCTGGAATGTTGCACCCGAGTACCAGGGTAGGAAACCTGAGTCATATTTGAACACGTCTCCCGTTCACACGGTTGATCATACTCTGGGTTCCACATGCATGTTTTAGCTGAAGGAAGAATACCTTAAACCTGGGTAGTTGAAACCCGTGGAATGGGTACCATGCAATATGACTTCAAAGGGTCTTCATTTGCTCACCGAACCTCTCCAATCCTATCACTGCTGCGTTTATGCCCCTGTACACACTCTTGATTCTCTTTCGGAGAAATAGCAATCCATAGGTTTTAAGATACTTACTAGTCAGGTACATTCTTAGGCGTTTAATATGGGGTGTTGAGTCCATTTCGTTGAGCAAGGAGTAGCTCTTGTCTATTCCATATTTGGCTTAAGGAACTTTATCTGTGCTCATTTCAATCTCTGGTTTTATGCAGCACCCCAACTCACCTTTCCCCTTAAGCAAGCATAAGTTGGTTTTCTAAATTTGAGACCCTGTTCTGTTTTGGAATTCAGTTCCTGTGTAGCCAAGGTTACATTCCGTGTATTAGTGATATCTTATGATGTTTCTTTTTCTGTGTGACTTATTTCAGTTAGAATCATCGTACCTGAATCCACTCATTATGCTGCTACGGGCCTGATGACATAGATTTCATTGCTGAGTGATACTGCATTGTACGTAAGTACCACAAGTTCTTTATCCATTTTTCACTTTCTGTGATATTGAACTTGTACGGTAAACGAGGTTCTTGTAAACAGAGGCGTCCCAAACTTTGGGGTGGCTGTGTCTTTTTGATTTTAATTTCCCTAATCTCTAGGACCATAAGTGGAAGTGCCCTAGGCGCTGTTGCTTTGTTTTTTAGATGTTTCAGGAAACACCATACACTTCTCCCGAGTGTCTGTTGGCAATTTACATCCCGCCCATCAGCATAACAAGGCTCCCAGTTCTCCATGGCCTGTCCTGCCTTTCTGGATTTTACACTTTTTTCAGATGGCCCTTTTGACCGGGGGGAAGTGAGACTTCATTGTAGTGCAGATTTCCTTTGCAAGCTTGCTTGGTTGGCCAAAAAGGGCGTATGCGTTTTTTCCTGAATATATTCAGGAAAAAAACGCATACGCCCTTTTTGGCCAAGTGCATCATTGTGGACGCTCTGCCTCTTTTCCTATGCTTTCAATGCAATTCCAGTCTACCTCCTGAAATCGGTTTCCTGCACTTCTGCCCCGCTTTCAAGTCCTCTTGGCAGCCTTACTTCAGTATATTTTTGGACGATAGCTGTCATTTATAACTCTGCAGGTTTGTGAATTACAGTGCCCCTGAGCTCCTTTCTTCAACTCGTTTTCTTGTGAGCTGGCCGCAACACTGCAGGATGGCTTCAAGCCCTAATCTGGTTCTGGCACGGCACGCTCAGCCTTTGGTTATTTACTCTTCCTGGTGGGAAATGAGAGTTAAATTTGCCCGTCCAGACACCTCCAGCTAGTCTCTCATTGGTTCTCGCTATTCCTGTTTATCTTCCGCAGAAATTGCAAACTGGGCCAAACAGGAGGTTAAAGGCGCAGACTCTCCAAGTGGGGAGAGTGTTAGTAAAGCGTCTGGAATGTTGCACCCGAGTACCAGGGGAGGAAAACTGAGACATATTTGAACACGTCTCCCGTTCACACGGTTGATCATACTCTGGGTTCCACATGCATGTTTTAGCTGAAGGAAGAATACCTTAAACCTGGAGAGTTGAGACCCGTGTAATGGGTACCATGCAATATGACTTCAAAGGGTCTTCATTTGCTCACCGAACCTCTCCAATCTTATCACTGCTGCGTTTATGCCCCTGTACACACGCTTGATTCTCTTTTGGAGACATAGCAATCCATAGGTTTTAAGATACATACTAGTCAGGTACATTCTTAGGCGTTTAATATGCGGTGTTGAGTCCATTTCGTTGAGCAAGGAGTAGCTCTTGTCTATTCCATATTTGGCTTAAGGAACTTTATCTGTGTTCATTTCAATCTCTGGTTTTATGCAGCACCCCAACTCACCTTTACCCTTAAGCAAGCATAAGTTGGTTTTCTAAATTTGAGACCCTGTTCTGTTCTGTAATTCATTTTGTGTGTAGCCAAGTTTACATTCCGTGTATTACTGATATCTTATGATGTTTCTTTTTCTGTGTGACTTATTTCAGTTAGAATCATCATACCTGAATCCACTCATTGTGCTGCTAAGGGCCTGATGACATAGATTTCATTGCTGAGTGATATTGCTTTGTAAGTAAATACCACAACTTCTTTATCCATTTTTCACTTTCTGCGATGTTGAACTTGTACTCTAAACGAGGTTCTTGTAAACAGAGCCGTTGCAAACTTCGGGGTGGCTGTGTCTTTTTGATTTTAATTTCCCTAAGCTATAGGACCATAAGTTGGAGTGCCCTAGGCTCTGTTGCTTTGTTTTTTAGATGTTTCAGGAAACACCATACCCTTCTCCCGAGTGTCTGTTGACAATTTACATCCCGCCCATCAGCATAACAAGGCTCCCAGTTCTCCATGGCCTGTCCTGCCTTTCTGGATTTTACACTTTTTTCAGCTGGCCCTTTTGACCGGGGAGAAGTGAGACTTCATTGTAGTGCAGATTTCCTTTGCAAGCTTGCTTGGTTGGCCAAAAAGGGCGTATGCGTTTTTTCCTGAATATATTCAGGAAAAAACGCATACGCCCTTTTTGGCCAAGTGCATCATTGTGGACGTTCTGCCTCCTTTCCTATGCTTTCAATGCAATTCCAGTCTACCTCCTGAAATCGGTTTCCTGCAATTCTGCCGCGCTTTCAAGTCCTCTTGGCAGCCTTACTTCAGTATATTTTTGGACGATAGCTGTCATTTATAACTCTGCAGGTTTGTGAATTACAGTGACCCTGAGCTCCTTTCTTCAACTCACTTTCTTTTGAGCTGGCCGCAACACCGCATGATAGCTTCAGGCCCTAATCTTGTTCCGGCACAGCACGCTGAGCCTTTGGTTATTTCCTCTTCCTGGTGGGAAATGAGAGTTAAATTTGCCCGTCAAGACACCTCCAGCTAGTCTCTCATTGGTTCTCGCTATTCCTGTTCATCTTCCGCAGAAATTGCAAACTGGGCCAAACAGGAGGTTAAAGGCGCTGACTCTCCAAGTGGGGAGAGTGTTAGTAAAGCGTCTGGAATGTTGCACCCGAGTACCAGGGGAGGAAAACTGAGACATATTTGAACACGTCTCCCGTTCACACGGTTGATCATACTCTGGGTTCCACATGCATGTTTTAGCTGAAGGAAGAATACCTTAAACCTGGAGAGTTGAGACCCGTGTAATGGGTACCATGCAATATGACTTCAAAGGGTCTTCATTTGCTCACCGAACCTCTCCAATCCTATCACTGCTGCGTTTATGCCCCTGTACACACGCTTGATTCTCCTTTGGAGACATAGCAATCCATAGGTTTTAAGATACTTACTAGTCAGGTACATTCTTAGGCGTTTAATATGGTGTGTTGAGTCCATTTCGTTGAGTAAGGAGTAGCTCTTGTCTATTCCATATTTGGCTTAAGGAACTTTATCTGTGCTCATTTCAATCTCTGGTTTTATGCAGCACCCCAAATCACCTTTCCCCTTAAGCAAGCATAAGTTGGTTTTCTAAATTTGAGACCCTGTTCTGTTTTGGAATTCAGTTCCTGTGTAGCCAAGTTTACATTCCGTGTATTAGTGATATCTTATGATGTTTCTTTTTCTGTGTGACTTATTTCAGTTAGAATCATCGTACCTGAATCCACTCATTATGCTGCTACGGGCCTGATGACATAGATTTCATTGCTGAGTGATACTGCATTGTACGTAAGTACCACAAGTTCTTTATCCATTTTTCACTTTCTGTGATATTGAACTTGTACAGTAAACGAGGTTCTTGTAAACAGAGGCATCCCAAACTTTGGGGTGGCTGTGTCTTTTTGATTTTAATTTCCCTAAGCTATAGGACCATAAGTGGAAGTGCCCTAGGCTCTGTTGCTTTGTTTTTTAGATGTTTCAGGAAACACCATACACTTCTCCCGAGTGTCTGTTGACAATTTACATCCCGCCCATCAGCATAACAAGGCTCCCAGTTCTCCATGGCCTGTCCTGCCTTTCTGGATTTTACACTTTTTTCAGCTGGCCCTTTTGACCGGGGAGAAGTGAGACTTCATTGTAGTGCAGATTTCCTTTGCAAGCTTGCTTGGTTGGCCAAAAAGGGCGTATGCGTTTTTTCCTGAATATATTCAGGAAAAAACGCATACGCCCTTTTTGGCCAAGTGCATCATTGTGGACGTTCTGCCTCCTTTCCTATGCTTTCAATGCAATTCCAGTCTACCTCCTGAAATCGGTTTCCTGCAATTCTGCCGCGCTTTCAAGTCCTCTTGGCAGCCTTACTTCAGTATATTTTTGGACGATAGCTGTCATTTATAACTCTGCAGGTTTGTGAATTACAGTGACCCTGAGCTCCTTTCTTCAACTCACTTTCTTTTGAGCTGGCCGCAACACCGCATGATAGCTTCAGGCCCTAATCTTGTTCCGGCACAGCACGCTGAGCCTTTGGTTATTTCCTCTTCCTGGTGGGAAATGAGAGTTAAATTTGCCCGTCAAGACACCTCCAGCTAGTCTCTCATTGGTTCTCGCTATTCCTGTTCATCTTCCGCAGAAATTGCAAACTGGGCCAAACAGGAGGTTAAAGGCGCTGACTCTCCAAGTGGGGAGAGTGTTAGTAAAGCGTCTGGAATGTTGCACCCGAGTACCAGGGGAGGAAAACTGAGACATATTTGAACACGTCTCCCGTTCACACGGTTGATCATACTCTGGGTTCCACATGCATGTTTTAGCTGAAGGAAGAATACCTTAAACCTGGAGAGTTGAGACCCGTGTAATGGGTACCATGCAATATGACTTCAAAGGGTCTTCATTTGCTCACCGAACCTCTCCAATCCTATCACTGCTGCGTTTATGCCCCTGTACACACGCTTGATTCTCCTTTGGAGACATAGCAATCCATAGGTTTTAAGATACTTACTAGTCAGGTACATTCTTAGGCGTTTAATATGGTGTGTTGAGTCCATTTCGTTGAGTAAGGAGTAGCTCTTGTCTATTCCATATTTGGCTTAAGGAACTTTATCTGTGCTCATTTCAATCTCTGGTTTTATGCAGCACCCCAAATCACCTTTCCCCTTAAGCAAGCATAAGTTGGTTTTCTAAATTTGAGACCCTGTTCTGTTTTGGAATTCAGTTCCTGTGTAGCCAAGTTTACATTCCGTGTATTAGTGATATCTTATGATGTTTCTTTTTCTGTGTGACTTATTTCAGTTAGAATCATCGTACCTGAATCCACTCATTATGCTGCTACGGGCCTGATGACATAGATTTCATTGCTGAGTGATACTGCATTGTACGTAAGTACCACAAGTTCTTTATCCATTTTTCACTTTCTGTGATATTGAACTTGTACAGTAAACGAGGTTCTTGTAAACAGAGGCATCCCAAACTTTGGGGTGGCTGTGTCTTTTTGATTTTAATTTCCCTAAGCTATAGGACCATAAGTGGAAGTGCCCTAGGCTCTGTTGCTTTGTTTTTTAGATGTTTCAGGAAACACCATACACTTCTCCTGAGTGTCTGTTGACAATTTACATCCCACCCATCAGCATAACAAGGCTCCCAGTTCTCCATGGCCTGTCCTGCCTTTCTGGATTTTACACTTTTTTCAGCTGGCCCTTTTGACCGGGGAGAAGTGAGACTTCATTGTAGTGCAGATTTCCTTTGCAAGCTTGCTTGGTTGGCCAAAAAGGGCGTATGCGTTTTTTCCTGAATATATTCAGGAAAAAACGCATACGCCCTTTTTGGCCAAGTGCATCATTGTGGACGTTCTGCCTCCTTTCCTATGCTTTCAATGCAATTCCAGTCTACCTCCTGAAATCGGTTTCCTGCAATTCTGCCGCGCTTTCAAGTCCTCTTGGCAGCCTTACTTCAGTATATTTTTGGACGATAGCTGTCATTTATAACTCTGCAGGTTTGTGAATTACAGTGACCCTGAGCTCCTTTCTTCAACTCACTTTCTTTTGAGCTGGCCGCAACACCGCATGATAGCTTCAGGCCCTAATCTTGTTCCGGCACAGCACGCTGAGCCTTTGGTTATTTCCTCTTCCTGGTGGGAAATGAGAGTTAAATTTGCCCGTCAAGACACCTCCAGCTAGTCTCTCATTGGTTCTCGCTATTCCTGTTCATCTTCCGCAGAAATTGCAAACTGGGCCAAACAGGAGGTTAAAGGCGCTGACTCTCCAAGTGGGGAGAGTGTTAGTAAAGCGTCTGGAATGTTGCACCCGAGTACCAGGGGAGGAAAACTGAGACATATTTGAACACGTCTCCCGTTCACACGGTTGATCATACTCTGGGTTCCACATGCATGTTTTAGCTGAAGGAAGAATACCTTAAACCTGGAGAGTTGAGACCCGTGTAATGGGTACCATGCAATATGACTTCAAAGGGTCTTCATTTGCTCACCGAACCTCTCCAATCCTATCACTGCTGCGTTTATGTCCCTGTACACACGCTTGATTCTCTTTCAGAGACATAGCAATCCATAGGTTTTAAGATACTTACTAGTCAGGTACATTCTTAGGCGTTTAATATGGTGTGGTGAGTCCATTTCGTTGAGCAAGGAGTAGCTCTTGTCTATTCCATATTTGGCTTAAGGAACTTTATCTGTGCTCATTTCAATCTCTGGTTTTATGCAGCACCCCAACTCACCTTTCCCCTTAAGCAAGCATAAGTTGGTTTTCTAAATTTGAGACCCTGTTCTGTTTTGGAATTCAGTTCCTGTGTAGCCAAGTTTACATTCCGTGTATTAGTGATATCTTATGATGTTTCTTTTTCTGTGTGACTTATTTCAGTTAGAATCATCGTACGTGAATCCACTCATTATGCAGCTACGGGCCTGATGACATAGATTTCATTGCTGAGTGATACTGCATTGTACGTAAGTACCATAAGTTCTTTATCCATTTTTCACTTTCTGCGATGTTGAACTTGTACTGTAAACGAGGTTCTTGTAAAGAGAGCCGTTCTAAACTTTGGGGTGGCTGTGTCTTTTTGATTTTAATTTCCCTAAGCTATAGGACCAGAAGTGGAAGTGCCCTAGGCTCTGTTGCTTTGTTTTTTAGATGTTTCAGGAAACACCATACACTTCTCCCGAGTGTCTGTTGGCAATTTACATCCCGCCCATCAGCATAACAAGGCTCCCAGTTCTCCATGGCCTGTCCTGCCTTTCTGGATTTTACACTTTTTTCAGATGACCCTTTTGACCGGGGGGAAGTGAGACTTCATTGTAGTGCAGATTTCCTTTGCAAGCTTGCTTGGTTGGCCAAAAAGGGCGTATGCGTTTTTTCCTGAATATATTCAGGAAAAAACGCATACGCCCTTTTTGGCCAAGTGCATCATTGTGGACGTTCTGCCTCTTTTCCTATGCTTTCAATGCAATTCCAGTCTACCTCCTGAAATCGGTTTCCTGCAATTCTGCCCCGCTTTCAAGTCCTCTTGGCAGCCTTACTTCAGTATATTTTTGGACGATAGCTGTCATTTATAACTCTGCAGGTTTGTGCATTACAGTGCCCCTGAGCTCCTTTCTTCAACTCGCTTTCTTGTGAGCTGGCCGCAACACCGCAGGATGGCTTCAGGCCCTAATCTGGTTCCGGCACGGCACGCTGAGCCTTTGGTTATTTCCTCTTCCTGGTGGGAAATGAGAGTTAAATTTGCCCGTCCAGACACCTCCAGCTAGTCTCTCATTGGTTCTCGCTATTCCTGTTCATCTTCCGCAGAAATTGCAAACTGGGCCAAACAGGAGGTTAAAGGCGCTGACTCTCCAAGTGGTGAGAGTGTTAGTAAAGCGTCTGGAATGTTGCACCCGAGTACCAGGGGAGGAAAACTGAGACATATTTGAACACGTCTCCCGTTCACACGGTTGATCATACTCTGGGTTCCACATGCATGTTTTAGCTGAAGGAAGAATAGCTTAAACCAGGAGAGTAGAGACCCGTGGAATGGGTACCATGCAATATGACTTCAAAGGGTCTTCATTTGCTCACCGAACCTCTCCAATCCTATCACTGCTGCATTTATGCCCCTGTACACATGCTTGATTCTCTTTCGGAGAGATAGCAATCCATAGGTTTTAAGATACTTACTAGTCAGGTACATTCTTAGGCGTTTAATATGGGGTGTTGAGTCCATTTCGTTGAGCAAGGAGTAGCTCTTGTCTATTCCATATTTGGCCTAAGGAACTTTATCTGTGCTCATTTCAATCTCTGGTTTTATGCAGCACCCCAACTCACCTTTCCCCTTAAGCAAGCATAAGTTGGTTTTCTAAATTTGAGACCCTGTTCTGTTTTGGAATTCAGTTCCTGTGTAGCCAAGTTTACATTCCGTGTATTAGTGATATCTTATGATGTTTCTTTTTCTGTGTGACTTATTTCAGTTAGAATCATCGTACCTTAATCCACTCATTATGCTGCTACGGGCCTGATGACATAGATTTCATTGATGAGTGATATTGCTTTGTACGTAAGTACCACAAGTTCTTTATCCATTTTTCACTTTCTGTGATATTGAACTTGTACGGTAAACGAGGTTCTGGTAAACAGAGGCATCCCAAACTTTGGGGTGGCTGTGTCTTTTTGATTTTAATTTCCCTAAGCTATAGGACCATAAGTGGAAGTGCCCTAGGCTCTGTTGCTTTGTTTTTTAGATGTTTCAGGAAACACCATACACTTCTCCCGAGTGTCTGTTGGCAATTTACATCCCGCCCATCAGCATAACAAGGCTCCCAGTTCTCCATGGCCTGTCCTGCCTTTCTGGATTTTACACTTTTTTCAGATGGCCCTTTTGACCGGGAGGAAGTGAGACTTCATTGTAGTGCAGATTTCCTTTGCAAGCTTGCTTGGTTGGCCAAAAAGGGCGTATGCGTTTTTTCCTGAATATATTCAGGAAAAAACGCATATGCCCTTTTTGGCCAAGTGCATCATTGTGGACGTTCTGCCTCCTTTCCTATGCTTTCAATGCAATTCCAGTCTACCTCCTGAAATCGATTTCCTGCAATTCTGCCGCGCTTCCAAGTCCTCTTGGCAGCCTTACTTCAGTATATTTTTGGACGATAGCTGTCATTGATAACTCTGCAGGTTTGTGAATTACAGTGCCCCTGAGCTCCTTTCTTCAACTCGCTTTCTTTTGAGATGGCCGCAACACCACAGGATGGCTTCAGGCCCTAATGTGGTTCTGGCATGGCACGTTGAACCTTTGGTTATTTCCTCTTCCTGGTGGGAAATGAGAGTTAAATTTGCCCGTCCAGACACCTCCAGCTAGTCTCTCATTGGTTCTCGCTATTCCTGTTCATCTTCCGCAGAAATTGCAAACTGGGCCAAACAGGAGGTTAAAGGCGCTGACTCTCCAAGTGGGGAGAGTGTTAGTAAAGCGTCTGGAATGTTGCACCCGAGTACCAGGGGAGGAAAACTGAGACATATTTGAACACGTCTCCCGTTCACACGGTTGATCATACTCTGGGTTCCACATGCATGTTTTAGCTGAAGGAAGGATACCTTAAACCTGGAGAGTTGAGACCCGTGTAATGGGTACCATGCAATATGACTTCAAAGGGTCTTCATTTGCTCACCGAACCTCTCCAATCCTATCACTGCTGCGTTTATGCCCCTGTACACACGCTTGATTCTCTTTTGGAGACATAGCAATCCATAGGTTTTAAGATACTTACTAGTCAAGTACATTCTTAGGCGTTTAATATGCGGTGTTGAGTCCATTTCGTTGAGTAAGGAGTAGCTCTTGTCTATTCAATATTTGGCTTAAGGAACTTTATCTGTGCTCATTTCATTCTCTGGTTTTATGCAGCACCCCAACTCACCTTTCCCCTTAAGCAAGCATAAGTTGGTTTTCTAAATTTGAGACCCTGTTCTGTTTTGGAATTCAGTTCCTGTGTAGCCAAGTCTACATTCCGTGTATTAGTGATATCTTATGATGTTTCTTTTTCTGTGTGACTTATTTCAGTTAGAATCATCGTACCTTAATCCACTCATTATGCTGCTACGGGCCTGATGACATAGATTTCATTGATGAGTGATATTGCTTTGTACGTAAGTACCACAAGTTCTTTATCCATTTTTCACTTTCTGTGATATTGAACTTGTATGGTAAACGAGGTTCCTGTAAACAGAGGCGTCCCAAACTTTGGGGTGGCTGTGTCTTTTATATTTTAATTTCCCTAAGCTATAGGACCATAAGTGGAAGTGCCCTAGGCTCTGTTGCTTTGTTTTTTAGATGTTTCAGGAAACACCATACACTTCTCCCGAGTGTCTGTTGGCAATTTACATCCCGCCCATCAGCATAACAAGGCTCCCAGTTCTCCATGGCCTGTCCTGCCTTTCTGGATTTTACACTTTTTTCAGATGGCCCTTTTGACCCGGGGTAAGTGAGACTTCATTGTAGTGCAGATTTCCTTTGCAAGCTTGCTTGGTTGGCCAAAAAGGGCGTATGCATTTTTTCCTGAATATATTCAGGAAAAAACGCATACGCCCTTTTTGGCCAAGTGCATCATTGTGGACGTTCTGCCTCTTTTCCTATGCTTTCAATGCAATTCCAGTCTACCTCCTGAAATCGGTTTCCTGCAATTCTGCCGCGCTTTCAAGTCCTCTTGGCAGCCTTACTTCAGTATATTTTTGGACGATAGCTGTCATTTATAACTCTGCAGGTTTCTGAATTACAGTGCCCCTGAGCTCCTTTCTTCAACTCGTTTTCTTGTGACCTGGCCGCAACACCCCAGGATGGCTTCAGGCCCTAATCTGGTTCCGGCACGGCACGCTGAGCCTTTGGTTATTTCCTCTTCCTGGTGGGAAATGAGAGTTAAATTTGCCCGTCCAGACACCTCCAGCTAGTCTCTCATTGGTTCTCGCTATTCCTGTTCATCTTCCGCAGAAATTGCAAACTGGGCCAAACAGGAGGTTAAAGGGACTGACCCTCCAAGTCGGGAGAGTGTTAGTAAAGCCTCTGGAATGTTGCACCCGAGTACCAGGGGAGGAAAACTGAGACATATTTGAACACGTCTCCCGTTCACACGGTTGATCATACTCTGGGTTCCAAATGCATGTTTTAGCTGAAGGAAGAATACCTTAAACCTGGAGAGTTGAGACCCGTGTAATGGGTACCATGCAATATGACTTCAAAGGGTCTTCATTTGCTCACCGAACCTCTCCAATACTATCACTGCTGCGTTTATGCCCCTGTACACACGCTTGGTTCTCTTTTGGAGACATAGCAATCCATAGGTTTTAAGATACTTACTAGTCAGGTACATTCTTAGGCGTTTAATATGGTGTGTTGAGTCCATTTCGTTGAGTAAGGAGTAGCTCTTGTCTATTCCATATTTGGCTTAAGGAACTTTATCTGTGCTCATTTCAATCTCTGGTTTTATGCAGCACCCCAACTCACCTTTCCCCTTAAGCAAGCATAAGTTGGTTTTCTAAATTTGAGACCCTGTTCTGTTTTGGAATTCAGTTCCTGTGTAGCCAAGGTTACATTCCGTGTATTAGTGATATCTTATGATGTTTCTTTTTCTGTGTGACTTATTTCAGTTAGAATCATCGTACCTGAATCCACTCATTATGCTGCTACGGGCCTGATGACATAGATTTCATTGCTGAGTGATACTGCATTGTACGTAAGTACCACAAGTTCTTTATCCATTTTTCACTTGCTGTGATATTGAACTTGTACGGTAAACGAGGTTCTTGTAAACAGAGGCGTCCCAAACTTTGGGGTGGCTGTGTCTTTTTGATTTTAATTTCCCTAAGCTATAGGACCATAAGTGGAAGTGCCCTAGGCTCTGTTGCTTTGTTTTTTAGATGTTTCAGGAAACACCATACACTTCTCCCGAGTGTCTGTTGGCAATTTACATCCCGCCCATCAGCATAGCAAGGCTCCCAGTTCTCCATGGCCTGTCCTGCATTTCTGGATTTTACACTTTTTTCAGATGGCCCTTTTGACCGGGGGGATGTGAGACTTCATTGTAGTGCAGATTTCCTTTGCAAGCTTGCTTGGTTGGCCAAAAAGGGCGTATGCGTTTTTTCCTGAATATATTCAGGAAAAAACGCATACGCCCTTTTTGGCCAAGTGCATCATTGTGGACGCTCTGCCTCTTTTCCTATGCTTTCAATGCAATTCCAGTCTACCTCCTGAAATCGGTTTCGTGCACTTCTGCCCCGCTTTCAAGTCCTCTTGGCAGCCTTACTTCAGTATATTTTTGGACGATAGCTGTCATTTATAACTCTGCAGGTTTGTGAATTACAGTGCCCCTGAGCTCCTTTCTTCAACTCGTTTTCTTGTGAGCTGGCCGCAACACCGCAGGATGGCTTCAGGCCCTAATCTGGTTCTGGCACGGCACGCTCAGCCTTTGGTTATTTACTCTTCCTGGTGGGAAATTAGAGTTAAATTTGCCCGTCCAGACACCTCCAGCTAGTCTCTCATTGGTTCTCGCTATTCCTGTTTATCTTCCGCAGAAATTGCAAACTGGGCCAAACAGGAGGTTAAAGGCGCTGACTCTCCAAGTGGGGAGAGTGTTAGTAAAGCATCTGGTATGTTGCACCCGAGTACAAGGGGAGGAAAACTGAGACATATTTGAACATGTCTCCCGTTCACACGGTTGATCATACTCTGGGTTCCACATGCATGTTTTAGCTGAAGGAAGAATACCTTAAACCTGGGTAGTTGAAACCCGTGGAATGGGTACCATGCAATATGACTTCAAAGGGTCTTCATTTGCTCACCGAACCTCTCCAATCCTATCACTGCTGAGTTTATGCCCCTGTACACACTCTTGATTCTCTTTCGGAGAAATAGCAATCCATATGTTTTAAGATACTTACTAGTCAGGTACATTCTTAGGCGTTTAATATGGGGTGTTGAGTCCATTTCGTTGAGCAAGGAGTAGCTCTTGTCTATTCCATATTTGGCTTAAGGAACTTTATCTGTGCTCATTTCAATCTCTGGTTTTATGCAGCACCCCAACTCACCTTTCCCCTTAAGCAAGCATAAGTTGGTTTTCTAAATTTGAGACCCTGTTCTGTTTTGGAATTCAGTTCCTGTGTAGCCAAGGTTACATTCCGTGTATTAGTGATATCTTATGATGTTTCTTTTTCTGTGTGACTTATTTCAGTTAGAATCATCGTACCTGAATCCACTCATTATGCTGCTACGGGCCTGATGACATAGATTTCATTGCTGAGTGATACTGCATTGTACGTAAGTACCACAAGTTCTTTATCCATTTTTCACTTTCTGCGATGTTGAACTTGTACTGTAAACGAGGTTCTTGTAAACAGAGCCGTTGCAAACTTTGGGGTGGCTGTGTCTTTTTGATTTTAATTTCCCAAAGCTATAGGACCATAAGTGGGAGTGCCCTAGGCTCTGTTGCTTTGTTTTTTAGATGTTTCAGGAAACACCATACACTTCTCCCGAGTGTCTGTTGACAATTTACATCCCGCCCATCAGCATAACAAGGCTCCCAGTTCTCCATGGCCTGTCCTGCCTTTCTGGATTTTACACTTTTTTCAGCTGGCCCTTTTGACCAGGGGGAAGTGAGACTTCATTGTAGTGCAGATTTCCTTTGCAAGCTTGCTTGGTTGGCCAAAAAGGGCGTATGCGTTTTTTCCTGAATATATTCAGGAAAAAACGCATACGCCCTTTTTGGCCAAGTGCATCATTGTGGACGTTCTGCCTCCTTTCCTATGCTTTCAATGCAATTCCAGTCTACCTCCTGAAATCGGTTTCCTGCAATTCTGCCGCGCTTTCAAGTCCTCTTGGCAGCCTTACTTCAGTATATTTTTGGACGATAGCTGTCATTTATAACTCTGCAGGTTTGTGAATTACAGTGACCCTGAGCTCCTTTCTTCAACTCACTTTCTTTTGAGCTGGCCGCAACACCGCAGGATAGCTTCAGGCCCTAATCTTGTTCCGGCACAGCACGCTGAGCCTTTGGTTATTTCCTCTTCCTGGTGGGAAATGAGAGTTAAATTTGCCCGTCAAGACACCTCCAGCTAGTCTCTCATTGGTTCTCGCTATTCCTGTTCATCTTCCGCAGAAATTGCAAACTGGGCCAAACAGGAGGTTAAAGGCGCTGACTCTCCAAGTGGGGAGAGTGTTAGTAAAGCGTCTGGAATGTTGCACCCGAGTACCAGGGGAGGAAAACTGAGACATATTTGAACACGTCTCCCGTTCACACGGTTGATCATACTCTGGGTTCCACATGCATGTTTTAGCTGAAGGAAGGATACCTTAAACCTGGAGAGTTGAGACCCGTGTAATGGGTACCATGCAATATGACTTCAAAGGGTCTTCATTTGCTCACTGAACCTCTCCAATCCTATCACTGCTGCGTTTATGCCCCTGTACACACGCTTGATTCTCCTTTGGAGACATAGCAATCCATAGGTTTTAAGATACTTACTAGTCAGGTACATTCTTAGGCGTTTAATATGCGGTGTTGAGTCCATTTCGTTGAGTAAGGAGTAGCTCTTGTCTATTCCATATTTGGCTTAAGGAACTTTATCTGTGCTCATTTCAATCTCTGGTTTTATGCAGCACCCCAAATCACCTTTCCCCTTAAGCAAGCATAAGTTGGTTTTCTAAATTTGAGACCCTGTTCTGTTTTGGAATTCAGTTCCTGTGTAGCCAAGTTTACATTCCGTGTATTAGTGATATCTTATGATGTTTCTTTTTCTGTGTGACTTATTTCAGTTAGAATCATCGTACCTGAATCCACTCATTATGCTGCTACGGGCCTGATGACATAGATTTCATTGCTGAGTGATACTGCATTGTACGTAAGTACCACAAGTTCTTTATCCATTTTTCACTTGCTGTGATATTGAACTTGTACGGTAAACGAGGTTCTTGTAAACAGAGGCGTCCCAAACTTTGGGGTGGCTGTGTCTTTTTGATTTTAATTTCCCTAATCTATAGGACCATAAGTGGAAGTGCCCTAGGCTCTGTTGCTTTGTTTTTTAGATGTTTCAGGAAACACCATACACTTCTCCGGAGTGTCTGTTGGCAATTTACATCCCGCCCATCAGCCTAAGAAGGCTCCCAGTTCTGCATGGCCTGTCCTGCCTTTCTGGATTTTACAATTTTTTCAGATGGCCCTTTTGACCGGGGGGAAGTGAGACTTCATTGTAGTGCAGATTTCCTTTGCAAGCTTGCTTGGTTGGCCAAAAAGTGCGTATGCGTTTTTTCCTGAATATATTCAGGAAAAAACGCATACGCCCTTTTTGGCCAAGTGCATCATTGTGGACGTTCTGCCTCTTTTCCTATGCTTTCAATGCAATTCCAGTCTACCTCCTGAAATCGGTTTCCTGCAATTCTGCCCCGCTTTCAAGTCCTCTTGGTAGCCTTACTTCAGTATATTTTTGGACGATAGCTGTCATTTATAACTCTGCAGGTTTGTGAATTACAGTGCCCCTGAGCTCCTTTCTTCAACTCGCTTCCTTGTGACATGGCCGCAACACGCCAGGATGGCTTCAGGCCCTAATCTGGATCCGGCACGGCACGCTGAGCCTTTGGTTAATTCCTCTTCCTGGTGGGAAATGAGAGTTAAATTTGCCCGTCCAGACACCTCCAGCTAGTCTCTCATTGGTTCTCGCTATTCCTGTTCATCTTCCGCAGAAATTGCAAACTGGGCCAAACAGGAGGTTAAAGGGACTGACTCTCCAAGTCGGGAGAGTGTTAGTAAAGCGTCTGGAATGTTGCACCCGAGTACCAGGGGAGGAAAACTGAGACATATTTGAACACGTCTCCCGTTCACACGGTTGATCATACTCTGGGTTCCACATGCATGTTTTAGCTGAAGGAAGAATACCTTAAACCTGGAGAGTTGAGACCCGTGTAATGGGTACCATGCAATATGACTTCAAAGGGTCTTCATTTGCTCACCGAACCTCTCCAATCCTATCACTGCTGCGTTTATGCCCCTGTACACACGCTTGATTCTCTTTCAGAGACATAGCAATCCATAGGTTTTCAGATACTTACTAGTCAGGTACATTCTTAGGCGTTTAATATGGTGTGTTGAGTCCATTTCGTTGAGCAAGGAGTAGCTCTTGTCTATTCCATATTTGGCTTAAGGAACTTTATCTGTGCTCATTTCAATCTCTGGTTTTATGCAGCACCCCAACTCACCTTTCCCCTTAAGCAAGCATAAGTTGGTTTTCTAAATTTGAGACCCTGTTCTGTTTTGGAATTCAGTTCCTGTGTAGCCAAGTCTACATTCCGTGTATTAGTGATATCTTATGATGTTCCTTTTTCTGTGTGACTTATTTCAGTTAGAATCATCGTACCTGAATCCACTCATTATGCTGCTACGGGCCTGATGACATAGATTTCATTGCTGAGTGATACTGCATTGTACGTAAGTACCACAAGTTGTTTATTCATTTTTCACTTTCTGTGATATTGAACTTGTACGGTAAACGAGGTTCTGGTAAACAGAGGCATCCCAAACTTTGGGGTGGCTGTGTCTTTTTGATTTTAATTTCCCTAAGCTATAGGACCATAAGTGGAAGTGCCCTAGGCTCTGTTGCTTTGTTTTTTAGATGTTTCAGGAAACACCATACACTTCTCCCGAGTGTCTGTTGGCAATTTACATCCCGCCCATCAGCATAACAAGGCTCCCAGTTCTCCATGGCCTGTCCTGCCTTTCTGGATTTTACACTTTTTTCAGATGGCCCTTTTGACCGGGAGGAAGTGAGACTTCATTGTAGTGCAGATTTCCTTTGCAAGCTTGCTTGGTTGGCCAAAAAGGGCGTATGCGTTTTTTCCTGAATATATTCAGGAAAAAACGCATACGCCCTTTTTGGCCAAGTGCATCATTGTGGACGTTCTGCCTCCTTTCCTATGCTTTCAATGCAATTCCAGTCTACCTCCTGAAATCGATTTCCTGCAATTCTGCCGCGCTTCCAAGGCCTCTTGGCAGCCTTACTTCAGTATATTTTTGGACGATAGCTGTCATTGATAACTCTGCAGGTTTGTGAATTACAGTGCCCCTGAGCTCCTTTCTTCAACTCGCTTTCTTTTGAGCTGGCCGCAACACCACAGGATGGCTTCAGGCCCTAATGTCGTTCTGGCACGGCACGCTGAGCCTTTGGTTATTTCCTCTTCCTGGTGGGAAATGAGAGTTAAATTTGCCCGTCCAGACACCTCCAGCTGGTCTCTCATTGGTTCTCGCTATTCCTGTTCATCTTCCGCAGAAATTGCAAACTGGGCCAAACAGGAGGTTAAAGGCGCTGACTCTCCAAGTGGGGAGAGTGTTAGTAAAGCGTCTGGAATGTTGCACCCGAGTACCAGGGGAGGAAAACTGAGACATATTTGAACACGTCTCCCGTTCACACGGTTGATCATACTCTGGGTTCCACATGCATGTTTTAGCTGAAGGAAGAATACCTTAAACCTGGAGAGTTGAGACCCGTGTAATGGGTACCATGCAATATGACTTCAAAGGGTCTTCATTTGCTCACCGAACCTCTCCAATCCTATCACTGCTGCGTTTATGCCCCTGTACACATGCTTGATTCTCTTTTGGAGACATAGCAATCCATAGGTTTTAAGATACTTACTAGTCAGGTACATTCTTAGGCTTTTAATATGGTGTGTTGAGTCCATTTCGTTGAGTAAGGAGTAGCTCTTGTCTATTCCATATTTGGCTTAAGGAACTTTATCTGTGCTCATTTCATTCGCTGGTTTTATGCAGCACCCCAACTCACCTTTCCCCTTAAGCAAGCATAAGTTGGCTTTCTAAATTTGAGACCCTGTTCTGTTTTGGAATTCAGTTCCTGTGTAGCCAAGTCGACATTCCGTGTATTAGTGATATCTTATGATGTTTCTTTTTCTGTGTGACTTATTTCAGTTAGAATCATCGTACTTGAATCCACTCATTATGCTGCTACGGGCCTGATGACATAGATTTCATTGCTGAGTGATACTGCATTGTACGTAAGTACCACAAGTTCTTTATCCATTTTTCACTTTCTGTGATATTGAACTTGTACGGTAAACGAGGTTCTTGTAAACAGAGGCGTCCCAAACTTTGGGGTGGCTGTGTCTTTTTGATTTTAATTTCCCTAAGCTATAGGACCATAAGTGGAAGTGCCCTAGGCTCTGTTGCTTTGTTTTTTAGATGTTTCAGGAAACACCATACACTTCTCCCGAGTGTCTGTTGGCAATTTACATCCCGCCCATCAGCATCACAAGGCTCCCAGTTCTCCATGGCCTGTCCTGCCTTTCTGGATTTTACACTTTATTCAGATGGCCCTTTTGACCTGGGGGAAGTGAGACTTCATTGTAGTGCACGTTTCCTTTGCAAGCTTGCTTGGTTGGCCAAAAAGGGCGTATGCGTTTTTTCCTGAATATATTCAGGAAAAAACGCATACGCCCTTTTTGGCCAAGTGCATCATTGTGGACGTTCTGCCTCTTTTCCTATGCTTTCAATGCAATTCCAGTCTACCTCCTGAAATCGGTTTCTTGCAATTCTGCCCCGCTTTCAAGTCCTCTTGGCAGCCTTACTTCAGTATATTTTTGGACGATAGCTGTCATTTATTACTCTGCAGGTTTGTGAATTACAGTGCCCCTGAGCTCCTTTCTTCAACTCAATTTCTTGTGAGCTGGCCGCAACACCGCAGGATGGCGTCAGGCCCTAATCTTGTTCCGGCACGGCACGTTGAGCCTTTGGTTAATTCCTCTTCCTGGTGGGAAATGAGAGTTAAATTTGCCCGTCCAGACACCTCCAGCTAGTCTCTCATTGGTTCTCGCTATTTCTGTTCATCTTCCGCAGAAATTGCAAACTGGGCCAAACAGGAGGTTAAAGGGACTGACTCTCCAAGTCGGGAGAGTGTTAGTAAAGCGTCTGGAATGTTGCACCCGAGTACCAGGGGAGGAAAACTGAGACATATTTGAACACGTCTCCCGTTCACACGGTTGATCATACTCTGGGTTCCACATGCATGTTTTAGCTGAAGGAAGAATACCTTAAACCTGGAGAGTTGAGACCCGTGTAATGGGTACCATACAATATGTCTTCAAAGGGACTTCATTTGCTCACCGAACCTCTCCAATCCTATCACTGCTGCGTTTATGACCCTGTAAACACGCTTGATTCTCTTTTGGAGACATAGCAATCCATAGGTTTTAAGATACTTAGTAGTCAGGTACATTCTTAGGCGTTTAATATGCGGTGTTGAGTCCATTTCGTTGAGCAAGGAGTAGCTCTTGTCTATTCCATATTTGGCTTAAGGAACTTTATCTGTGCTCATTTCATTCTCTGGTTTTATGCAGCACCCCAACTCACCTTTCCCCTTAAGCAAGCATAAGTTGGTTTTCTAAATTTGAGACCCTCTTCTGTTTTGGAATTTAGTTCCTGTGTAGCCAAGTTTACATTCCGTGTATTAGTGATATCTTATGATGTTTCTTTTTCTGTGTGACTTATTTCAGTTAGAATCATCGTACCTGAATCCACTCATTGTGCTACTAAGGGCCTGATGACATAGATTTCATTGCTGAGTGATATTGCTTTGTAAGTAAATACCACAACTTCTTTATCCATTTTTCACTTTCTGCGATGTTGAACTTGTACTGTAAACGAGGTTCTTGTAAAGAGAGCCGTTCTAAACTTTGGGGTGGCTGTGTCTTTTTGATTTTAATTTCCCTAAGCTATAGGACCATAAGTGGAAGTGCCCTAGGCTCTGTTGCTTTGTTTTTTAGATGTTTCAGGAAACACCATACACTTCTCCCGAGTGTCTGTTGGCAATTTACATCCCGCCCATCAGCATAACAAGGCTCCCAGTTCTCCATGGCCTGTCCTGCCTTTCTGGATTTTACACTTTTTTCAGATGGCCCTTTTGACCGGGAGGAAGTGAGACTTCATTGTAGTGCAGATTTCCTTTGCAAGCTTGCTTGGTTAGCCAAAAAGGGCGTATGCGTTTTTTCCTGAATATAATCAGGAAAAAACGCATACGCACTTTTTGGCCAAGTGCATCATTGTGGACGTTCTGCCTCTTTTCCTATGCTTTCAGTGCAATTCCAGTCTACCTCCTGAAATCAATTTCCTGCAATTCTGCCGCGCTTCCAAGTCCTCTTGGGAGCCTTACTTCAGTATATTTTTGGACGATAGCTGTCATTGATAACTCTGCAGGTTTGTGAATTACAGTGCCCCTGAGCTCCTTTCTTCAACTCGCTTTCTTTTGAGCTGGCCGCAACACCACAGGATGGCTTCAGGCCCTAATGTGGTTCTGGCACGGCACGCTGAGCCTTTGGGTATTTCCTCTTCCTGGTGGGAAATGAGAGTTAAATTTGCCCGTCCAGACACCTCCAGCTAGTCTCTCATTGGTTCTCGCTATTCCTGTTCATCTTCCGCAGAAATTGCAAACTGGGCCAAACAGGAGGTTAAAGGCGCTGACTCTCCAAGTGGTGAGAGTGTTAGTAAAGCGTCTGGAATGTTGCACCCGAGTACCAGGGGAGGAAAACTGAGACATATTTGAACACGTCTCCCGTTCACATGGTTGATCATACTCTGGGTTCCACATGCATGTTTTAGCTGAAGGAAGAATACCTTAAATCTGGAGAGTTGAGACCCGTGTAATGGGTACCATACAATATGTCTTCAAAGGGTCTTCATTTGCTCACCGAACCTCTCCAATCCTATCACTGCTGCGTTTATGCCCCTGTAAACACGCTTGATTCTCTTTTGGAGACATAGCAATCCATAGGTTTTAAGATACTTAGTAGTCAGGTACATTCTTAGGCGTTTAATATGCGGTGTTGAGTCCATTTCGTTGAGCAAGGAGTAGCTCTTGTCTATTCCATATTTGGCTTAAGGAACTTTATCTGTGCTCATTTCAATCTCTGGTTTTATGCAGCACCCCAACTCACCTTTCCCCTTAAGCAAGCATAAGTTGGTTTTCTAAATTTGAGACCCTCTTCTGTTTTGGAATTTAGTTCCTGTGTAGCCAAGTTTACATTCCGTGTATTAGTGATATCTTATGATGTTTCTTTTTCTGTGTGACTTATTTCAGTTAGAATCATCGTACCTGAATCCACTCATTATGCTGCTACGGGCCTGATGACATAGATTTCATTGCTGAGTGATACTGCATTGTACGTAAGTACCACATGTTCTTTATCCATTTTTCACTTTCTGTGATATTGAACTTGTATGGTAAACGAGGTTCTTGTAAACAGAGGCGTCCCAAACTTTGGGGTGGCTGTGTCTTTTTGATTTTAATTTCCCTAAGCTATAGGACCATAAGTGGAAGTGCCCTAGGCTCTGTTGCTTTGTTTTTTAGATGTTTCAGGAAACACCATACACTTCTCCCGAGTGTCTGTTGGCAATTTACATCCCGCCCATCAGCATAACAAGGCTCCCAGTTCTCCATGGCCTGTCCTGCCTTTCTGGATTTTACACTTTTTTCAGATGGCCCTTTTGACCTGGGGGAAGTGAGACTTCATTGTAGTGCAGATTTCCTTTGCAAGTTTGCTTGCTTGGCCAAAAAGGGCGTATGCGTTTTTTCCTGAATATATTCAGGAAAAAATGCATACGCCCTATTTGGCCAAGTGCATCATTGTGGACGTTCTGCCTCTTTTCCTATGCTTTCAATGTAATTCCAGTCTACCTCCTGAAATCGGTTTCCTGCAATTCTGCCGCGCTTTCAAGTCCTCTTGGCAGCCTTACTTAAGTATATTTTTGGACGATAGCTGTCATTTATAACTCTGCAGGTTTGTGAATTACAGTGCCCCTGAGCTCCTTTCTTCAACTCGCTTTCTTTTGAGCTGGCCGCAACACCGCAGGATGGCTTCAGGCCCTAATCTGGTTCCGGCACGGCACGCTCAGCCTTTGGTTATTTCCTCTTCCTGGTGGGAAATGAGAGTTAAATTTGCCCGTCCAGACACCTCCAGCTAGTCTCTCAGTGTTTCTCCCTATTCCTGTTCATCTTCCGCAGAAATTGCAAACTGGGCCAAACAGGAGGTTAAAGGCGCTGACTCTCCAAGTGTGGAGAGTGTTAGTAAAGCGTCTGGAATGTTGCACCCGAGTACCAGGGGAGGAAACCTGAAACATATTTGAACACGTCTCCCGTTCACACGGTTGATCATACTCTGGGTTCCACATGCATGTTTTAGCTGAAGGAAGAATAACTTAAACCTGGAGAGTTGAGACCTGTGTAATGGGTACCATGCAATATGACTTCAAAGGGTCTTCATTTGCTCACCGAACCTCTCCAATCCTATCACTGCTGCGTTTATGCCCCTGTACACACGCTTGATTCTCTTTTGGAGACATAGCAATCCATAGGTTTTAAGATACTTACTAGTCAGGTACATTCTTAGGCGTTTAATATGGGGTGTTGAGTCCATTTCGTTGAGCAAGGAGTAGCTCTTGTCTATTCCATATTTGGCTTAAGGAACTTTATCTGTGCTCATTTCAATCTCTGGTTTTATGCAGCACCCCAACTCACCTTTCCCCTTAAACAAGCATAAGTTGGTTTTCTAAATTTGAGACCCTGTTCTGTTTTGGAATTCAGTTCCTGTGTAGCCAAGTTTACATTCCGTGTATTACTGATATCTTATGATGTTTCTTTTTCTGTGTGACTTATTTCAGTTAGAATCATCATACCTGAATCCACTCATTGTGCTGCTAAGGGCCTGATGACATAGATTTCATTGCTGAGTGATATTGCTTTGTAAGTAAATACCACAACTTCTTTATCCATTTTTCACTTTCTGCGGTGTTGAACTTGTACTGTAAATGAGGTTCTTGTAAACAGAGCCGTTCCAAACTTTGAGGTGGCTGTGTCTTTTTGATTTTAATTTCCCTAAGCTATAGGACCATAAGTGGAAGTGCCCTAGGCTCTGTTGCTTTGTTTTTTAGATGTTTCAGGAAACACCATACACTTCTCCCGAGTGTCTGTTGGCAATTTACATCCCGCCCATCAGCATAACAAGGCTCCCAGTTCTCCATGGCCTGTCCTGCCTTTCTGGATTTTACACTTTTTTCAGATGGCCCTTTTGACCGGGGGGAAGTGAGACTTCATTGTAGTGCAGATTTCCTTTGCAAGCTTGCTTGGTTGGCCAAAAAGGGCGTATGCGTTTTTTCCTGAATATATTCAGGAAAAAACGCATACGCCCTTTTTGGCCAAGTGCATCATTGTGGACGTTCTGCCTCTTTTCCTATGCTTTCAATGCAATTCCAGTCTACCTCCTGAAATCGGTTTCCTGCAATTCTGCCCCGCTTTCAAGTCCTCTTGGCAGCCTTACTTCAGTATATTTCTGGACGATAGCTGTCATTTATAACTCTGCAGGTTTGTGAATTACAGTGCCCCTGAGCTCCTTTCTTCAACTCGCTTTCTTTTGAGCTGGCCGCAACACCGCAGGATGGCTTCAGGCCCTAATGTGGTTCTGGCACGGCACGTTGAGCCTTTGGTTATTTCCTCTTCCTGGTGGGAAATGAGAGTTAAATTTGCCCGTCCAGACACCTCCAGCTAGTCTCTCATTGGTTCTCGCTAGTCCTGTTCATCTTCCGCAGAAATTGCAAACTGGGCCAAACAGGAGGTTAAAGGCGCTGACTCTCCAAGTGGGGAGAGTGTTAGTAAAGCGTCTGGAATGTTGCACCCGAGTACCAGGTGAGGAAATCTGAGACATATTTGAACACGTCTCCCGTTCACACGGTTGATCATACTCTGGGTTCCACATGCATGTTTTAGCTGAAGGAAGAATACCTTAAACCTGGAAAGTTGAGACCCGTGTAATGGGTACCATGCAATATGACTTCAAAGGGTCTTCATTTGCTCACCGAACCTCTCCAATCCTATCACTGCTGCGTTTATGCCCCTGTACACACGCTTGATTCTCTTTTGGAGACATAGCAATCCATAGGTTTTAAGATACTTACTAGTCAGGTACATTCTTAGGCGTTTAATATGGTGTGTTGAGTCCATTTCATTGAGCAAGGAGTAGCTCTTGTCTATTCCATATTTGGCTTAAGGAACTTTATCTGTGCTCATTTCAATCTCTGGTTTTATGCAGCACCCCAACTCACCTTTCCCCTTAAGCAAGCATAAGTTGCTTTTCTAAATTTGAGACCCTGTTCTGTTTTGGAATTCAGTTCCTGTGTAGCCAAGGTTACATTCCGTGTATTACTGATATCTTATGATGTTTCTTTTTCTGTGTGACTTATTTCAGTTAGAATCATCGTACCTGAATCCACTCATTATGCTGCTACGGGCCTGATGACATAGATTTCATTGCTGAGTGATACTGCATTGTACGTAAGTACCACAAGTTCTTTATCCATTTTTCACTTTCTGTGATATTGAACTTGTACGGTAAACGAGGTTCTTGTAAACAGAGGGGTCCCAAACTTTGGGGTGGCTGTGTCTTTTTGATTTTAATTTCCTTAAGCTGTAGGACCATAAGTGGAAGTGCCCTAGGCTCTGTTGCTTTGTTTTTTAGATGTTTCAGGAAACACCATACACTTCTCCCGAGTGTCTGTTGACAATTTACATCCCGCCCATCAGCATAACAAGGCTCCCAGTTCTCCATGGCCTGTCCTGCCTTTCTGGATTTTACACTTTTTTCAGATGGCCCTTTTGACCCGGGGTAAGTGAGACTTCATTGTAGTGCAGATTTCCTTTGCAAGCTTGCTTGGTTGGCCAAAAAGGGCGTATGCATTTTTTCCTGAATATATTCAGGAAAAAACGCATACGCCCTTTTTGGCCAAGTGCATCATTGTGGACGTTCTGCCTCTTTTCCTATGCTTTCAATGCAATTCCAGTCTACCTCCTGAAATCGGTTTCCTGCAATTCTGCCGCGCTTTCAAGTCCTCTTGGCAGCCTTACTTCAGTATATTTTTGGACGATAGCTGTCATTTATAACTCTGCAGGTTTGTGAATTACAGTGACCCTGAGCTCCTTTCTTCAACTCGCTTTCTTGTGAGCTGGCCGCAACACCGCAAGATGGCTTCAGGCCCTAATCTGGTTCCGGCATGGCACGTTGAGCCTTTGGTTATTTCCTCTTCCTGGTGGGAAATGAGAGTTAAATTTGCCCGTCCAGACACCTCCAGCTAGTCTCTCATTTGTTCTCGCTATTCCTGTTCATCTTCCGCAGAAATTGCAAACTGGGCCAAACAGGAGGTTAAAGGGACTGACTCTCCAAGTCGGGAGAGTGTTAGTAAAGCGTCTGGAATGTTGCACCCGAGTACCAGGGGAGGAAAACTGAGACATATTTGAACACGTCTCCCGTTCACACGGTTGATCATACTCTGGGTTCCACATGCATGTTTTAGCTGAAGGAAGAATACCTTAAACCTGGAGAGTTGAGACCCGTGTAATGGGTACCATACAATATGTCTTCAAAGGGACTTCATTTGCTCACCGAACCTCTCCAATCCTATCACTGCTGCGTTTATGACCCTGTAAACACGCTTGATTCTCTTTTGGAGACATAGCAATCCATAGGTTTTAAGATACTTAGTAGTCAGGTACATTTTTAGGCGTTTAATATGCGGTGTTGAGTCCATTTCGTTGAGCAAGGAGTAGCTCTTGTCTATTCCATATTTGGCTTAAGGAACTTTATCTGTGCTCATTTCAATCTCTGGTTTTATGCAGCACCCCAACTCACCTTTCCCCTTAAGCAAGCATAAGTTGGTTTTCTAAATTTGAGACCCTCTTCTGTTTTGGAATTTAGTTCCTGTGTAGCCAAGTTTACATTCCATGTATTAGTGATATCTTATGATGTTTCTTTTTCTGTGTGACTTATTTCAGTTAGAATCATCGTACCTGAATCCACTCATTGTGCTACTAAGGGCCTGATGACATAGATTTCATTGCTGAGTGATATTGCTTTGTAAGTAAATACCACAACTTCTTTATCCATTTTTCACTTTCTGCGATGTTGAACTTGTACTGTAAAGGAGGTTCTTGTAAAGAGAGCCGTTCTAAACTTTGGGGTGGCTGTGTCTTTTTGATTTTAATTTCCCTAAGCTATAGGACCATAAGTGGAAGTGCCCTAGGCTCTGTTGCTTTGTTTTTTAGATGTTTCAGGAAACACCATACACTTCTCCCGAGTGTCTGTTGGCAATTTACATCCCGCCCATCAGCATAACAAGGCTCCCAGTTCTCCATGGCCTGTCCTGCCTTTCTGGATTTTACACTTTTTTCAGATGGCCCTTTTGACCGGGAGGAAGTGAGACTTCATTGTAGTGCAGATTTCCTTTGCAAGCTTGCTTGGTTGGACAAAAAGGGCGTATGCGTTTTTTCCTGAATATAATCAGGAAAAAACGCATACGCACTTTTTGGCCAAGTGCATCATTGTGGACGTTCTGCCTCTTTTCCTATGCTTTCAATGCAATTCCAGTCTACCTCCTGAAATCGATTTCCTGCAATTCTGCCGCGCTTCCAAGTCCTCTTGGGAGCCTTACTTCAGTATATTTTTGGACGATAGCTGTCATTGATAACTCTGCAGGTTTGTGAATTACAGTGCCCCTGAGCTCCTTTCTTCAACTCGCTTTCTTTTGAGCTGGCCGCAACACCACAGGATGGCTTCAGGCCCTAATGTGGTTCTGGCACGGCACGCTGAGCCTTTGGGTATTTCCTCTTCCTGGTGGGAAATGAGAGTTAAATTTGCCCGTCCAGACACCTCCAGCTAGTCTCTCATTGGTTCTCGCTATTCCTGTTCATCTTCCGCAGAAATTGCAAACTGGGCCAAACAGGAGGTTAAAGGCGCTGACTCTCCAAGTGGTGAGAGTGTTAGTAAAGCGTCTGGAATGTTGCACCCGAGTACCAGGGGAGGAAAACTGAGACATATTTGAACACGTCTCCCGTTCACATGGTTGATCATACTCTGGGTTCCACATGCATGTTTTAGCTGAAGGAAGAATACCTTAAACCTGGAGAGTTGAGACCCGTGTAATGGGTACCATACAATATGTCTTCAAAGGGTCTTCATTTGCTCACCGAACCTCTCCAATCCTATCACTGCTGCGTTTATGCCCCTGTAAACACGCTTGATTCTCTTTTGGAGACATAGCAATCCATAGGTTTTAAGATACTTAGTAGTCAGGTACATTCTTAGGCGTTTAATATGCGGTGTTGAGTCCATTTCTTTGAGCAAGGAGTAGCTCTTGTCTCTTCCATATTTGGCTTAAGGAACTTTATCTGTGCTCATTTCAATCTCTGGTTTTATGCAGCACCCCAACTCACCTTTCCCCTTAAGCAAGCATAAGTTGGTTTTCTACATTTGAGACCCTCTTCTGTCTTGGAATTCAGTTCTTGTGTAGCCAAGTTTACATTCCGTGTATTAGTGATATCTTATGATGTTTCTTTTTCTGTGTGACTTATTTCAGTTAGAATCATCGTACTTGAATCCACTCATTATGCTGCTACGGGCCTGATGACATAGATTTCATTGCTGAGTGATACTGCATTGTACGTAAGTACCACAAGTTCTTTATCCATTTTTCTCTTTCTGTTATATTGAACTTGTACGGTAAACGAGGTTCTTGTAAACAGAGGCGTCCCAAACTTTGGGGTGCCTGTGTCTTTTTGATTTTAATTTCCCTAAGCTATAGGACCATAAGTGGAAGTGCCCTAGGCTCTGTTGCTTTGTTTTTTAGATGTTTCAGGAAACACCATACACTTCTCCCGAGTGTCTGTTGGCAATTTACATCCCGCCCATCAGCATAACAAGGCTCCCAGTTCTCCATGGCCTGTCCTGCCTTTCTGGATTTTACACTTTTTTCAGATGGCCCTTTTGACCGGGTGGAAGTGAGACTTCATTGTAGTGCAGATTTCCTTTGCAAGCTTGCTTGGTTGGCCAAAAAGGGCGTATGCGTTTTTTCCTGAATATATTCAGGAAAAAACGCATACGCCCTTTTTGGCCAAGTGCATCATTGTGGACGTTCTGCCTCTTTTCCTATGCTTTCAATGCAATTCCAGTCTACCTCCTGAAATCGGTTTCCTGCAATTCTGACCCGCTTTCAAGTCCTCTTGGCAGCCTTACTTCAGTATATTTTTGGACGATAGCTGTCATTTATAACTCTGCAGGTTTGTGAATTACAGTGCCCCTGAGCTCCTTTCTTCAACTAGCTTTCTTGTGAGCTGGCCGCAACAACGCCGGATGGCTTCAGGCCCTAATCTGGTTCCGGCACGGCACGCTGAGTCTTTGGTTAATTCCTCTTCCTGGTGGGAAATGAGAGTTAAATTTGCCCGTCCAGACACCTCCAGCTAGTCTCTCATTGGTTCTCCCTATTCCTGTTCATCTTCCGCAGAAATTGCAAACTGGGCCAAACAGGAGGTTAAAGGCGCTGACTCTCCAAGTGGGAAGAGTGTTAGTAAAGAGTCTGGAATGTCGCACCCGAGTACCAGGGGAGGAAAACTGAGACATATTTGAACACGTCTCCTGTTCACATGGTTGATCATTCTCTGGGTTCCACATGCATGTTTTAGCTGAAGGAAGAATACGTTAAACGTGGGTAGTTGAAACCTGTGGAATGGGTACCATGCAATATGACTTCAAAGGGTCTTCATTTGCTCACCGAACCTCTCCAATCCTATCACTGCTGCGTTTATGCCCCTGTACACATGCTTGATTCTCTTTCGGAGACATAGCAATCGATAGGTTTTAAGATACTTACTAGTCAGGTACATTCTTAGGCGTTTAATATGCGGTGTTGAGTCCATTTCGTTGAGCAAGGAGTAGCTCTTGTCTATTCCATATTTGGCTTAAGGAACTTTATCTGTGCTCATTTCAATCTCTGGTTTTATGCAGCACCCCAACTCACCTTTACCCTTAAGCAAGCATAAGTTGGTTTTCTAAATTTGAGACCCTGTTCTGTTCTGTAATTCAGTTCCTCTGTAGCCAAGTTTACATTCCGTGTATTACTGATATCTTATGATGTTTCTTTTTCTGTGTGACTTATTTCAGTTAGAATCATCATACCTGAATCCACTCATTGTGCTGCTAAGGGCCTGATGACATAGATTTCATTGCTGAGTGATATTGCTTTGTAAGTAAATACCACAACTTCTTTATCCATTTTTCACTTTCTGCGGTGTTGAAATTGTACTGTAAACGACGTTCTTATAAACAGAGCCGTTCCAAACTTTGGGGTGGCTGTGTCTTTTTGATTTTAATTTCCCTAAGCTATAGGACCATAAGTGGAAGTGCCCTAGGCTCTGTTGCTTTGTTTTTTAGATGTTTCAGGAAACACCATACACTTCTCCCGAGTGTCTGTTGGCAATTTACATCCCGCCCATCAGCATAACAAGGCTCCCAGTTCTCCATGGCCTGTCCTGCCTTTCTGGATTTTACACTTTTTTCAGCTGGCCCTTTTGACCAGGGGGAAGTGAGACTTCATTGTAGTGCAGATTTCCTTTGCAAGCTTGCTTGGTTGGCCAAAAAGGGCGTATGAGTTTTTTCCTGAATATATTCAGGAAAAAACGCATACGCCCTTTTTGGCCAAGTGCATCATTGTGGACGTTCTGCCTCTTTTCCTATGCTTTCAATGCAATTCCAGTCTACCTCCTGAAATCGGTTTCCTGCAATTCTGCCCCGCTTTCAAGTCCTCTTGGCAGCCTTACTTCAGTATATTTTTGGACGATAGCTGTCATTTATAACTCTGCAGGTTTGTGCATTACAGTGTCCCTGAGCTCCTTTCTTCAACTCGCTTTCTTGTGAGCTGGCCGCAACACCGCAGGATGGCTTCAGGCCCTAATCTTGTTCCGGCACGGCACGTTGAGCCTTTGGTTAATTCCTCTTCCTGGTGGGAAATGAGAGTTAAATTTGCCCGTCCAGACACCTCCAGCTAGTCTCTCATTGGTTCTCCCTATTCCTGTTCATCTTCCGCAGAAATTGCAAACTGGGCCAAACAGGAGGTTAAAGGCGCTGACTCTCCTGGTGGGGAGAGTGTTAGTAAAGTGTCTGGAATGTTGCACCCGAGTACCAGGGGAGGAAAACTGAGACATATTTGAACACGTCTCCCGTTCACACGGTTGATCATACTCTGGGTTCCACATGCATGTTTTAGCTGAAGGAAGAATACCTTAAACCTGGAGAGTTGAGACCCGTGTAATGGGTACCATGCAATATGACTTCAAAGGGTCTTCATTTGCTCACCGAACCTCTCCAATCCTATCACTGCTGCGTTTATGCCCCTGTACACACGCTTGATTCTCTTTTGGAGACATAGCAATCCATAGATTTTAAGATACTTACTAGTCAGGTACATTCTTAGGCGTTTAATATGGGGTGTTGAGTCCATTTCGTTGAGCAAGGAGTAGCTCTTGTCTATTCCATATTTGGCTTAAGGAACTTTATCTGTGCTCATTTCAATCTCTGGTTTTATGCAGCACCCCAACTCACCTTTCCCCTTAAGCAAGCATAAGTTGGTTTTCTAAATTTGAGACCCTGTTCTGTTTTGGAATTCAGTTCCTGTGTAGCCAAGTTTACATTCCATGTATTAGTGATATCTTATGATGTTTCTTTTTCTGTGTGACTTATTTCAGTTAGAATCATCATACCTGAATCCACTCATTTTGCTACTAAGGGCCTGATGACATAGATTTCATTGCTGAGTGATATTGCTTTGTAAGTAAATACCACAACTTCTTTATCCATTTTTCACTTTCTGCGATGTTGAACTTGTACTGTAAACGAGGTTCTTGTAAAGAGAGCCGTTCCAAACTTTGGGGTGGCTGTGTCTTTTTGATTTTAATTTCCCTAAGCTATAGGACCATAAGTGGAAGTGCCCTAGGCTCTGTTGCTTTGTTTTTTAGATGTTTCAGGAAACACCATACACTTCTCCCGAGTGTCTGTTGGCAATTTACATCCCGCCCATCAGCATAACAAGGCTCCCAGTTCTCCATGGACTGTCCTGCCTTTCTGCATTTTACACTTTTTTCAGATGGCCCTTTTGACCGGGGGAAGTGAGACTTCATTGTAGTGCAGATTTCCTTTGCAAGCTTGCTTGGTTGGCCAAAAAGGGCGTATGCGTTTTTTCCTGAATATATTCAGGAAAAAATGCATACGCCCTTTTTGGCCAAGTGCATCATTGTGGACGCTCTGCCTCTTTTCCTATGCTTTCAATGCAATTCCAGTCTACCTCCTGAAATCGGTTTCCTGCAATTCTGCCCCGCTTTCAAGTCCTCTTGGCAGCCTTACTTCAGTATATTTTTGGACGATAGCTGTCATTTATAACTCTGCAGGTTTGTGAATTACAGTGCCCCTGAGCTCCTTTCTTCTACTCGCTTTCTTGTGAGCTGGCCGCAACACCGCAGGATGGCTTCAGGCCCTAATCTGGTTCCGGCACGGCACGCTGAGCCTTTGGTTAATTCCTCTTCCTTGGGGGAAATGAGAGTTAAATTTGCCCGTCCAGACACCTCCAGCTAGTCTCTCATTGGTTCTCGCTATTCCTGTTCATCTTCTCCAGAAATTGCAAACTGGGCCAAACAGGGGGTTAAAGGGACTGATTCTCCAAGTCGGGAGAGTGTTAGTAAAGCATCTGGGATGTTGCACCCGTGTACCAGGGTACGAAAACTGAGACATATTTGAACACGTCTCCCGATCACATGGTTGATCATACTCTAGGTTCCACATGCATGTTTTAGCTGAAGGAAGAATACCTTAAACCTGGAGAGTTGAAACCCGTGGAATGGGTACCATGCAATATGACTTCAAAGGGTCTTCATTTGCTCACCGAACCTCTCCAATCCTATCACTGCTGCGTTTATGCCCCTGTACACACGCTTGATTCTCTTTCGGAGACATAGCAATCCATAGGTTTTAAGATACTTACTAGTCAGGTACATTCTTAGGCGTTTAATATGGGGTGTTGAGTCCATTTCGTTGAGCAAGGAGTAGCTCTTGTCTATTCCATATTTGGCTTAAGGAACTTTATCTGTGCTCATTTCAATCTCTGGTTTTATGCAGCACCCCAACTCACCTTTCCCCTTAAGCAAGCATAAGTTGGTTTTCTAAAATTGAGACCCTGTTCTGTTTTGGAATTCAGTTCCTGTGTAGCCAAGTTTACATTCCGTGTATTAGTGATATCTTATGATGTTTCTTTTTCTGTGTGACTTATTTCAGTTAGAATCATCGTACCTGAATCCACTCATTATGCTGCTACGGGCCTGATGACATAGATTTCATTGCTGAGTGATATTGCTTTGTAAGTAAATACCACATGTTCTTTATCCATTTTTCACTTTCTGCGATGTTGAACTTGTACTGTAAACGAGGTTCTTGTAAACAGAGCCGTTCCAAACTTTGGGGTGGCTGTGTCTTTTTGATTTTAATTTCCCTAAGCTATAGGACCATAAGTGGAAGTGCCCTAGGCTCTGTTGCTTTGTTTTTTAGATGTTTCAGGAAACACCATACACTTCTCCCGAGTGTCTGTTGGCAATTTACATCCCGCCCATCAGTATAACAAGGCTCCCAGTTCTCCATGGACTGTCCTGCCTTTCTGCATTTTACACTTTTTTCAGATGGCCCTTTTGACCGGGGGAAGTGAGACTTAATTGTAGTGCAGATTTCCTTTGCAAGCTTGCTTGGTTGGCCAAAAAGGGCGTATGCGTTTTTTCCTGAATATATTCAGGAAAAAACGCATACGCCCTTTTTGGCCAAGTGCATCATTGTGGACGTTCTGCCTCTTTTCCTATGCTTTCAATGCAATTCCAGTCTACCTCCTGAAATCGGTTTCCTGCAATTCTGCCCTGCTTTCAAGTCCTCTTGGCAGCCTTACTTCAGTATATTTTTGGACGATAGCTGTCATTTATAACTCTGCAGGTTTGTGAATTTCAGTGCCCCTGAGCTCCTTTCTTCAACTCGCTTTCTTTTGAGCTGGCCGCAACACCGCAGGATGGCTTCAGGCCCTAATCTGGTTCTGGCACGGCACGCTGAACCTTTGGTTATTTCCTCTTCCTGGTGGGAAATGAGAGTTAAATTTGCCCGTCCAGACACCTCCAGCTAGTCTCTCATTGGTTCTCCCTATTCCTGTTCATCTTCCGCAGAAATTGCAAACTGGGCCAAACAGGAGGTTAAAGGCGCTGACTCTCCAAGTGGGGAGATTGTTAGTAAAGCGTCTGGAATGTTGCACCCGAGTACCAGGGGAGGAAAACTGAGACATATTTGAACACGTCTCCCGTTCACACGGTTGATCATACTCTGGGTTCCACATGCATATTTTAGCTGAAGGAAGAATACCTTAAACCTGGGTAGTTGAAACCCGTGGAATGGGTACCATGCAATATGACTTCAAAGGGTCTTCATTTGCTCACCGAACCTCTCCAATCCTATCACTGCTGCGTTTATGCCCCTGTACACATGCTTGATTCTCTTTCGGAGACATAGCAATCCATAGGTATTAAGATACTTCCTAGTCAGGTGCATTCTTAGGCGTTTAATATGCGGTGTTGAGTCCATTTCGTTGAGCAAGGAGTAGCTCTTGTCTATTCCATATTTGGCTTAAGGAAGTTTATCTGTGCTCATTTTAATCTCTGGTTTTATGCAGCACCCCAACTCACCTTTACCCTTAAGCAAGCATAAGTTGGTTTTCTAAATTTGAGACCCTGTTCTGTTCTGTAATTCAGTTTGTGTGTAGCCAAGTTTACATTCCGTGTATTACTGATATCTTATGATGTTTCTTTTTCTGTGTGACTTATTTCAGTTAGAATCATCATACCTGAATCCACTCATTGTGCTGCTAAGGGCCTGATGACATAGATTTCATTGCTGAGTGATATTGCTTTGTAAGTAAATACCACAACTTCTTTATCCATTTTTCACTTTCTGCGATTTTGAACTTGTACTGTAAACGAGGTTCTTGTAAACAGAGCCATTGCAAACTTTGGGGTGGCTGTGTCTTTTTGATTTTAATTTCCCTAAGCTATAGGACCATAAGTGGAAGTGCCCTAGGCTCTGTTGCTTTGTTTTTTAGATGTTTCAGGAAACACCATACACTTCTCCCGAGTGTCTGTTGGCAATTTACATCCCGCCCATCAGCATAACAAGGCTCCCAGTTCTCCATGGCCTGTCCTGCCTTTCTGGATTTTACACTTTTTTCAGATGGCCCTTTTGACCGGGTGGAAGTGAGACTTCATTGTAGTGCAGATTTCCTTTGCAAGCTTGCTTGGTTGGCCAAAAAGTGCGTATGCGTTTTTTCCTGAATATATTCAGGAAAAAACGCATACGCCCTTTTTGGCCAAGTGCATCATTGTGGACGTTCTGCCTCTTTTCCTATGCTTTCAATGCAATTCCAGTCTACCTCCTGAAATCGGTTTCCTGCAATTCTGCCCCGCTTTCAAGTCCTCTTGGCAGCCTTACTTCAGTATATTTTTGGACGATAGCTGTCATTTATAACTCTGCAGGTTTGTGAATTACAGTGCCGCTGAGCTCCTTTCTTCAAATCGCTTTCTTGTGAGCTGGCCGCAACAACGCAGGATGGCTTCAGGCCCTAATCTGGTTCCGGCACTGCACGCTGAGCCTTTGGTTAATTCCTCTTCCTGGTGGGAAATGAGAGTTAAATTTGCCCGTCCAGACACCTCCAGCTAGTCTCTCATTGGTTCTCCCTATTCCTGTTCATCTTCCGCAGAAATTGCAAACTGGGCCAAACAGGAGGTTAAAGGCGCTGACTCTCCTTGTGGGGACAGTGTTAGTAAAGTGTCTGGAATGTTGCACCCGAGTACCAGGGGAGGAAAACTGAGACATATTTGAACACGTCTCCCGTTCACATGGTTGATCATACTCTGGGTTCCACATGCATGTTTTAGCTGAAGGAAGAATACCTTAAACCTGGAGAGTTGAGACCCGTGTAATGGGTACCATGCAATATGACTTCAAAGGGTCTTCATTTGCTCACCGAACCTCTCCAATCCTATCACTGCTGCGTTTATGCCCCTGTACACATGCTTGATTCTCTTTCGGAGACATAGCAATCCATAGGTTTTAAGATACTTACTAGTCAGGTACATTCTTAGGCGTTTAATATGCGGTGTTGAGTCCATTTCGTTGAGCAAGGAGTAGCTCTTGTCTATTCCATATTTGGCTTAAGGAACTTTATCTGTGCTCATTTCAATCTCTGGTTTTATGCAGCACCCCAACTCACCTTTCCCCTTAAGCAAGCATAAGTTGGTTTTCTAAATTTGAGACCCTGTTCTGTTCTGTAATTCAGTTTGTGTGTAGCCAAGTTTACATTCCGTGTATTACTGATATCTTATGATGTTTCTTTTTCTGTGTGACTTATTTCAGTTAGAATCATCATACCTGAATCCACTCATTGTGCTGCTAAGTGCCTGATGACATAGATTTCATTGCTGAGTGATATTGCTTTGTAAGTAAATACCACAACTTCTTTATCCATTTTTCACTTTCTGCGATGTTGAACTTGTACTGTAAACGAGGTTCTTGTAAAGAGAGCTGTTCCAAACTTTGGGGTGGTTGTGTCTTTTTGATTTTAATTTCCCTAAGCTATAGGACCATACGTGGAAGTGCCCTAGGCTCTGTTGCTTTGTTTTTTAGGTGTTTCAGGAAACACCATACACTTCTCCCGAGTGTCTGTTGGCAATTTACATCCCGCCCATCAGCATAACAAGGCTCCCAGTTCTCCATGGCCTGTCCTGCCTTTCTGGATTTTACACTTTTTTCAGATGTCCCTTTTGACCGGGGGGAAGTGAGACTTCATTGTAGTGCAGATTTCCTTTGCAAGCTTGCTTGGTTGGCCAAAAAGTGCGTATGCATTTTTTCCTGAATATATTCAGGAAAAAACGCATACGCCCTTTTTGGCCAAGTGCATCATTGTGGACGTTCTGCCTCTTTTCCTATGCTTTCAATGCAATTCCAGTCTACCTCCTGAAATCGGTTTCCTGCAATTCTGCCCCGCTTTCAAATCCTCTTGGCAGCCTTACTTCAGTATATATTTGGACGATAGCTGTCATTTATAACTCTGCAGGTTTGTGAATTACAGTGCCCCTGAGCTCCTTTCTTCAACTCGCTTTCTTTTGAGCTGGCCGCAACACCGCAGGATGGCTTCAGGCCCTAATCTGGTTCCGGCACGGCACGCTGAACCTTTGGTTAATTCCTCTTCCTGGTGGGAAATGAGAGTTAAATTTGCCCGTCCAGACACCTCCAGCTAGTCTCTCATTGGTTCTCCCTATTCCTGTTCATCTTCCGCAGAAATTGCAAACTGGGCCAAACAGGAGGTTAAAGGCGCTGACTCTCCAAGTGGGGAGAGTGTTAGTAAAGTGTCTGGAATGTTGCACCCGAGTACCAGGGGAGGAAAACTGAGACATATTTGAACACGTCTCCCGTTCACACGGTTGATCATACTCTGGGTTCCACATGCATGTTTTAGCTGAAGGAAGAATACCTTAAACCTGGAGAGTTGAGACCCGTGTGATGGGTACCATGCAATATGACTTCAAAGGGTCTTCATTTGCTCACCGAACCTCTCCAATCCTATCACTGCTGCGTTTATGACCCTGTACACCCGCTTGATTCTCTTTCGGAGACATAGCAATCCATAGGTTTTAAGATACTTACTAGTCAGGTACATTCTTAGGCGTTTAATATGGGGTGTTGAGTCCATTTCGTTGAGCAAGGAGTAGCTCTTGTCTATTCCATATTTGGCTTAAGGAACTTTATCTGTGCTCATTTCAATCTCTGGTTTTATGCAGCACCCCAACTCACCTTTCCCCTTAAGCAAGCATAAGTTGGTTTTCTAAAATTGAGACCCTGTTCTGTTTTGGAATTCAGTTCCTGTGTAGCCAAGTTTACATTCCGTGTATTACTGATATCTTATGATGTTTCTTTTTCTGTGTGACTTATTTCAGTTAGAATCATCGTACCTGAATCCACTCATTATGCTGCTACGGGCCTGATGACATAGATTTCATTGCTGAGTGATATTGCTTTGTAAGTAAATACCTCAAGTTCTTTATCCATTTTTCACTTTCTGCGATGTTGAACTTGTACTGTAAACGAGGTTCTTGTAAACAGAGGGGTCCCAAACTTTGGGGTGGCTGTGTCTTTTTGATTTTAATTTCCCTAAGCTATAGGACCATAAGTGGAAGTGCCCTAGGCTCTGTTGCTTTGTTTTTTAGATGTTTCAGGAAACACCATACACTTCTCCCGAGTGTCTGTTGGCAATTTACATCCAGCCCATCAGCATAACAAGGCTCCCAGTTCTCCATGGACTGTCCTGCCTTTCTGCATTTTAAACTTTTTTCAGATGGCCCTTTTGACCGGGGGAAGTGAGACTTCATTGTAGTGCAGGTTTCCTTTGCAAGCTTGCTTGGTTGGCCAAAAAGGGCGTATGCGTTTTTTCCTGAATATATTCAGGAAAAAACGCATACGCCCTTTTTGGCCAAGTGCATCATTGTGGACGTTCTGCCTCTTTTCCTATGCTTTCAATGCAATTCCAGTCTACCTCCTGAAATCGGTTTCTTGCAATTCTGCCCCGCTTTCAAGTCCTCTTGGCAGCCTTACTTCAGTATATTTTTGGACGATAGCTGTCATTTATTACTCTGCAGGTTTGTGAATTACAGTGCCCCTGAGCTCCTTTCTTCAACTCAATTTCTTGTGAGCTGGCCGCAACACCGCAGGATGGCGTCAGGCCCTAATCTTGTTCTGGCACGGCACGTTGAGCCTTTGGTTAATTCCTCTTCCTGGTGGGAAATGAGAGTTAAATTTACCCGTCCAGACACCTCCAGCTAGTCTCTCATTGGTTCTCGCTATTCCTGTTCATCTTCCGCAGAAATTGCAAACTGGGCCAAACAGGAGGTTAAAGGGACTGACTCTCCAAGTCGGGAGAGTGTTAGTAAAGCGTCTGGAATGTTGCACCCGAGTACCAGGGGAGGAAAACTGAGACATATTTGAACACGTCTCCCGTTCACACGGTTGATCATACTCTGGGTTCCACATGCATGTTTTAGCTGAAGGAAGAATACCTTAAACCTGGAGAGTTGAGACCCGTGTAATGGGTACCATACAATATGTCTTCAAAGGGACTTCATTTGCTCACCGAACCTCTCCAATCCTATCACTGCTGCGTTTATGACCCTGTAAACACGCTTGATTCTCTTTTGGAGACATAGCAATCCATAGGTTTTAAGATACTTAGTAGTCAGGTACATTCTTAGGCGTTTAATATGCGGTGTTGAGTCCATTTCGTTGAGCAAGGAGTAGCTCTTGTCTATTCCATATTTGGCTTAAGGAACTTTATCTGTGCTCATTTCATTCTCTGGTTTTATGCAGCACCCCAACTCACCTTTCCCCTTAAGCAAGCATAAGTTGGTTTTCTAAATTTGAGACCCTCTTCTGTTTTGGAATTTAGTTCCTGTGTAGCCAAGTTTACATTCCGTGTATTAGTGATATCTTATGATGTTTCTTTTTCTGTGTGACTTATTTCAGTTAGAATCATCGTACCTGAATCCACTCATTGTGCTACTAAGGGCCTGATGACATAGATTTCATTGCTGAGTGATATTGCTTTGTAAGTAAATACCACAACTTCTTTATCCATTTTTCACTTTCTGCGATGTTGAACTTGTACTGTAAACGAGGTTCTTGTAAAGAGAGCCGTTCTAAACTTTGGGGTGGCTGTGTCTTTTTGATTTTAATTTCCCTAAGCTATAGGACCATAAGTGGAAGTGCCCTAGGCTCTGTTGCTTTGTTTTTTAGATGTTTCAGGAAACACCATACACTTCTCCCGAGTGTCTGTTGGCAATTTACATCACGCCCATCAGCATAACAAGGCTCCCAGTTCTCCATGGCCTGTCCTGCCTTTCTGGATTTTACACTTTTTTCAGATGGCCCTTTTGACCGGGAGGAAGTGAGACTTCATTGTAGTGCAGATTTCCTTTGCAAGCTTGCTTGGTTAGCCAAAAAGGGCGTATGCGTTTTTTCCTGAATATAATCAGGAAAAAACGCATACGCACTTTTTGGCCAAGTGCATCATTGTGGACGTTCTGCCTCTTTTCCTATGCTTTCAATGCAATTCCAGTCTACCTCCTGAAATCGATTTCCTGCAATTCTGCCGCGCTTCCAAGTCCTCTTGGGAGCCTTACTTCAGTATATTTTTGGACGATAGCTGTCATTGATAACTCTGCAGGTTTGTGAATTACAGTGCCCCTGAGCTCCTTTCTTCAACTCGCTTTCTTTTGAGCTGGCCGCAACACCACAGGATGGCTTCAGGCCCTAATCTGGTTCCGGCACTGCACGCTGAGCCTTTGGGTATTTCCTCTTCCTGGTGGGAAATGAGAGTTAAATTTGCCCGTCCAGACACCTCCAGCTAGTCTCTCATTGGTTCTCCCTATTCCTGTTCATCTTCCGCAGAAATTGCAAACTGGGCCAAACAGGAGGTTAAAGGCGCTGACTCTCCTTGTGGGGACAGTGTTAGTAAAGTGTCTGGAATGTTGCACCCGAGTACCAGGGGAGGAAAACTGAGACATATTTGAACACGTCTCCCGTTCACATGGTTGATCATACTCTGGGTTCCACATGCATGTTTTAGCTGAAGGAAGAATACCTTAAACCTGGAGAGTTGAGACCCGTGTAATGGGTACCATGCAATATGACTTCAAAGGGTCTTCATTTGCTCACCGAACCTCTCCAATCCTATCACTGCTGCGTTTATGCCCCTGTACACATGCTTGATTCTCTTTCGGAGACATAGCAATCCATAGGTTTTAAGATACTTACTAGTCAGGTACATTCTTAGGCGTTTAATATGCGGTGTTGAGTCCATTTCGTTGAGCAAGGAGTAGCTCTTGTCTATTCCATATTTGGCTTAAGGAACTTTATCTGTGCTCATTTCAATCTCTGGTTTTATGCAGCACCCCAACTCACCTTTCCCCTTAAGCAAGCATAAGTTGGTTTTCTAAATTTGAGACCCTGTTCTGTTCTGTAATTCAGTTTGTGTGTAGCCAAGTTTACATTCCGTGTATTACTGATATCTTATGATGTTTCTTTTTCTGTGTGACTTATTTCAGTTAGAATCATCATACCTGAATCCACTCATTGTGCTGCTAAGTGCCTGATGACATAGATTTCATTGCTGAGTGATATTGCTTTGTAAGTAAATACCACAACTTCTTTATCCATTTTTCACTTTCTGCGATGTTGAACTTGTACTGTAAACGAGGTTCTTGTAAAGAGAGCTGTTCCAAACTTTGGGGTGGTTGTGTCTTTTTGATTTTAATTTCCCTAAGCTATAGGACCATACGTGGAAGTGCCCTAGGCTCTGTTGCTTTGTTTTTTAGGTGTTTCAGGAAACACCATACACTTCTCCCGAGTGTCTGTTGGCAATTTACATCCCGCCCATCAGCATAACAAGGCTCCCAGTTCTCCATGGCCTGTCCTGCCTTTCTGGATTTTACACTTTTTTCAGATGTCCCTTTTGACCGGGGGGAAGTGAGACTTCATTGTAGTGCAGATTTCCTTTGCAAGCTTGCTTGGTTGGCCAAAAAGTGCGTATGCGTTTTTTCCTGAATATATTCAGGAAAAAACGCATACGCCCTTTTTGGCCAAGTGCATCATTGTGGACGTTCTGCCTCTTTTCCTATGCTTTCAATGCAATTCCAGTCTACCTCCTGAAATCGGTTTCCTGCAATTCTGCCCCGCTTTCAAATCCTCTTGGCAGCCTTACTTCAGTATATATTTGGACGATAGCTGTCATTTATAACTCTGCAGGTTTGTGAATTACAGTGCCCCTGAGCTCCTTTCTTCAACTCGCTTTCTTTTGAGCTGGCCGCAACACCGCAGGATGGCTTCAGGCCCTAATCTGGTTCCGGCACGGCACGCTGAACCTTTGGTTAATTCCTCTTCCTGGTGGGAAATGAGAGTTAAATTTGCCCGTCCAGACACCTCCAGCTAGTCTCTCATTGGTTCTCCCTATTCCTGTTCATCTTCCGCAGAAATTGCAAACTGGGCCAAACAGGAGGTTAAAGGCGCTGACTCTCCAAGTGGGGAGAGTGTTAGTAAAGTGTCTGGAATGTTGCACCCGAGTACCAGGGGAGGAAAACTGAGACATATTTGAACACGTCTCCCGTTCACACGGTTGATCATACTCTGGGTTCCACATGCATGTTTTAGCTGAAGGAAGAATACCTTAAACCTGGAGAGTTGAGACCCGTGTGATGGGTACCATGCAATATGACTTCAAAGGGTCTTCATTTGCTCACCGAACCTCTCCAATCCTATCACTGCTGCGTTTATGACCCTGTACACCCGCTTGATTCTCTTTCGGAGACATAGCAATCCATAGGTTTTAAGATACTTACTAGTCAGGTACATTCTTAGGCGTTTAATATGGGGTGTTGAGTCCATTTCGTTGAGCAAGGAGTAGCTCTTGTCTATTCCATATTTGGCTTAAGGAACTTTATCTGTGCTCATTTCAATCTCTGGTTTTATGCAGCACCCCAACTCACCTTTCCCCTTAAGCAAGCATAAGTTGGTTTTCTAAATTTGAGACCCTCTTCTGTTTTGGAATTTAGTTCCTGTGTAGCCAAGTTTACATTCCGTGTATTAGTGATATCTTATGATGTTTCTTTTTCTGTGTGACTTATTTCAGTTAGAATCATCGTACCTGAATCCACTCATTATGCTGCTATGGGCCTGATGACATAGATTTCATTGCTGAGTGATACTGCATTGTACATAAGTACCACATGTTCTTTATCCATTTTTCACTTTCTGTGATATTGAACTTGTATGGTAAACGAGGTTCTTGTAAACAGAGGCGTCCCAAACTTTGGGGTGGCTGTGTCTTTTTGATTTTAATTTCCCTAAGCTATAGGACCATAAGTGGAAGTGCCCTAGGCTCTGTTGCTTTGTTTTTTAGATGTTTCAGGAAACACCATACACTTCTCCGGAGTGTCTGTTGGCAATTTACATCCCGACCATCAGCATAACAAGGCTCCCAGTTCTCCATGGCCTGTCCTGCCTTTCTGGATTTTACACTTTTTTCAGATGGCCCTTTTGACCGGGAGGAAGTGAGACTTCATTGTAGTGCAGATTTCCTTTGCAAGCTTGCTTGGTTGGCCAAAAAGGGCGTATGCGTTTTTTCCCGAATATATTCAGGAAAAAACGCATACGCCCTTTTTGGCCAAGTGCATCATTGTGGACGTTCTGCCTCTTTTCCTATGCTTTCAATGCAATTCCAGTCTACCTCCTGAAATCGGTTTCCTGCAATTCTGACCCGCTTTCAAGTCCTCTTGGCAGCCTTACTTCAGTATATTTTTGGACGATAGCTGTCATTTATAACTCTGCAGGTTTGTGAATTACAGTGACCCTGAGCTCCTTTCTTCAACTCGCTTTCTTGTGAGCTGGCCGCAACACCGCAGGATGGCTTCAGGCCCTAATCTGGTTCCGGCACGGCACGTTGAACCTTTGGTTAATTCCTCTTCCTGGTGGGAAATGAGAGTTAAATTTGCCCGTCCAGACACCTCCAGCTTGTCTCTCATTTGTTCTCGCTATTCCTGTTCATCTTCCGCAGAAATTGCAAACTGGGCCAAACAGGAGGTTAAAGGGACTGACTCTCCAAGTCGGGAGAGTGTTAGTAAAGCGTCTGGAATGTTGCACCCGAGTACCAGGGGAGGAAAACTGAGACATATTTGAACACGTCTCCCGTTCACACGGTTGATCATACTCTGGGTTCCACATGCATGTTTTAGCTGAAGGAAGAATACCTTAAACCTGGAGAGTTGAGACCCGTGTAATGGGTACCATACAATATGTCTTCAAAGGGACTTCATTTGCTCACCGAACCTCTCCAATTCTATCACTGCTGCGTTTATGACCCTGTAAACACGCTTGATTCTCTTTTGGAGACATAGCAATCCATAGGTTTTAAGATACTTAGTAGTCAGGTACATTCTTAGGCGTTTAATATGCGGTGTTGAGTCCATTTCGTTGAGCAAGGAGTAGCTCTTGTCTATTCCATATTTGGCTTAAGGAACTTTATCTGTGCTCATTTCAATCTCTGGTTTTATGCAGCACCCCAACTCACCTTTCCCCTTAAGCAAGCATAAGTTGGTTTTCTAAATTTGAGACCCTCTTCTGTTTTGGAATTTAGTTCCTGTGTAGCCAAGTTTACATTCCGTGTATTAGTGATATCTTATGATGTTTCTTTTTCTGTGTGACTTATTTCAGTTAGAATCATCGTACCTGAATCCACTCATTGTGCTACTAAGGGCCTGATGACATAGATTTCATTGCTGAGTGATATTGCTTTGTAAGTAAATACCACAACTTCTTTATCCATTTTTCACTTTCTGCGATGTTGAACTTGTACTGTAAACGAGGTTCTTGTAAAGAGAGCCGTTCTAAACTTTGGGGTGGCTGTGTCTTTTTGATTTTAATTTCCCTAAGCTATAGGACCATAAGTGGAAGTGCCCTAGGCTCTGTTGCTTTGTTTTTTAGATGTTTCAGGAAACACCATACACTTCTCCCGAGTGTCTGTTGGCAATTTACATCCCGCCCATCAGCATAACAAGGCTCCCAGTTCTCCATGGCCTGTCCTGCCTTTCTGGATTTTACACTTTTTTCAGATGGCCCTTTTGACCGGGAGGAAGTGAGACTTCATTGTAGTGCAGATTTCCTTTGCAAGCTTGCTTGGTTGGCCAAAAAGGGCGTATGCGTTTTTTCCTGAATATAATCAGGAAAAAACGCATACGCACTTTTTGGCCAAGTGCATCATTGTGGACGTTCTGCCTCTTTTCCTATGCTTTCAATGCAATTCCAGTCTACCTCCTGAAATCGATTTCCTGCAATTCTGCCGCGCTTCCAAGTCCTCTTGGGAGCCTTACTTCAGTATATTTTTGGACGATAGCTGTCATTGATAACTCTGCAGGTTTGTGAATTACAGTGCCCCTGAGCTCCTTTCTTCAACTCGCTTTCTTTTGAGCTGGCCGCAACACCACAGGATGGCTTCAGGCCCTAATGTGGTTCTGGCACGGCACGCTGAGCCTTTGGGTATTTCCTCTTCCTGGTGGGAAATGAGAGTTAAATTTGCCCGTCCAGACACCTCCAGCTAGTCTCTCATTGGTTCTCCCTATTCCTGTTCATCTTCCGCAGAAATTGCAAACTGGGCCAAACAGGAGGTTAAAGGCGCTGACTCTCCAAGTGGTGAGAGTGTTAGTAAAGCGTCTGGAATGTTGCACCCGAGTACCAGGGGAGGAAAACTGAGACATATTTGAACACGTCTCCCGTTCACATGGTTGATCATACTCTGGGTTCCACATGCATGTTTTAGCTGAAGGAAGAATACCTTAAACCTGGAGAGTTGAGACCCGTGTAATGGGTACCATACAATATGTCTTCAAAGGGTCTTCATTTGCTCACCGAACCTCTCCAATCCTATCACTGCTGCGTTTATGCCCCTGTAAACACGCTTGATTCTCTTTTGGAGACATAGCAATCCATAGGTTTTAAGATACTTAGTAGTCAGGTACATTCTTAGGCGTTTAATATGCGGTGTTGAGTCCATTTCGTTGAGCAAGGAGTAGCTCTTGTCTATTCCATATTTGGCTTAAGGAACTTTATCTGTGCTCATTTCAATCTCTGGTTTTATGCAGCACCCCAACTCACCTTTCCCCTTAAGCAAGCATAAGTTGGTTTTCTACATTTGAGACCCTGTTCTGTCTTGGAATTCAGTTCTTGTGTAGCCAAGGTTACATTCCGTGTATTAGTGATATCTTATGATGTTTCTTTTTCTGTGTGACTTATTTCAGTTAGAATCATCGTACTTGAATCCACTCATTATGCTGCTACGGGCCTGATGACATAGATTTCATTGCTGAATGATACTGCATTGTACGTAAGTACCACAAGTTCTTTATCCATTTTTCTCTTTCTGTTATATTGAACTTGTACGGTAAACGAGGTTCTTGTAAACAGAGGCGTCCCAAACTTTGGGGTGGCTGTGTCTTTTTGATTTTAATTTCCCTAAGCTATAGGACCATAAGTGGAAGTGCCCTAGGCTCTGTTGCTTTGTTTTTTAGATGTTTCAGGAAACACCATACACTTCTCCCGAGTGTCTGTTGGCAATTTACATCCCGCCCATCAGCATAACAAGGCTCCCAGTTCTCCATGGCCTGTCCTGCCTTTCTGGATTTTACACTTTTTTCAGATGGCCCTTTTGACCTGGGGGAAGTGAGACTTCATTGTAGTGCAGGTTTCCTTTGCAAGCTTGCTTGGTTGGCCAAAAAGGGCGTATGCGTTTTTTCCTGAATATATTCAGGAAAAAACGCATACGCCCTTTTTGGCCAAGTGCATCATTGTGGACGTTCTGCCTCTTTTCCTATGCTTTCAATGCAATTCCAGTCTACCTCCTGAAATCGGTTTCTTGCAATTCTGCCCCGCTTTCAAGTCCTCTTGGCAGCCTTACTTCAGTATATTTTTGGACGATAGCTGTCATTTATTACTCTGCAGGTTTGTGAATTACAGTGCCCCTGAGCTCCTTTCTTCAACTCAATTTCTTGTGAGCTGGCCGCAACACCGCAGGATGGCGTCAGGCCCTAATCTTGTTCCGGCACGGCACGTTGAGCCTTTGGTTAATTCCTCTTCCTGGTGGGAAATGAGAGTTAAATTTGCCCGTCCAGACACCTCCAGCTAGTCTCTCATTGGTTCTCGCTATTCCTGTTCATCTTCCGCAGAAATTGCAAACTGGGCCAAACAGGAGGTTAAAGGGACTGACTCTCCAAGTCGGGAGAGTGTTAGTAAAGCGTCTGGAATGTTGCACCCGAGTACCAAGGGAGGAAAACTGAGACATATTTGAACACGTCTCCCGTTCACACGGTTGATCATACTCTGGGTTCCACATGCATGTTTTAGCTGAAGGAAGAATACCTTAAACCTGGAGAGTTGAGACCCGTGTAATGGGTACCATACAATATGTCTTCAAAGGGACTTCATTTGCTCACCGAACCTCTCCAATCCTATCACTGCTGCGTTTATGACCCTGTAAACACGCTTGATTCTCTTTTGGAGACATAGCAATCCATAGGTTTTAAGATACTTAGTAGTCAGGTACATTCTTAGGCGTTTAATATGCGGTGTTGAGTCCATTTCGTTGAGCAAGGAGTAGCTCTTGTCTATTCCATATTTGGCTTAAGGAACTTTATCTGTGCTCATTTCATTCTCTGGTTTTATGCAGCACCCCAACTCACCTTTCCCCTTAAGCAAGCATAAGTTGGTTTTCTAAATTTGAGACCCTCTTCTGTTTTGGAATTTAGTTCCTGTGTAGCCAAGTTTACATTCCGTGTATTAGTGATATCTTATGATGTTTCTTTTTCTGTGTGACTTATTTCAGTTAGAATCATCGTACCTGAATGCACTCATTGTGCTACTAAGGGCCTGATGACATAGATTTCATTGCTGAGTGATATTGCTTTGTAAGTAAATACCACAACTTCTTTATCCATTTTTCACTTTCTGCGATGTTGAACTTGTACTGTAAACGAGGTTCTTGTAAAGAGAGCCGTTCTAAACTTTGGGGTGGCTGTGTCTTTTTGATTTTAATTTCCCTAAGCTATAGGACCATAAGTGGAAGTGCCCTAGGCTCTGTTGCTTTGTTTTTTAGATGTTTCAGGAAACACCATACACTTCTCCCGAGTGTCTGTTGGCAATTTACATCCCGCCCATCAGCATAACAAGGCTCCCAGTTCTCCATGGCCTGTCCTGCCTTTCTGGATTTTACACTTTTTTCAGATGGCCCTTTTGACTGGGAGGAAGTGAGACTTCATTGTAGTGCAGATTTCCTTTGCAAGCTTGCTTGGTTAGCCAAAAAGGGCGTATGCGTTTTTTCCTGAATATAATCAGGAAAAAACGCATACGCACTTTTTGGCCAAGTGCATCATTGTGGACGTTCTGCCTCTTTTCCTATGCTTTCAATGCAATTCCAGTCTACCTCCTGAAATCGGTTTCCTGCAATTCTGCCGCGCTTCCAAGTCCTCTTGGGAGCCTTACTTCAGTATATTTTTGGACGATAGCTGTCATTGATAACTCTGCAGGTTTGTGAATTACAGTGCCCCTGAGCTCCTTTCTTCAACTCGCTTTCTTTTGAGCTGGCCGCAACACCACAGGATGGCTTCAGGCCCTAATGTGGTTCTGGCACGGCACGCTGAGCCTTTGGGTATTTCCTCTTCCTGGTGGGAAATGAGAGTTAAATTTGCCCGTCCAGACACCTCCAGCTAGTCTCTCATTGGTTCTCGCTATTCCTGTTCATCTTCCGCAGAAATTGCAAACTGGGCCAAACAGGAGGTTAAAGGCGCTGACTCTCCAAGTGGTGAGAGTGTTAGTAAAGCGTCTGGAATGTTGCACCCGAGTACCAGGGGAGGAAAACTGAGACATATTTGAACACGTCTCCCGTTCACATGGTTGATCATACTCTGGGTTCCACATGCATGTTTTAGCTGAAGGAAGAATACCTTAAACCTGGAGAGTTGAGACCCGTGTAATGGGTACCATACAATATGTCTTCAAAGGGTCTTCATTTGCTCACCGAACCTCTCCAATCCTATCACTGCTGCGTTTATGCCCCTGTAAACACGCTTGATTCTCTTTTGGAGACATAGCAATCCATAGGTTTTAAGATACTTAGTAGTCAGGTACATTCTTAGGCGTTTAATATGCGGTGTTGAGTCCATTTCGTTGAGCAAGGAGTAGCTCTTGTCTATTCCATATTTGGCTTAAGGAACTTTATCTGTGCTCATTTCAATCTCTGGTTTTATGCAGCACCCCAACTCACCTTTCCCCTTAAGCAAGCATAAGTTGGTTTTCTAAATTTGAGACCCTCTTCTGTTTTGGAATTTAGTTCCTGTGTAGCCAAGTTTACATTCCGTGTATTAGTGATATCTTATGATGTTTCTTTTTCTGTGTGACTTATTTCAGTTAGAATCATCGTACCTGAATCCACTCATTATGCTGCTATGGGCCTGATGACATAGATTTCATTGCTGAGTGATACTGCATTGTACGTAAGTACCACATGTTCTTTATCCATTTTTCACTTTCTGTGATATTGAACTTGTATGGTAAACGAGGTTCTTGTAAACAGAGGCGTCCCAAACTTTGGGGTGGCTGTGTCTTTTTGATTTTAATTTCCCTAAGCTATAGGACCATAAGTGGAAGTGCCCTAGGCTCTGTTGCTTTGTTTTTTAGATGTTTCAGGAAACACCATACACTTCTCCCGAGTGTCTGTTGGCAATTTACATCCCGCCCATCAGCATAACAAGGCTCCCAGTTCTCCATGGCCTGTCCTGCCTTTCTGGATTTTACACTTTTTTCAGATGGCCCTTTTGACCTGGGGGAAGTGAGACTTCATTGTAGTGCAGATTTCCTTTGCAAGTTTGCTTGCTTGGCCAAAAAGGGCGTATGCGTTTTTTCCTGAATATATTCAGGAAAAAACGCATACGCCCTTTTTGGCCAAGTGCATCATTGTGGACGTTCTGCCTCTTTTCCTATGCTTTCAATGTAATTCCAGTCTACCTCCTGAAATCGGTTTCCTGCAATTCTGCCGCGCTTTCAAGTCCTCTTGGCAGCCTTACTTCAGTATATTTTTGGACGATAGCTGTCATTTATAACTCTGCAGGTTTGTGAATTACAGTGCCCCTGAGCTCCTTTCTTCAACTCGCTTTCTTTTGAGCTGGCCGCAACACCGCAGGATGGCTTCAGGCCCTAATCTGGTTCCGGCACGGCACGCTCAGCCTTTGGTTATTTCCTCTTCCTGGTGGGAAATGAGAGTTAAATTTGCCCGTCCAGACACCTCCAGCTAGTCTCTCATTGGTTCTCCCTATTCCTGTTCATCTTCCGCAGAAATTGCAAACTGGGCCAAACAGGACGTTAAAGGCGCTGACTCTCCAAGTGTGGAGAGTGTTAGTAAAGCGTCTGGAATGTTGCACCCGAGTACCAGGGGAGGAAACCTGAAACATATTTGAACACGTCTCCCGTTCACACGGTTGATCATACTCTGGGTTCCACATGCATGTTTTAGCTGAAGGAAGAATAACTTAAACCTGGAGAGTTGAGACCTGTGTAATGGGTACCATGCAATATGACTTCAAAGGGTCTTCATTTGCTCACCGAACCTCTCCAATCCTATCACTGCTGCGTTTATGCCCCTGTACACACGCTTGATTCTCTTTTGGAGACATAGCAATCCATAGGTTTTAAGATACTTACTAGTCAGGTACATTCTTAGGCGTTTAATATGGGGTGTTGAGTCCATTTCGTTGAGCAAGGAGTAGCTCTTGTCTATTCCATATTTGGCTTAAGGAACTTTATCTGTGCTCATTTCAATCTCTGGTTTTATGCAACACCCCAACTCACCTTTCCCCTTAAACAAGCATAAGTTGGTTTTCTAAATTTGAGACCCTGTTCTGTTTTGGAATTCAGTTCCTGTGTAGCCAAGTTTACATTCCGTGTATTACTGATATCTTATGATGTTTCTTTTTCTGTGTGACTTATTTCAGTTAGAATCATCATACCTGAATCCACTCATTGTGCTGCTAAGGGCCTGATGACATAGATTTCATTGCTGAGTGATATTGCTTTGTAAGTAAATACCACAACTTCTTTATCCATTTTTCACTTTCTGCGGTGTTGAACTTGTACTGTAAATGAGGTTCTTGTAAACAGAGCCGTTCCAAACTTTGAGGTGGCTGTGTCTTTTTGATTTTAATTTCCCTAAGCTATAGGACCATAAGTGGAAGTGCCCTAGGCTCTGTTGCTTTGTTTTTTAGATGTTTCAGGAAACACCATACACTTCTCCCGAGTGTCTGTTGGCAATTTACATCCCGCCCATCAGCATAACAAGGCTCCCAGTTCTCCATGGCCTGTCCTGCCTTTCTGGATTTTACACTTTTTTCAGATGGCCCTTTTGACCGGGGGGAAGTGAGACTTCATTGTAGTGCAGATTTCCTTTGCAAGCTTGCTTGGTTGGCCAAAAAGGGCGTATGCGTTTTTTCCTGAATATATTCAGGAAAAAACGCATACGCCCTTTTTGGCCAAGTGCATCATTGTGGACGTTCTGCCTCTTTTCCTATGCTTTCAATGCAATTCCAGTCTACCTCCTGAAATCGGTTTCCTGCAATTCTGACCCGCTTTCAAGTCCTCTTGGCAGCCTTACTTCAGTATATTTTTGGACGATAGCTGTCATTTATAACTCTGCAGGTTTGTGAATTACAGTGCCCCTGAGCTCCTTTCTTCAACTCGCTTTCTTTTGAGCTGGCCGCAACACCGCAGGATGGCTTCAGGCCCTAATGTGGTTCTGGCACGGCACGCTGAGCCTTTGGTTATTTCCTCTTCCTGGTGGGAAATGAGAGTTAAATTTGCCCGTCCAGACACCTCCAGCTAGTCTCTCATTGGTTCTCGCTAGTCCTGTTCATCTTCCGCAGAAATTGCAAACTGGGCCAAACAGGAGGTTAAAGGCGCTGACTCTCCAAGTGGGGAGAGTGTTAGTAAAGCGTCTGGAATGTTGCACCCGAGTACCAGGGGAGGAAAACTGAGACATATTTGAACACGTCTCCCGTTCACACGGTTGATCATACTCTGGGTTCCACATGCATGTTTTAGCTGAAGGAAGGATACCTTAAACCTGGAGAGTTGAGACCCGTGTAATGGGTACCATGCAATATGACTTCAAAGGGTCTTCATTTGCTCACCGAACCTCTCCAATCCTATCACTGCTGCGTTTATGCCCCTGTACACACGCTTGATTCTCTTTTGGAGACATAGCAATCCATAGGTTTTAAGATACTTACTAGTCAGGTACATTCTTAGGCGTTTAATATGCGGTGTTGAGTCCATTTCGTTGAGTAAGGAGTAGCTCATGTCTATTCAATATTTGGCTTAAGGAACTTTATCTGTGCTCATTTCATTCTCTGGTTTTATGCAGCACCCCAACTCACCTTTCCCCTTAAGCAAGCATAAGTTGGTTTTCTAAATTTGAGACCCTGTTCTGTTTTGGAATTCAGTTCCTGTGTAGCCAAGTCTACATTCCGTGTATTAGTGATATCTTATGATGTTTCTTTTTCTGTGTGACTTATTTCAGTTAGAATCATCGTACCTTAATCCACTCATTATGCTGCTACGGGCCTGATGACATAGATTTCATTGATGAGTGATATTGCTTTGTACGTAAGTACCACAAGTTCTTTATCCATTTTTCACTTTCTGTGATATTGAACTTGTATGGTAAACGAGGTTCCTGTAAACAGAGGCGTCCCAAACTTTGGGGTGGCTGTGTCTTTTATATTTTAATTTCCCTAAGCTATAGGACCATAAGTGGAAGTGCCCTAGGCTCTGTTGCTTTGTTTTTTAGATGTTTCAGGAAACACCATACACTTCTCCCGAGTGTCTGTTGGCAATTTACATCCCGCCCATCAGCATAACAAGGCTCCCAGTTCTCCATGGCCTGTCCTGCCTTTCTGGATTTTACACTTTTTTCAGATGGCCCTTTTGACCCGGGGTAAGTGAGACTTCATTGTAGTGCAGATTTCCTTTGCAAGCTTGCTTGGTTGGCCAAAAAGGGCGTATGCATTTTTTCCTGAATATATTCAGGAAAAAACGCATACGCCCTTTTTGGCCAAGTGCATCATTGTGGACGTTCTGCCTCTTTTCCTATGCTTTCAATGCAATTCCAGTCTACCTCCTGAAATCGGTTTCCTGCAATTCTGCCGCGCTTTCAAGTCCTCTTGGCAGCCTTACTTCAGTATATTTTTGGACGATAGCTGTCATTTATAACTCTGCAGGTTTCTGAATTACAGTGCCCCTGAGCTCCTTTCTTCAACTCGTTTTCTTGTGACCTGGCCGCAACACCCCAGGATGGCTTCAGGCCCTAATCTGGTTCCGGCACGGCACGCTGAGCCTTTGGTTATTTCCTCTTCCTGGTGGGAAATGAGAGTTAAATTTGCCCGTCCAGACACCTCCAGCTAGTCTCTCATTGGTTCTCGCTATTCCTGTTCATCTTCCGCAGAAATTGCAAACTGGGCCAAACAGGAGGTTAAAGGGACTGACCCTCCAAGTCGGGAGAGTGTTAGTAAAGCCTCTGGAATGTTGCACCCGAGTACCAGGGGAGGAAAACTGAGACATATTTGAACACGTCTCCCGTTCACACGGTTGATCATACTCTGGGTTCCAAATGCATGTTTTAGCTGAAGGAAGAATACCTTAAACCTGGAGAGTTGAGACCCGTGTAATGGGTACCATGCAATATGACTTCAAAGGGTCTTCATTTGCTCACCGAACCTCTCCAATACTATCACTGCTGCGTTTATGCCCCTGTACACACGCTTGGTTCTCTTTTGGAGACATAGCAATCCATAGGTTTTAAGATACTTACTAGTCAGGTACATTCTTAGGCGTTTAATATGGTGTGTTGAGTCCATTTCGTTGAGTAAGGAGTAGCTCTTGTCTATTCCATATTTGGCTTAAGGAACTTTATCTGTGCTCATTTCAATCTCTGGTTTTATGCAGCACCCCAACTCACCTTTCCCCTTAAGCAAGCATAAGTTGGTTTTCTAAATTTGAGACCCTGTTCTGTTTTGGAATTCAGTTCCTGTGTAGCCAAGGTTACATTCCGTGTATTAGTGATATCTTATGATGTTTCTTTTTCTGTGTGACTTATTTCAGTTAGAATCATCGTACCTGAATCCACTCATTATGCTGCTACGGGCCTGATGACATAGATTTCATTGCTGAGTGATACTGCATTGTACGTAAGTACCACAAGTTCTTTATCCATTTTTCACTTGCTGTGATATTGAACTTGTACGGTAAACGAGGTTCTTGTAAACAGAGGGGTCCCAAACTTTGGGGTGGCTGTGTCTTTTTGATTTTAATTTCCCTAAGCTATAGGACCATAAGTGGAAGTGCCCTAGGCTCTGTTGCTTTGTTTTTTAGATGTTTCAGGAAACACCATACACTTCTCCCGAGTGTCTGTTGGCAATTTACATCCCGCCCATCAGCATAGCAAGGCTCCCAGTTCTCCATGGCCTGTCCTGCATTTCTGGATTTTACACTTTTTTCAGATGGCCCTTTTGACCGGGGGGATGTGAGACTTCATTGTAGTGCAGATTTCCTTTGCAAGCTTGCTTGGTTGGCCAAAAAGGGCGTATGCGTTTTTTCCTGAATATATTCAGGAAAAAACGCATACGCCCTTTTTGGCCAAGTGCATCATTGTGGACGCTCTGCCTCTTTTCCTATGCTTTCAATGCAATTCCAGTCTACCTCCTGAAATCGGTTTCGTGCACTTCTGCCCCGCTTTCAAGTCCTCTTGGCAGCCTTACTTCAGTATATTTTTGGACGATAGCTGTCATTTATAACTCTGCAGGTTTGTGAATTACAGTGCCCCTGAGCTCCTTTCTTCAACTCGTTTTCTTGTGAGCTGGCCGCAACACCGCAGGATGGCTTCAGGCCCTAATCTGGTTCTGGCACGGCACGCTCAGCCTTTGGTTATTTACTCTTCCTGGTGGGAAATTAGAGTTAAATTTGCCCGTCCAGACACCTCCAGCTAGTCTCTCATTGGTTCTCGCTATTCCTGTTTATCTTCCGCAGAAATTGCAAACTGGGCCAAACAGGAGGTTAAAGGCGCTGACTCTCCAAGTGGGGAGAGTGTTAGTAAAGCATCTGGTATGTTGCACCCGAGTACAAGGGGAGGAAAACTGAGACATATTTGAACATGTCTCCCGTTCACACGGTTGATCATACTCTGGGTTCCACATGCATGTTTTAGCTGAAGGAAGAATACCTTAAACCTGGGTAGTTGAAACCCGTGGAATGGGTACCATGCAATATGACTTCAAAGGGTCTTCATTTGCTCACCGAACCTCTCCAATCCTATCACTGCTGAGTTTATGCCCCTGTACACACTCTTGATTCTCTTTCGGAGAAATAGCAATCCATATGTTTTAAGATACTTACTAGTCAGGTACATTCTTAGGCGTTTAATATGGGGTGTTGAGTCCATTTCGTTGAGCAAGGAGTAGCTCTTGTCTATTCCATATTTGGCTTAAGGAACTTTATCTGTGCTCATTTCAATCTCTGGTTTTATGCAGCACCCCAACTCACCTTTCCCCTTAAGCAAGCATAAGTTGGTTTTCTAAATTTGAGACCCTGTTCTGTTTTGGAATTCAGTTCCTGTGTAGCCAAGGTTACATTCCGTGTATTAGTGATATCTTATGATGTTTCTTTTTCTGTGTGACTTATTTCAGTTAGAATCATCGTACCTGAATCCACTCATTATGCTGCTACGGGCCTGATGACATAGATTTCATTGCTGAGTGATACTGCATTGTACGTAAGTACCACAAGTTCTTTATCCATTTTTCACTTTCTGCGATGTTGAACTTGTACTGTAAACGAGGTTCTTGTAAACAGAGCCGTTGCAAACTTTGGGGTGGCTGTGTCTTTTTGATTTTAATTTCCCAAAGCTATAGGACCATAAGTGGGAGTGCCCTAGGCTCTGTTGCTTTGTTTTTTAGATGTTTCAGGAAACACCATACACTTCTCCCGAGTGTCTGTTGACAATTTACATCCCGCCCATCAGCATAACAAGGCTCCCAGTTCTCCATGGCCTGTCCTGCCTTTCTGGATTTTACACTTTTTTCAGCTGGCCCTTTTGACCAGGGGGAAGTGAGACTTCATTGTAGTGCAGATTTCCTTTGCAAGCTTGCTTGGTTGGCCAAAAAGGGCGTATGCGTTTTTTCCTGAATATATTCAGGAAAAAACGCATACGCCCTTTTTGGCCAAGTGCATCATTGTGGACGTTCTGCCTCCTTTCCTATGCTTTCAATGCAATTCCAGTCTACCTCCTGAAATCGGTTTCCTGCAATTCTGCCGCGCTTTCAAGTCCTCTTGGCAGCCTTACTTCAGTATATTTTTGGACGATAGCTGTCATTTATAACTCTGCAGGTTTGTGAATTACAGTGACCCTGAGCTCCTTTCTTCAACTCACTTTCTTTTGAGCTGGCCGCAACACCGCAGGATAGCTTCAGGCCCTAATCTTGTTCCGGCACAGCACGCTGAGCCTTTGGTTATTTCCTCTTCCTGGTGGGAAATGAGAGTTAAATTTGCCCGTCAAGACACCTCCAGCTAGTCTCTCATTGGTTCTCGCTATTCCTGTTCATCTTCCGCAGAAATTGCAAACTGGGCCAAACAGGAGGTTAAAGGCGCTGACTCTCCAAGTGGGGAGAGTGTTAGTAAAGCGTCTGGAATGTTGCACCCGAGTACCAGGGGAGGAAAACTGAGACATATTTGAACACGTCTCCCGTTCACACGGTTGATCATACTCTGGGTTCCACATGCATGTTTTAGCTGAAGGAAGGATACCTTAAACCTGGAGAGTTGAGACCCGTGTAATGGGTACCATGCAATATGACTTCAAAGGGTCTTCATTTGCTCACTGAACCTCTCCAATCCTATCACTGCTGCGTTTATGCCCCTGTACACACGCTTGATTCTCCTTTGGAGACATAGCAATCCATAGGTTTTAAGATACTTACTAGTCAGGTACATTCTTAGGCGTTTAATATGCGGTGTTGAGTCCATTTCGTTGAGTAAGGAGTAGCTCTTGTCTATTCCATATTTGGCTTAAGGAACTTTATCTGTGCTCATTTCAATCTCTGGTTTTATGCAGCACCCCAAATCACCTTTCCCCTTAAGCAAGCATAAGTTGGTTTTCTAAATTTGAGACCCTGTTCTGTTTTGGAATTCAGTTCCTGTGTAGCCAAGTTTACATTCCGTGTATTAGTGATATCTTATGATGTTTCTTTTTCTGTGTGACTTATTTCAGTTAGAATCATCGTACCTGAATCCACTCATTATGCTGCTACGGGCCTGATGACATAGATTTCATTGCTGAGTGATACTGCATTGTACGTAAGTACCACAAGTTCTTTATCCATTTTTCACTTGCTGTGATATTGAACTTGTACGGTAAACGAGGTTCTTGTAAACAGAGGCGTCCCAAACTTTGGGGTGGCTGTGTCTTTTTGATTTTAATTTCCCTAATCTATAGGACCATAAGTGGAAGTGCCCTAGGCTCTGTTGCTTTGTTTTTTAGATGTTTCAGGAAACACCATACACTTCTCCGGAGTGTCTGTTGGCAATTTACATCCCGCCCATCAGCCTAAGAAGGCTCCCAGTTCTGCATGGCCTGTCCTGCCTTTCTGGATTTTACAATTTTTTCAGATGGCCCTTTTGACCGGGGGGAAGTGAGACTTCATTGTAGTGCAGATTTCCTTTGCAAGCTTGCTTGGTTGGCCAAAAAGGGCGTATGCGTTTTTTCCTGAATATATTCAGGAAAAAACGCATACGCCCTTTTTGGCCAAGTGCATCATTGTGGACGTTCTGCCTCTTTTCCTATGCTTTCAATGCAATTCCAGTCTACCTCCTGAAATCGGTTTCCTGCAATTCTGCCCCGCTTTCAAGTCCTCTTGGTAGCCTTACTTCAGTATATTTTTGGACGATAGCTGTCATTTATAACTCTGCAGGTTTGTGAATTACAGTGCCCCTGAGCTCCTTTCTTCAACTCGCTTCCTTGTGACATGGCCGCAACACGCCAGGATGGCTTCAGGCCCTAATCTGGATCCGGCACGGCACGCTGAGCCTTTGGTTAATTCCTCTTCCTGGTGGGAAATGAGAGTTAAATTTGCCCGTCCAGACACCTCCAGCTAGTCTCTCATTGGTTCTCGCTATTCCTGTTCATCTTCCGCAGAAATTGCAAACTGGGCCAAACAGGAGGTTAAAGGGACTGACTCTCCAAGTCGGGAGAGTGTTAGTAAAGCGTCTGGAATGTTGCACCCGAGTACCAGGGGAGGAAAACTGAGACATATTTGAACACGTCTCCCGTTCACACGGTTGATCATACTCTGGGTTCCACATGCATGTTTTAGCTGAAGGAAGAATACCTTAAACCTGGAGAGTTGAGACCCGTGTAATGGGTACCATGCAATATGACTTCAAAGGGTCTTCATTTGCTCACCGAACCTCTCCAATCCTATCACTGCTGCGTTTATGCCCCTGTACACACGCTTGATTCTCTTTCAGAGACATAGCAATCCATAGGTTTTCAGATACTTACTAGTCAGGTACATTCTTAGGCGTTTAATATGGTGTGTTGAGTCCATTTCGTTGAGCAAGGAGTAGCTCTTGTCTATTCCATATTTGGCTTAAGGAACTTTATCTGTGCTCATTTCAATCTCTGGTTTTATGCAGCACCCCAACTCACCTTTCCCCTTAAGCAAGCATAAGTTGGTTTTCTAAATTTGAGACCCTGTTCTGTTTTGGAATTCAGTTCCTGTGTAGCCAAGTCTACATTCCGTGTATTAGTGATATCTTATGATGTTCCTTTTTCTGTGTGACTTATTTCAGTTAGAATCATCGTACCTGAATCCACTCATTATGCTGCTATGGGCCTGATGACATAGATTTCATTGCTGAGTGATACTGCATTGTACGTAAGTACCACAAGTTGTTTATTCATTTTTCACTTTCTGTGATATTGAACTTGTACGGTAAACGAGGTTCTGGTAAACAGAGGCATCCCAAACTTTGGGGTGGCTGTGTCTTTTTGATTTTAATTTCCCTAAGCTATAGGACCATAAGTGGAAGTGCCCTAGGCTCTGTTGCTTTGTTTTTTAGATGTTTCAGGAAACACCATACACTTCTCCCGAGTGTCTGTTGGCAATTTACATCCCGCCCATCAGCATAACAAGGCTCCCAGTTCTCCATGGCCTGTCCTGCCTTTCTGGATTTTACACTTTTTTCAGATGGCCCTTTTGACCGGGAGGAAGTGAGACTTCATTGTAGTGCAGATTTCCTTTGCAAGCTTGCTTGGTTGGCCAAAAAGGGCGTATGCGTTTTTTCCTGAATATATTCAGGAAAAAACGCATACGCCCTTTTTGGCCAAGTGCATCATTGTGGACGTTCTGCCTCCTTTCCTATGCTTTCAATGCAATTCCAGTCTACCTCCTGAAATCGATTTCCTGCAATTCTGCCGCGCTTCCAAGGCCTCTTGGCAGCCTTACTTCAGTATATTTTTGGACGATAGCTGTCATTGATAACTCTGCAGGTTTGTGAATTACAGTGCCCCTGAGCTCCTTTCTTCAACTCGCTTTCTTTTGAGCTGGCCGCAACACCACAGGATGGCTTCAGGCCCTAATGTCGTTCTGGCACGGCACGCTGAGCCTTTGGTTATTTCCTCTTCCTGGTGGGAAATGAGAGTTAAATTTGCCCGTCCAGACACCTCCAGCTGGTCTCTCATTGGTTCTCGCTATTCCTGTTCATCTTCCGCAGAAATTGCAAACTGGGCCAAACAGGAGGTTAAAGGCGCTGACTCTCCAAGTGGGGAGAGTGTTAGTAAAGCGTCTGGAATGTTGCACCCGAGTACCAGGGGAGGAAAACTGAGACATATTTGAACACGTCTCCCGTTCACATGGTTGATCATACTCTGGGTTCCACATGCATGTTTTAGCTGAAGGAAGAATACCTTAAACCTGGAGAGTTGAGACCCGTGTAATGGGTACCATGCAATATGACTTCAAAGGGTCTTCATTTGCTCACCGAACCTCTCCAATCCTATCACTGCTGCGTTTATGCCCCTGTACACATGCTTGATTCTCTTTTGGAGACATAGCAATCCATAGGTTTTAAGATACTTACTAGTCAGGTACATTCTTAGGCTTTTAATATGGTGTGTTGAGTCCATTTCGTTGAGTAAGGAGTAGCTCTTGTCTATTCCATATTTGGCTTAAGGAACTTTATCTGTGCTCATTTCATTCGCTGGTTTTATGCAGCACCCCAACTCACCTTTCCCCTTAAGCAAGCATAAGTTGGCTTTCTAAATTTGAGACCCTGTTCTGTTTTGGAATTCAGTTCCTGTGTAGCCAAGTCGACATTCCGTGTATTAGTGATATCTTATGATGTTTCTTTTTCTGTGTGACTTATTTCAGTTAGAATCATCGTACTTGAATCCACTCATTATGCTGCTACGGGCCTGATGACATAGATTTCATTGCTGAGTGATACTGCATTGTACGTAAGTACCACAAGTTCTTTATCCATTTTTCACTTTCTGTGATATTGAACTTGTACGGTAAACGAGGTTCTTGTAAACAGAGGCGTCCCAAACTTTGGGGTGGCTGTGTCTTTTTGATTTTAATTTCCCTAAGCTATAGGACCATAAGTGGAAGTGCCCTAGGCTCTGTTGCTTTGTTTTTTAGATGTTTCAGGAAACACCATACACTTCTCCCGAGTGTCTGTTGGCAATTTACATCCTGCCCATCAGCATCACAAGGCTCCCAGTTCTCCATGGCCTGTCCTGCCTTTCTGGATTTTACACTTTATTCAGATGGCCCTTTTGACCTGGGGGAAGTGAGACTTCATTGTAGTGCACGTTTCCTTTGCAAGCTTGCTTGGTTGGCCAAAAAGGGCGTATGCGTTTTTTCCTGAATATATTCAGGAAAAAACGCATACGCCCTTTTTGGCCAAGTGCATCATTGTGGACGTTCTGCCTCTTTTCCTATGCTTTCAATGCAATTCCAGTCTACCTCCTGAAATCGGTTTCTTGCAATTCTGCCCCGCTTTCAAGTCCTCTTGGCAGCCTTACTTCAGTATATTTTTGGACGATAGCTGTCATTTATTACTCTGCAGGTTTGTGAATTACAGTGCCCCTGAGCTCCTTTCTTCAACTCAATTTCTTGTGAGCTGGCCGCAACACCGCAGGATGGCGTCAGGCCCTAATCTTGTTCCGGCACGGCACGTTGAGCCTTTGGTTAATTCCTCTTCCTGGTGGGAAATGAGAGTTAAATTTGCCCGTCCAGACACCTCCAGCTAGTCTCTCATTGGTTCTCGCTATTTCTGTTCATCTTCCGCAGAAATTGCAAACTGGGCCAAACAGGAGGTTAAAGGGACTGACTCTCCAAGTCGGGAGAGTGTTAGTAAAGCGTCTGGAATGTTGCACCCGAGTACCAGGGGAGGAAAACTGAGACATATTTGAACACGTCTCCCGTTCACACGGTTGATCATACTCTGGGTTCCACATGCATGTTTTAGCTGAAGGAAGAATACCTTAAACCTGGAGAGTTGAGACCCGTGTAATGGGTACCATACAATATGTCTTCAAAGGGACTTCATTTGCTCACCGAACCTCTCCAATCCTATCACTGCTGCGTTTATGACCCTGTAAACACGCTTGATTCTCTTTTGGAGACATAGCAATCCATAGGTTTTAAGATACTTAGTAGTCAGGTACATTCTTAGGCGTTTAATATGCGGTGTTGAGTCCATTTCGTTGAGCAAGGAGTAGCTCTTGTCTATTCCATATTTGGCTTAAGGAACTTTATCTGTGCTCATTTCATTCTCTGGTTTTATGCAGCACCCCAACTCACCTTTCCCCTTAAGCAAGCATAAGTTGGTTTTCTAAATTTGAGACCCTCTTCTGTTTTGGAATTTAGTTCCTGTGTAGCCAAGTTTACATTCCGTGTATTAGTGATATCTTATGATGTTTCTTTTTCTGTGTGACTTATTTCAGTTAGAATCATCGTACCTGAATCCACTCATTGTGCTACTAAGGGCCTGATGACATAGATTTCATTGCTGAGTGATATTGCTTTGTAAGTAAATACCACAACTTCTTTATCCATTTTTCACTTTCTGCGATGTTGAACTTGTACTGTAAACGAGGTTCTTGTAAAGAGAGCCGTTCTAAACTTTGGGGTGGCTGTGTCTTTTTGATTTTAATTTCCCTAAGCTATAGGACCATAAGTGGAAGTGCCCTAGGCTCTGTTGCTTTGTTTTTTAGATGTTTCAGGAAACACCATACACTTCTCCCGAGTGTCTGTTGGCAATTTACATCCCGCCCATCAGCATAACAAGGCTCCCAGTTCTCCATGGCCTGTCCTGCCTTTCTGGATTTTACACTTTTTTCAGATGGCCCTTTTGACCGGGAGGAAGTGAGACTTCATTGTAGTGCAGATTTCCTTTGCAAGCTTGCTTGGTTAGCCAAAAAGGGCGTATGCGTTTTTTCCTGAATATAATCAGGAAAAAACGCATACGCACTTTTTGGCCAAGTGCATCATTGTGGACGTTCTGCCTCTTTTCCTATGCTTTCAGTGCAATTCCAGTCTACCTCCTGAAATCAATTTCCTGCAATTCTGCCGCGCTTCCAAGTCCTCTTGGGAGCCTTACTTCAGTATATTTTTGGACGATAGCTGTCATTGATAACTCTGCAGGTTTGTGAATTACAGTGCCCCTGAGCTCCTTTCTTCAACTCGCTTTCTTTTGAGCTGGCCGCAACACCACAGGATGGCTTCAGGCCCTAATGTGGTTCTGGCACGGCACGCTGAGCCTTTGGGTATTTCCTCTTCCTGGTGGGAAATGAGAGTTAAATTTGCCCGTCCAGACACCTCCAGCTAGTCTCTCATTGGTTCTCGCTATTCCTGTTCATCTTCCGCAGAAATTGCAAACTGGGCCAAACAGGAGGTTAAAGGCGCTGACTCTCCAAGTGGTGAGAGTGTTAGTAAAGCGTCTGGAATGTTGCACCCGAGTACCAGGGGAGGAAAACTGAGACATATTTGAACACGTCTCCCGTTCACATGGTTGATCATACTCTGGGTTCCACATGCATGTTTTAGCTGAAGGAAGAATACCTTAAATCTGGAGAGTTGAGACCCGTGTAATGGGTACCATACAATATGTCTTCAAAGGGTCTTCATTTGCTCACCGAACCTCTCCAATCCTATCACTGCTGCGTTTATGCCCCTGTAAACACGCTTGATTCTCTTTTGGAGACATAGCAATCCATAGGTTTTAAGATACTTAGTAGTCAGGTACATTCTTAGGCGTTTAATATGCGGTGTTGAGTCCATTTCGTTGAGCAAGGAGTAGCTCTTGTCTATTCCATATTTGGCTTAAGGAACTTTATCTGTGCTCATTTCAATCTCTGGTTTTATGCAGCACCCCAACTCACCTTTCCCCTTAAGCAAGCATAAGTTGGTTTTCTAAATTTGAGACCCTCTTCTGTTTTGGAATTTAGTTCCTGTGTAGCCAAGTTTACATTCCGTGTATTAGTGATATCTTATGATGTTTCTTTTTCTGTGTGACTTATTTCAGTTAGAATCATCGTACCTGAATCCACTCATTATGCTGCTACGGGCCTGATGACATAGATTTCATTGCTGAGTGATACTGCATTGTACGTAAGTACCACATGTTCTTTATCCATTTTTCACTTTCTGTGATATTGAACTTGTATGGTAAACGAGGTTCTTGTAAACAGAGGCGTCCCAAACTTTGGGGTGGCTGTGTCTTTTTGATTTTAATTTCCCTAAGCTATAGGACCATAAGTGGAAGTGCCCTAGGCTCTGTTGCTTTGTTTTTTAGATGTTTCAGGAAACACCATACACTTCTCCCGAGTGTCTGTTGGCAATTTACATCCCGCCCATCAGCATAACAAGGCTCCCAGTTCTCCATGGCCTGTCCTGCCTTTCTGGATTTTACACTTTTTTCAGATGGCCCTTTTGACCTGGGGGAAGTGAGACTTCATTGTAGTGCAGATTTCCTTTGCAAGTTTGCTTGCTTGGCCAAAAAGGGCGTATGCGTTTTTTCCTGAATATATTCAGGAAAAAATGCATACGCCCTATTTGGCCAAGTGCATCATTGTGGACGTTCTGCCTCTTTTCCTATGCTTTCAATGTAATTCCAGTCTACCTCCTGAAATCGGTTTCCTGCAATTCTGCCGCGCTTTCAAGTCCTCTTGGCAGCCTTACTTAAGTATATTTTTGGACGATAGCTGTCATTTATAACTCTGCAGGTTTGTGAATTACAGTGCCCCTGAGCTCCTTTCTTCAACTCGCTTTCTTTTGAGCTGGCCGCAACACCGCAGGATGGCTTCAGGCCCTAATCTGGTTCCGGCACGGCACGCTCAGCCTTTGGTTATTTCCTCTTCCTGGTGGGAAATGAGAGTTAAATTTGCCCGTCCAGACACCTCCAGCTAGTCTCTCAGTGTTTCTCCCTATTCCTGTTCATCTTCCGCAGAAATTGCAAACTGGGCCAAACAGGAGGTTAAAGGCGCTGACTCTCCAAGTGTGGAGAGTGTTAGTAAAGCGTCTGGAATGTTGCACCCGAGTACCAGGGGAGGAAACCTGAAACATATTTGAACACGTCTCCCGTTCACACGGTTGATCATACTCTGGGTTCCACATGCATGTTTTAGCTGAAGGAAGAATAACTTAAACCTGGAGAGTTGAGACCTGTGTAATGGGTACCATGCAATATGACTTCAAAGGGTCTTCATTTGCTCACCGAACCTCTCCAATCCTATCACTGCTGCGTTTATGCCCCTGTACACACGCTTGATTCTCTTTTGGAGACATAGCAATCCATAGGTTTTAAGATACTTACTAGTCAGGTACATTCTTAGGCGTTTAATATGGGGTGTTGAGTCCATTTCGTTGAGCAAGGAGTAGCTCTTGTCTATTCCATATTTGGCTTAAGGAACTTTATCTGTGCTCATTTCAATCTCTGGTTTTATGCAGCACCCCAACTCACCTTTCCCCTTAAACAAGCATAAGTTGGTTTTCTAAATTTGAGACCCTGTTCTGTTTTGGAATTCAGTTCCTGTGTAGCCAAGTTTACATTCCGTGTATTACTGATATCTTATGATGTTTCTTTTTCTGTGTGACTTATTTCAGTTAGAATCATCATACCTGAATCCACTCATTGTGCTGCTAAGGGCCTGATGACATAGATTTCATTGCTGAGTGATATTGCTTTGTAAGTAAATACCACAACTTCTTTATCCATTTTTCACTTTCTGCGGTGTTGAACTTGTACTGTAAATGAGGTTCTTGTAAACAGAGCCGTTCCAAACTTTGAGGTGGCTGTGTCTTTTTGATTTTAATTTCCCTAAGCTATAGGACCATAAGTGGAAGTGCCCTAGGCTCTGTTGCTTTGTTTTTTAGATGTTTCAGGAAACACCATACACTTCTCCCGAGTGTCTGTTGGCAATTTACATCCCGCCCATCAGCATAACAAGGCTCCCAGTTCTCCATGGCCTGTCCTGCCTTTCTGGATTTTACACTTTTTTCAGATGGCCCTTTTGACCGGGGGGAAGTGAGACTTCATTGTAGTGCAGATTTCCTTTGCAAGCTTGCTTGGTTGGCCAAAAAGGGCGTATGCGTTTTTTCCTGAATATATTCAGGAAAAAACGCATACGCCCTTTTTGGCCAAGTGCATCATTGTGGACGTTCTGCCTCTTTTCCTATGCTTTCAATGCAATTCCAGTCTACCTCCTGAAATCGGTTTCCTGCAATTCTGCCCCGCTTTCAAGTCCTCTTGGCAGCCTTACTTCAGTATATTTCTGGACGATAGCTGTCATTTATAACTCTGCAGGTTTGTGAATTACAGTGCCCCTGAGCTCCTTTCTTCAACTCGCTTTCTTTTGAGCTGGCCGCAACACCGCAGGATGGCTTCAGGCCCTAATGTGGTTCTGGCACGGCACGCTGAGCCTTTGGTTATTTCCTCTTCCTGGTGGGAAATGAGAGTTAAATTTGCCCGTCCAGACACCTCCAGCTAGTCTCTCATTGGTTCTCGCTATTCCTGTTCATCTTCCGCAGAAATTGCAAACTGGGCCAAACAGGAGGTTAAAGGCGCTGACTCTCCAAGTGGGGAGAGTGTTAGTAAAGCGTCTGGAATGTTGCACCCGAGTACCAGGTGAGGAAATCTGAGACATATTTGAACACGTCTCCCGTTCACACGGTTGATCATACTCTGGGTTCCACATGCATGTTTTAGCTGAAGGAAGAATACCTTAAACCTGGAAAGTTGAGACCCGTGTAATGGGTACCATGCAATATGACTTCAAAGGGTCTTCATTTGCTCACCGAACCTCTCCAATCCTATCACTGCTGCGTTTATGCCCCTGTACACACGCTTGATTCTCTTTTGGAGACATAGCAATCCATAGGTTTTAAGATACTTACTAGTCAGGTACATTCTTAGGCGTTTAATATGGTGTGTTGAGTCCATTTCATTGAGCAAGGAGTAGCTCTTGTCTATTCCATATTTGGCTTAAGGAACTTTATCTGTGCTCATTTCAATCTCTGGTTTTATGCAGCACCCCAACTCACCTTTCCCCTTAAGCAAGCATAAGTTGCTTTTCTAAATTTGAGACCCTGTTCTGTTTTGGAATTCAGTTCCTGTGTAGCCAAGGTTACATTCCGTGTATTACTGATATCTTATGATGTTTCTTTTTCTGTGTGACTTATTTCAGTTAGAATCATCGTACCTGAATCCACTCATTATGCTGCTACGGGCCTGATGACATAGATTTCATTGCTGAGTGATACTGCATTGTACGTAAGTACCACAAGTTCTTTATCCATTTTTCACTTTCTGTGATATTGAACTTGTACGGTAAACGAGGTTCTTGTAAACAGAGGGGTCCCAAACTTTGGGGTGGCTGTGTCTTTTTGATTTTAATTTCCTTAAGCTGTAGGACCATAAGTGGAAGTGCCCTAGGCTCTGTTGCTTTGTTTTTTAGATGTTTCAGGAAACACCATACACTTCTCCCGAGTGTCTGTTGACAATTTACATCCCGCCCATCAGCATAACAAGGCTCCCAGTTCTCCATGGCCTGTCCTGCCTTTCTGGATTTTACACTTTTTTCAGATGGCCCTTTTGACCCGGGGTAAGTGAGACTTCATTGTAGTGCAGATTTCCTTTGCAAGCTTGCTTGGTTGGCCAAAAAGGTCGTATGCATTTTTTCCTGAATATATTCAGGAAAAAACGCATACGCCCTTTTTGGCCAAGTGCATCATTGTGGACGTTCTGCCTCTTTTCCTATGCTTTCAATGCAATTCCAGTCTACCTCCTGAAATCGGTTTCCTGCAATTCTGCCGCGCTTTCAAGTCCTCTTGGCAGCCTTACTTCAGTATATTTTTGGACGATAGCTGTCATTTATAACTCTGCAGGTTTGTGAATTACAGTGACCCTGAGCTCCTTTCTTCAACTCGCTTTCTTGTGAGCTGGCCGCAACACCGCAAGATGGCTTCAGGCCCTAATCTGGTTCCGGCATGGCACGTTGAGCCTTTGGTTATTTCCCCTTCCTGGTGGGAAATGAGAGTTAAATTTGCCCGTCCAGACACCTCCAGCTAGTCTCTCATTTGTTCTCGCTATTCCTGTTCATCTTCCGCAGAAATTGCAAACTGGGCCAAACAGGAGGTTAAAGGGACTGACTCTCCAAGTCGGGAGAGTGTTAGTAAAGCGTCTGGAATGTTGCACCCGAGTACCAGGGGAGGAAAACTGAGACATATTTGAACACGTCTCCCGTTCACACGGTTGATCATACTCTGGGTTCCACATGCATGTTTTAGCTGAAGGAAGAATACCTTAAACCTGGAGAGTTGAGACCCGTGTAATGGGTACCATACAATATGTCTTCAAAGGGACTTCATTTGCTCACCGAACCTCTCCAATCCTATCACTGCTGCGTTTATGACCCTGTAAACACGCTTGATTCTCTTTTGGAGACATAGCAATCCATAGGTTTTAAGATACTTAGTAGTCAGGTACATTTTTAGGCGTTTAATATGCGGTGTTGAGTCCATTTCGTTGAGCAAGGAGTAGCTCTTGTCTATTCCATATTTGGCTTAAGGAACTTTATCTGTGCTCATTTCAATCTCTGGTTTTATGCAGCACCCCAACTCACCTTTCCCCTTAAGCAAGCATAAGTTGGTTTTCTAAATTTGAGACCCTCTTCTGTTTTGGAATTTAGTTCCTGTGTAGCCAAGTTTACATTCCATGTATTAGTGATATCTTATGATGTTTCTTTTTCTGTGTGACTTATTTCAGTTAGAATCATCGTACCTGAATCCACTCATTGTGCTACTAAGGGCCTGATGACATAGATTTCATTGCTGAGTGATATTGCTTTGTAAGTAAATACCACAACTTCTTTATCCATTTTTCACTTTCTGCGATGTTGAACTTGTACTGTAAAGGAGGTTCTTGTAAAGAGAGCCGTTCTAAACTTTGGGGTGGCTGTGTCTTTTTGATTTTAATTTCCCTAAGCTATAGGACCATAAGTGGAAGTGCCCTAGGCTCTGTTGCTTTGTTTTTTAGATGTTTCAGGAAACACCATACACTTCTCCCGAGTGTCTGTTGGCAATTTACATCCCGCCCATCAGCATAACAAGGCTCCCAGTTCTCCATGGCCTGTCCTGCCTTTCTGGATTTTACACTTTTTTCAGATGGCCCTTTTGACCGGGAGGAAGTGAGACTTCATTGTAGTGCAGATTTCCTTTGCAAGCTTGCTTGGTTGGCCAAAAAGGGCGTATGCGTTTTTTCCTGAATATAATCAGGAAAAAACGCATACGCACTTTTTGGCCAAGTGCATCATTGTGGACGTTCTGCCTCTTTTCCTATGCTTTCAATGCAATTCCAGTCTACCTCCTGAAATCGATTTCCTGCAATTCTGCCGCGCTTCCAAGTCCTCTTGGGAGCCTTACTTCAGTATATTTTTGGACGATAGCTGTCATTGATAACTCTGCAGGTTTGTGAATTACAGTGCCCCTGAGCTCCTTTCTTCAACTCGCTTTCTTTTGAGCTGGCCGCAACACCACAGGATGGCTTCAGGCCCTAATGTGGTTCTGGCACGGCACGCTGAGCCTTTGGGTATTTCCTCTTCCTGGTGGGAAATGAGAGTTAAATTTGCCCGTCCAGACACCTCCAGCTAGTCTCTCATTGGTTCTCGCTATTCCTGTTCATCTTCCGCAGAAATTGCAAACTGGGCCAAACAGGAGGTTAAAGGCGCTGACTCTCCAAGTGGTGAGAGTGTTAGTAAAGCGTCTGGAATGTTGCACCCGAGTACCAGGGGAGGAAAACTGAGACATATTTGAACACGTCTCCCGTTCACATGGTTGATCATACTCTGGGTTCCACATGCATGTTTTAGCTGAAGGAAGAATACCTTAAACCTGGAGAGTTGAGACCCGTGTAATGGGTACCATACAATATGTCTTCAAAGGGTCTTCATTTGCTCACCGAACCTCTCCAATCCTATCACTGCTGCGTTTATGCCCCTGTAAACACGCTTGATTCTCTTTTGGAGACATAGCAATCCATAGGTTTTAAGATACTTAGTAGTCAGGTACATTCTTAGGCGTTTAATATGCGGTGTTGAGTCCATTTCGTTGAGCAAGGAGTAGCTCTTGTCTATTCCATATTTGGCTTAAGGAACTTTATCTGTGCTCATTTCAATCTCTGGTTTTATGCAGCACCCCAACTCACCTTTCCCCTTAAGCAAGCATAAGTTGGTTTTCTACATTTGAGACCCTCTTCTGTCTTGGAATTCAGTTCTTGTGTAGCCAAGTTTACATTCCGTGTATTAGTGATATCTTATGATGTTTCTTTTTCTGTGTGACTTATTTCAGTTAGAATCATCGTACTTGAATCCACTCATTATGCTGCTACGGGCCTGATGACATAGATTTCATTGCTGAGTGATACTGCATTGTACGTAAGTACCACAAGTTCTTTATCCATTTTTCTCTTTCTGTTATATTGAACTTGTACGGTAAACGAGGTTCTTGTAAACAGAGGCGTCCCAAACTTTGGGGTGCCTGTGTCTTTTTGATTTTAATTTCCCTAAGCTATAGGACCATAAGTGGAAGTGCCCTAGGCTCTGTTGCTTTGTTTTTTAGATGTTTCAGGAAACACCATACACTTCTCCCGAGTGTCTGTTGGCAATTTACATCACGCCCATCAGCATAACAAGGCTCCCAGTTCTCCATGGCCTGTCCTGCCTTTCTGGATTTTACACTTTTTTCAGATGGCCCTTTTGACCGGGTGGAAGTGAGACTTCATTGTAGTGCAGATTTCCTTTGCAAGCTTGCTTGGTTGGCCAAAAAGGGCGTATGCGTTTTTTCCTGAATATATTCAGGAAAAAACGCATACGCCCTTTTTGGCCAAGTGCATCATTGTGGACGTTCTGCCTCTTTTCCTATGCTTTCAATGCAATTCCAGTCTACCTCCTGAAATCGGTTTCCTGCAATTCTGACCCGCTTTCAAGTCCTCTTGGCAGCCTTACTTCAGTATATTTTTGGACGATAGCTGTCATTTATAACTCTGCAGGTTTGTGAATTACAGTGCCCCTGAGCTCCTTTCTTCAACTAGCTTTCTTGTGAGCTGGCCGCAACAACGCCGGATGGCTTCAGGCCCTAATCTGGTTCCGGCACGGCACGCTGAGTCTTTGGTTAATTCCTCTTCCTGGTGGGAAATGAGAGTTAAATTTGCCCGTCCAGACACCTCCAGCTAGTCTCTCATTGGTTCTCCCTATTCCTGTTCATCTTCCGCAGAAATTGCAAACTGGGCCAAACAGGAGGTTAAAGGCGCTGACTCTCCAAGTGGGAAGAGTGTTAGTAAAGAGTCTGGAATGTCGCACCCGAGTACCAGGGGAGGAAAACTGAGACATATTTGAACACGTCTCCTGTTCACATGGTTGATCATTCTCTGGGTTCCACATGCATGTTTTAGCTGAAGGAAGAATACGTTAAACGTGGGTAGTTGAAACCTGTGGAATGGGTACCATGCAATATGACTTCAAAGGGTCTTCATTTGCTCACCGAACCTCTCCAATCCTATCACTGCTGCGTTTATGCCCCTGTACACATGCTTGATTCTCTTTCGGAGACATAGCAATCGATAGGTTTTAAGATACTTACTAGTCAGGTACATTCTTAGGCGTTTAATATGCGGTGTTGAGTCCATTTCGTTGAGCAAGGAGTAGCTCTTGTCTATTCCATATTTGGCTTAAGGAACTTTATCTGTGCTCATTTCAATCTCTGGTTTTATGCAGCACCCCAACTCACCTTTACCCTTAAGCAAGCATAAGTTGGTTTTCTAAATTTGAGACCCTGTTCTGTTCTGTAATTCAGTTCCTCTGTAGCCAAGTTTACATTCCGTGTATTACTGATATCTTATGATGTTTCTTTTTCTGTGTGACTTATTTCAGTTAGAATCATCATACCTGAATCCACTCATTGTGCTGCTAAGGGCCTGATGACATAGATTTCATTGCTGAGTGATATTGCTTTGTAAGTAAATACCACAACTTCTTTATCCATTTTTCACTTTCTGCGGTGTTGAAATTGTACTGTAAACGACGTTCTTATAAACAGAGCCGTTCCAAACTTTGGGGTGGCTGTGTCTTTTTGATTTTAATTTCCCTAAGCTATAGGACCATAAGTGGAAGTGCCCTAGGCTCTGTTGCTTTGTTTTTTAGATGTTTCAGGAAACACCATACACTTCTCCCGAGTGTCTGTTGGCAATTTACATCCCGCCCATCAGCATAACAAGGCTCCCAGTTCTCCATGGCCTGTCCTGCCTTTCTGGATTTTACACTTTTTTCAGCTGGCCCTTTTGACCAGGGGGAAGTGAGACTTCATTGTAGTGCAGATTTCCTTTGCAAGCTTGCTTGGTTGGCCAAAAAGGGCGTATGAGTTTTTTCCTGAATATATTCAGGAAAAAACGCATACGCCCTTTTTGGCCAAGTGCATCATTGTGGACGTTCTGCCTCTTTTCCTATGCTTTCAATGCAATTCCAGTCTACCTCCTGAAATCGGTTTCCTGCAATTCTGCCCCGCTTTCAAGTCCTCTTGGCAGCCTTACTTCAGTATATTTTTGGACGATAGCTGTCATTTATAACTCTGCAGGTTTGTGCATTACAGTGTCCCTGAGCTCCTTTCTTCAACTCGCTTTCTTGTGAGCTGGCCGCAACACCGCAGGATGGCTTCAGGCCCTAATCTTGTTCCGGCACGGCACGTTGAGCCTTTGGTTAATTCCTCTTCCTGGTGGGAAATGAGAGTTAAATTTGCCCGTCCAGACACCTCCAGCTAGTCTCTCATTGGTTCTCCCTATTCCTGTTCATCTTCCGCAGAAATTGCAAACTGGGCCAAACAGGAGGTTAAAGGCGCTGACTCTCCTGGTGGGGAGAGTGTTAGTAAAGTGTCTGGAATGTTGCACCCGAGTACCAGGGGAGGAAAACTGAGACATATTTGAACACGTCTCCCGTTCACACGGTTGATCATACTCTGGGTTCCACATGCATGTTTTAGCTGAAGGAAGAATACCTTAAACCTGGAGAGTTGAGACCCGTGTAATGGGTACCATGCAATATGACTTCAAAGGGTCTTCATTTGCTCACCGAACCTCTCCAATCCTATCACTGCTGCGTTTATGCCCCTGTACACATGCTTGATTCTCTTTTGGAGACATAGCAATCCATAGATTTTAAGATACTTACTAGTCAGGTACATTCTTAGGCGTTTAATATGGGGTGTTGAGTCCATTTCGTTGAGCAAGGAGTAGCTCTTGTCTATTCCATATTTGGCTTAAGGAACTTTATCTGTGCTCATTTCAATCTCTGGTTTTATGCAGCACCCCAACTCACCTTTCCCCTTAAGCAAGCATAAGTTGGTTTTCTAAATTTGAGACCCTGTTCTGTTTTGGAATTCAGTTCCTGTGTAGCCAAGTTTACATTCCATGTATTAGTGATATCTTATGATGTTTCTTTTTCTGTGTGACTTATTTCAGTTAGAATCATCATACCTGAATCCACTCATTTTGCTACTAAGGGCCTGATGACATAGATTTCATTGCTGAGTGATATTGCTTTGTAAGTAAATACCACAACTTCTTTATCCATTTTTCACTTTCTGCGATGTTGAACTTGTACTGTAAACGAGGTTCTTGTAAAGAGAGCCGTTCCAAACTTTGGGGTGGCTGTGTCTTTTTGATTTTAATTTCCCTAAGCTATAGGACCATAAGTGGAAGTGCCCTAGGCTCTGTTGCTTTGTTTTTTAGATGTTTCAGGAAACACCATACACTTCTCCCGAGTGTCTGTTGGCAATTTACATCCCGCCCATCAGCATAACAAGGCTCCCAGTTCTCCATGGACTGTCCTGCCTTTCTGCATTTTACACTTTTTTCAGATGGCCCTTTTGACCGGGGGAAGTGAGACTTCATTGTAGTGCAGATTTCCTTTGCAAGCTTGCTTGGTTGGCCAAAAAGGGCGTATGCGTTTTTTCCTGAATATATTCAGGAAAAAATGCATACGCCCTTTTTGGCCAAGTGCATCATTGTGGACGCTCTGCCTCTTTTCCTATGCTTTCAATGCAATTCCAGTCTACCTCCTGAAATCGGTTTCCTGCAATTCTGCCCCGCTTTCAAGTCCTCTTGGCAGCCTTACTTCAGTATATTTTTGGACGATAGCTGTCATTTATAACTCTGCAGGTTTGTGAATTACAGTGCCCCTGAGCTCCTTTCTTCTACTCGCTTTCTTGTGAGCTGGCCGCAACACCGCAGGATGGCTTCAGGCCCTAATCTGGTTCCGGCACGGCACGCTGAGCCTTTGGTTAATTCCTCTTCCTTGGGGGAAATGAGAGTTAAATTTGCCCGTCCAGACACCTCCAGCTAGTCTCTCATTGGTTCTCGCTATTCCTGTTCATCTTCTCCAGAAATTGCAAACTGGGCCAAACAGGGGGTTAAAGGGACTGATTCTCCAAGTCGGGAGAGTGTTAGTAAAGCATCTGGGATGTTGCACCCGTGTACCAGGGTACGAAAACTGAGACATATTTGAACACGTCTCCCGATCACATGGTTGATCATACTCTAGGTTCCACATGCATGTTTTAGCTGAAGGAAGAATACCTTAAACCTGGAGAGTTGAAACCCGTGGAATGGGTACCATGCAATATGACTTCAAAGGGTCTTCATTTGCTCACCGAACCTCTCCAATCCTATCACTGCTGCGTTTATGCCCCTGTACACACGCTTGATTCTCTTTCGGAGACATAGCAATCCATAGGTTTTAAGATACTTACTAGTCAGGTACATTCTTAGGCGTTTAATATGGGGTGTTGAGTCCATTTCGTTGAGCAAGGAGTAGCTCTTGTCTATTCCATATTTGGCTTAAGGAACTTTATCTGTGCTCATTTCAATCTCTGGTTTTATGCAGCACCCCAACTCACCTTTCCCCTTAAGCAAGCATAAGTTGGTTTTCTAAAATTGAGACCCTGTTCTGTTTTGGAATTCAGTTCCTGTGTAGCCAAGTTTACATTCCGTGTATTAGTGATATCTTATGATGTTTCTTTTTCTGTGTGACTTATTTCAGTTAGAATCATCGTACCTGAATCCACTCATTATGCTGCTACGGGCCTGATGACATAGATTTCATTGCTGAGTGATATTGCTTTGTAAGTAAATACCACATGTTCTTTATCCATTTTTCACTTTCTGCGATGTTGAACTTGTACTGTAAACGAGGTTCTTGTAAACAGAGCCGTTCCAAACTTTGGGGTGGCTGTGTCTTTTTGATTTTAATTTCCCTAAGCTATAGGACCATAAGTGGAAGTGCCCTAGGCTCTGTTGCTTTGTTTTTTAGATGTTTCAGGAAACACCATACACTTCTCCCGAGTGTCTGTTGGCAATTTACATCCCGCCCATCAGTATAACAAGGCTCCCAGTTCTCCATGGACTGTCCTGCCTTTCTGCATTTTACACTTTTTTCAGATGGCCCTTTTGACCGGGGGAAGTGAGACTTAATTGTAGTGCAGATTTCCTTTGCAAGCTTGCTTGGTTGGCCAAAAAGGGCGTATGCGTTTTTTCCTGAATATATTCAGGAAAAAACGCATACGCCCTTTTTGGCCAAGTGCATCATTGTGGACGTTCTGCCTCTTTTCCTATGCTTTCAATGCAATTCCAGTCTACCTCCTGAAATCGGTTTCCTGCAATTCTGCCCTGCTTTCAAGTCCTCTTGGCAGCCTTACTTCAGTATATTTTTGGACGATAGCTGTCATTTATAACTCTGCAGGTTTGTGAATTTCAGTGCCCCTGAGCTCCTTTCTTCAACTCGCTTTCTTTTGAGCTGGCCGCAACACCGCAGGATGGCTTCAGGCCCTAATCTGGTTCTGGCACGGCACGCTGAACCTTTGGTTATTTCCTCTTCCTGGTGGGAAATGAGAGTTAAATTTGCCCGTCCAGACACCTCCAGCTAGTCTCTCATTGGTTCTCCCTATTCCTGTTCATCTTCCGCAGAAATTGCAAACTGGGCCAAACAGGAGGTTAAAGGCGCTGACTCTCCAAGTGGGGAGAGTGTTAGTAAAGCGTCTGGAATGTTGCACCCGAGTACCAGGGGAGGAAAACTGAGACATATTTGAACACGTCTCCCGTTCACACGGTTGATCATACTCTGGGTTCCACATGCATATTTTAGCTGAAGGAAGAATACCTTAAACCTGGGTAGTTGAAACCCGTGGAATGGGTACCATGCAATATGACTTCAAAGGGTCTTCATTTGCTCACCGAACCTCTCCAATCCTATCACTGCTGCGTTTATGCCCCTGTACACATGCTTGATTCTCTTTCGGAGACATAGCAATCCATAGGTATTAAGATAATTCCTAGTCAGGTGCATTCTTAGGCGTTTAATATGCGGTGTTGAGTCCATTTCGTTGAGCAAGGAGTAGCTCTTGTCTATTCCATATTTGGCTTAAGGAAGTTTATCTGTGCTCATTTTAATCTCTGGTTTTATGCAGCACCCCAACTCACCTTTACCCTTAAGCAAGCATAAGTTGGTTTTCTAAATTTGAGACCCTGTTCTGTTCTGTAATTCAGTTTGTGTGTAGCCAAGTTTACATTCCGTGTATTACTGATATCTTATGATGTTTCTTTTTCTGTGTGACTTATTTCAGTTAGAATCATCATACCTGAATCCACTCATTGTGCTGCTAAGGGCCTGATGACATAGATTTCATTGCTGAGTGATATTGCTTTGTAAGTAAATACCACAACTTCTTTATCCATTTTTCACTTTCTGCGATTTTGAACTTGTACTGTAAACGAGGTTCTTGTAAACAGAGCCATTGCAAACTTTGGGGTGGCTGTGTCTTTTTGATTTTAATTTCCCTAAGCTATAGGACCATAAGTGGAAGTGCCCTAGGCTCTGTTGCTTTGTTTTTTAGATGTTTCAGGAAACACCATACACTTCTCCCGAGTGTCTGTTGGCAATTTACATCCCGCCCATCAGCATAACAAGGCTCCCAGTTCTCCATGGCCTGTCCTGCCTTTCTGGATTTTACACTTTTTTCAGATGGCCCTTTTGACCGGGTGGAAGTGAGACTTCATTGTAGTGCAGATTTCCTTTGCAAGCTTGCTTGGTTGGCCAAAAAGTGCGTATGCGTTTTTTCCTGAATATATTCAGGAAAAAACGCATACGCCCTTTTTGGCCAAGTGCATCATTGTGGACGTTCTGCCTCTTTTCCTATGCTTTCAATGCAATTCCAGTCTACCTCCTGAAATCGGTTTCCTGCAATTCTGCCCCGCTTTCAAGTCCTCTTGGCAGCCTTACTTCAGTATATTTTTGGACGATAGCTGTCATTTATAACTCTGCAGGTTTGTGAATTACAGTGCCGCTGAGCTCCTTTCTTCAAATCGCTTTCTTGTGAGCTGGCCGCAACAACGCAGGATGGCTTCAGGCCCTAATCTGGTTCCGGCACTGCACGCTGAGCCTTTGGTTAATTCCTCTTCCTGGTGGGAAATGAGAGTTAAATTTGCCCGTCCAGACACCTCCAGCTAGTCTCTCATTGGTTCTCCCTATTCCTGTTCATCTTCCGCAGAAATTGCAAACTGGGCCAAACAGGAGGTTAAAGGCGCTGACTCTCCTTGTGGGGACAGTGTTAGTAAAGTGTCTGGAATGTTGCACCCGAGTACCAGGGGAGGAAAACTGAGACATATTTGAACACGTCTCCCGTTCACATGGTTGATCATACTCTGGGTTCCACATGCATGTTTTAGCTGAAGGAAGAATACCTTAAACCTGGAGAGTTGAGACCCGTGTAATGGGTACCATGCAATATGACTTCAAAGGGTCTTCATTTGCTCACCGAACCTCTCCAATCCTATCACTGCTGCGTTTATGCCCCTGTACACATGCTTGATTCTCTTTTGGAGACATAGCAATCCATAGGTTTTAAGATACTTACTAGTCAGGTACATTCTTAGGCGTTTAATATGCGGTGTTGAGTCCATTTCGTTGAGCAAGGAGTAGCTCTTGTCTATTCCATATTTGGCTTAAGGAACTTTATCTGTGCTCATTTCAATCTCTGGTTTTATGCAGCACCCCAACTCACCTTTCCCCTTAAGCAAGCATAAGTTGGTTTTCTAAATTTGAGACCCTGTTCTGTTCTGTAATTCAGTTTGTGTGTAGCCAAGTTTACATTCCGTGTATTACTGATATCTTATGATGTTTCTTTTTCTGTGTGACTTATTTCAGTTAGAATCATCATACCTGAATCCACTCATTGTGCTGCTAAGTGCCTGATGACATAGATTTCATTGCTGAGTGATATTGCTTTGTAAGTAAATACCACAACTTCTTTATCCATTTTTCACTTTCTGCGATGTTGAACTTGTACTGTAAACGAGGTTCTTGTAAAGAGAGCTGTTCCAAACTTTGGGGTGGTTGTGTCTTTTTGATTTTAATTTCCCTAAGCTATAGGACCATACGTGGAAGTGCCCTAGGCTCTGTTGCTTTGTTTTTTAGGTGTTTCAGGAAACACCATACACTTCTCCCGAGTGTCTGTTGGCAATTTACATCCCGCCCATCAGCATAACAAGGCTCCCAGTTCTCCATGGCCTGTCCTGCCTTTCTGGATTTTACACTTTTTTCAGATGTCCCTTTTGACCGGGGGGAAGTGAGACTTCATTGTAGTGCAGATTTCCTTTGCAAGCTTGCTTGGTTGGCCAAAAAGTGCGTATGCGTTTTTTCCTGAATATATTCAGGAAAAAACGCATACGCCCTTTTTGGCCAAGTGCATCATTGTGGACGTTCTGCCTCTTTTCCTATGCTTTCAATGCAATTCCAGTCTACCTCCTGAAATCGGTTTCCTGCAATTCTGCCCCGCTTTCAAATCCTCTTGGCAGCCTTACTTCAGTATATATTTGGACGATAGCTGTCATTTATAACTCTGCAGGTTTGTGAATTACAGTGCCCCTGAGCTCCTTTCTTCAACTCGCTTTCTTTTGAGCTGGCCGCAACACCGCAGGATGGCTTCAGGCCCTAATCTGGTTCCGGCACGGCACGCTGAACCTTTGGTTAATTCCTCTTCCTGGTGGGAAATGAGAGTTAAATTTGCCCGTCCAGACACCTCCAGCTAGTCTCTCATTGGTTCTCCCTATTCCTGTTCATCTTCCGCAGAAATTGCAAACTGGGCCAAACAGGAGGTTAAAGGCGCTGACTCTCCAAGTGGTGAGAGTGTTAGTAAAGCGTCTGGAATGTTGCACCCGAGTACCAGGGGAGGAAAACTGAGACATATTTGAACACGTCTCCCGTTCACACGGTTGATCATACTCTGGGTTCCACATGCATGTTTTAGCTGAAGGAAGAATACCTTAAACCTGGAGAGTTGAGACCCGTGTGATGGGTACCATGCAATATGACTTCAAAGGGTCTTCATTTGCTCACCGAACCTCTCCAATCCTATCACTGCTGCGTTTATGACCCTGTACACCCGCTTGATTCTCTTTCGGAGACATAGCAATCCATAGGTTTTAAGATACTTACTAGTCAGGTACATTCTTAGGCGTTTAATATGGGGTGTTGAGTCCATTTCGTTGAGCAAGGAGTAGCTCTTGTCTATTCCATATTTGGCTTAAGGAACTTTATCTGTGCTCATTTCAATCTCTGGTTTTATGCAGCACCCCAACTCACCTTTCCCCTTAAGCAAGCATAAGTTGGTTTTCTAAAATTGAGACCCTGTTCTGTTTTGGAATTCAGTTCCTGTGTAGCCAAGTTTACATTCCGTGTATTACTGATATCTTATGATGTTTCTTTTTCTGTGTGACTTATTTCAGTTAGAATCATCGTACCTGAATCCACTCATTATGCTGCTACGGGCCTGATGACATAGATTTCATTGCTGAGTGATATTGCTTTGTAAGTAAATACCTCAAGTTCTTTATCCATTTTTCACTTTCTGCGATGTTGAACTTGTACTGTAAACGAGGTTCTTGTAAACAGAGGGGTCCCAAACTTTGGGGTGGCTGTGTCTTTTTGATTTTAATTTCCCTAAGCTATAGGACCATAAGTGGAAGTGCCCTAGGCTCTGTTGCTTTGTTTTTTAGATGTTTCAGGAAACACCATACACTTCTCCCGAGTGTCTGTTGGCAATTTACATCCAGCCCATCAGCATAACAAGGCTCCCAGTTCTCCATGGACTGTCCTGCCTTTCTGCATTTTAAACTTTTTTCAGATGGCCCTTTTGACCGGGGGAAGTGAGACTTCATTGTAGTGCAGGTTTCCTTTGCAAGCTTGCTTGGTTGGCCAAAAAGGGCGTATGCGTTTTTTCCTGAATATATTCAGGAAAAAACGCATACGCCCTTTTTGGCCAAGTGCATCATTGTGGACGTTCTGCCTCTTTTCCTATGCTTTCAATGCAATTCCAGTCTACCTCCTGAAATCGGTTTCTTGCAATTCTGCCCCGCTTTCAAGTCCTCTTGGCAGCCTTACTTCAGTATATTTTTGGACGATAGCTGTCATTTATTACTCTGCAGGTTTGTGAATTACAGTGCCCCTGAGCTCCTTTCTTCAACTCAATTTCTTGTGAGCTGGCCGCAACACCGCAGGATGGCGTCAGGCCCTAATCTTGTTCTGGCACGGCACGTTGAGCCTTTGGTTAATTCCTCTTCCTGGTGGGAAATGAGAGTTAAATTTACCCGTCCAGACACCTCCAGCTAGTCTCTCATTGGTTCTCGCTATTCCTGTTCATCTTCCGCAGAAATTGCAAACTGGGCCAAACAGGAGGTTAAAGGGACTGACTCTCCAAGTCGGGAGAGTGTTAGTAAAGCGTCTGGAATGTTGCACCCGAGTACCAGGGGAGGAAAACTGAGACATATTTGAACACGTCTCCCGTTCACACGGTTGATCATACTCTGGGTTCCACATGCATGTTTTAGCTGAAGGAAGAATACCTTAAACCTGGAGAGTTGAGACCCGTGTAATGGGTACCATACAATATGTCTTCAAAGGGACTTCATTTGCTCACCGAACCTCTCCAATCCTATCACTGCTGCGTTTATGACCCTGTAAACACGCTTGATTCTCTTTTGGAGACATAGCAATCCATAGGTTTTAAGATACTTAGTAGTCAGGTACATTCTTAGGCGTTTAATATGCGGTGTTGAGTCCATTTCGTTGAGCAAGGAGTAGCTCTTGTCTATTCCATATTTGGCTTAAGGAACTTTATCTGTGCTCATTTCATTCTCTGGTTTTATGCAGCACCCCAACTCACCTTTCCCCTTAAGCAAGCATAAGTTGGTTTTCTAAATTTGAGACCCTCTTCTGTTTTGGAATTTAGTTCCTGTGTAGCCAAGTTTACATTCCGTGTATTAGTGATATCTTATGATGTTTCTTTTTCTGTGTGACTTATTTCAGTTAGAATCATCGTACCTGAATCCACTCATTGTGCTACTAAGGGCCTGATGACATAGATTTCATTGCTGATTGATATTGCTTTGTAAGTAAATACCACAACTTCTTTATCCATTTTTCACTTTCTGCGATGTTGAACTTGTACTGTAAACGAGGTTCTTGTAAAGAGAGCCGTTCTAAACTTTGGGGTGGCTGTGTCTTTTTGATTTTAATTTCCCTAAGCTATAGGACCATAAGTGGAAGTGCCCTAGGCTCTGTTGCTTTGTTTTTTAGATGTTTCAGGAAACACCATACACTTCTCCCGAGTGTCTGTTGGCAATTTACATCACGCCCATCAGCATAACAAGGCTCCCAGTTCTCCATGGCCTGTCCTGCCTTTCTGGATTTTACACTTTTTTCAGATGGCCCTTTTGACCGGGAGGAAGTGAGACTTCATTGTAGTGCAGATTTCCTTTGCAAGCTTGCTTGGTTAGCCAAAAAGGGCGTATGCGTTTTTTCCTGAATATAATCAGGAAAAAACGCATACGCACTTTTTGGCCAAGTGCATCATTGTGGACGTTCTGCCTCTTTTCCTATGCTTTCAATGCAATTCCAGTCTACCTCCTGAAATCGATTTCCTGCAATTCTGCCGCGCTTCCAAGTCCTCTTGGGAGCCTTACTTCAGTATATTTTTGGACGATAGCTGTCATTGATAACTCTGCAGGTTTGTGAATTACAGTGCCCCTGAGCTCCTTTCTTCAACTCGCTTTCTTTTGAGCTGGCCGCAACACCACAGGATGGCTTCAGGCCCTAATGTGGTTCTGGCACGGCACGCTGAGCCTTTGGGTATTTCCTCTTCCTGGTGGGAAATGAGAGTTAAATTTGCCCGTCCAGACACCTCCAGCTAGTCTCTCATTGGTTCTCGCTATTCCTGTTCATCTTCCGCAGAAATTGCAAACTGGGCCAAACAGGAGGTTAAAGGCGCTGACTCTCCAAGTGGTGAGAGTGTTAGTAAAGCGTCTGGAATGTTGCACCCGAGTACCAGGGGAGGAAAACTGAGACATATTTGAACACGTCTCCCGTTCACATGGTTGATCATTCTCTGGGTTCCACATGCATGTTTTAGCTGAAGGAAGAATACCTTAAACCTGGAGAGTTGAGACCCGTGTAATGGGTACCATACAATATGTCTTCAAAGGGTCTTCATTTGCTCACCGAACCTCTCCATTCCTATCACTGCTGCGTTTATGCCCCTGTAAACACGCTTGATTCTCTTTTGGAGACATAGCAATCCATAGGTTTTAAGATACTTAGTAGTCAGGTACATTCTTAGGCGTTTAATATGCGGTGTTGAGTCCATTTCGTTGAGCAAGGAGTAGCTCTTGTCTATTCCATATTTGGCTTAAGGAACTTTATCTGTGCTCATTTCAATCTCTGGTTTTATGCAGCACCCCAACTCACCTTTCCCCTTAAGCAAGCATAAGTTGGTTTTCTAAATTTGAGACCCTCTTCTGTTTTGGAATTTAGTTCCTGTGTAGCCAAGTTTACATTCCGTGTATTAGTGATATCTTATGATGTTTCTTTTTCTGTGTGACTTATTTCAGTTAGAATCATCGTACCTGAATCCACTCATTATGCTGCTATGGGCCTGATGACATAGATTTCATTGCTGAGTGATACTGCATTGTACATAAGTACCACATGTTCTTTATCCATTTTTCACTTTCTGTGATATTGAACTTGTATGGTAAACGAGGTTCTTGTAAACAGAGGCGTCCCAAACTTTGGGGTGGCTGTGTCTTTTTGATTTTAATTTCCCTAAGCTATAGGACCATAAGTGGAAGTGCCCTAGGCTCTGTTGCTTTGTTTTTTAGATGTTTCAGGAAACACCATACACTTCTCCGGAGTGTCTGTTGGCAATTTACATCCCGACCATCAGCATAACAAGGCTCCCAGTTCTCCATGGCCTGTCCTGCCTTTCTGGATTTTACACTTTTTTCAGATGGCCCTTTTGACCGGGAGGAAGTGAGACTTCATTGTAGTGCAGATTTCCTTTGCAAGCTTGCTTGGTTGGCCAAAAAGGGCGTATGCGTTTTTTCCCGAATATATTCAGGAAAAAACGCATACGCCCTTTTTGGCCAAGTGCATCATTGTGGACGTTCTGCCTCTTTTCCTATGCTTTCAATGCAATTCCAGTCTACCTCCTGAAATCGGTTTCCTGCAATTCTGACCCGCTTTCAAGTCCTCTTGGCAGCCTTACTTCAGTATATTTTTGGACGATAGCTGTCATTTATAACTCTGCAGGTTTGTGAATTACAGTGACCCTGAGCTCCTTTCTTCAACTCGCTTTCTTGTGAGCTGGCCGCAACACCGCAGGATGGCTTCAGGCCCTAATCTGGTTCCGGCACGGCACGTTGAACCTTTGGTTAATTCCTCTTCCTGGTGGGAAATGAGAGTTAAATTTGCCCGTCCAGACACCTCCAGCTTGTCTCTCATTTGTTCTCGCTATTCCTGTTCATCTTCCGCAGAAATTGCAAACTGGGCCAAACAGGAGGTTAAAGGGACTGACTCTCCAAGTCGGGAGAGTGTTAGTAAAGCGTCTGGAATGTTGCACCCGAGTACCAGGGGAGGAAAACTGAGACATATTTGAACACGTCTCCCGTTCACACGGTTGATCATACTCTGGGTTCCACATGCATGTTTTAGCTGAAGGAAGAATACCTTAAACCTGGAGAGTTGAGACCCGTGTAATGGGTACCATACAATATGTCTTCAAAGGGACTTCATTTGCTCACCGAACCTCTCCAATTCTATCACTGCTGCGTTTATGACCCTGTAAACACGCTTGATTCTCTTTTGGAGACATAGCAATCCATAGGTTTTAAGATACTTAGTAGTCAGGTACATTCTTAGGCGTTTAATATGCGGTGTTGAGTCCATTTCGTTGAGCAAGGAGTAGCTCTTGTCTATTCCATATTTGGCTTAAGGAACTTTATCTGTGCTCATTTCAATCTCTGGTTTTATGCAGCACCCCAACTCACCTTTCCCCTTAAGCAAGCATAAGTTGGTTTTCTAAATTTGAGACCCTCTTCTGTTTTGGAATTTAGTTCCTGTGTAGCCAAGTTTACATTCCGTGTATTAGTGATATCTTATGATGTTTCTTTTTCTGTGTGACTTATTTCAGTTAGAATCATCGTACCTGAATCCACTCATTGTGCTACTAAGGGCCTGATGACATAGATTTCATTGCTGAGTGATATTGCTTTGTAAGTAAATACCACAACTTCTTTATCCATTTTTCACTTTCTGCGATGTTGAACTTGTACTGTAAACGAGGTTCTTGTAAAGAGAGCCGTTCTAAACTTTGGGGTGGCTGTGTCTTTTTGATTTTAATTTCCCTAAGCTATAGGACCATAAGTGGAAGTGCCCTAGGCTCTGTTGCTTTGTTTTTTAGATGTTTCAGGAAACACCATACACTTCTCCCGAGTGTCTGTTGGCAATTTACATCCCGCCCATCAGCATAACAAGGCTCCCAGTTCTCCATGGCCTGTCCTGCCTTTCTGGATTTTACACTTTTTTCAGATGGCCCTTTTGACCGGGAGGAAGTGAGACTTCATTGTAGTGCAGATTTCCTTTGCAAGCTTGCTTGGTTGGCCAAAAAGGGCGTATGCGTTTTTTCCTGAATATAATCAGGAAAAAACGCATACGCACTTTTTGGCCAAGTGCATCATTGTGGACGTTCTGCCTCTTTTCCTATGGTTTCAATGCAATTCCAGTCTACCTCCTGAAATCGATTTCCTGCAATTCTGCCGCGCTTCCAAGTCCTCTTGGGAGCCTTACTTCAGTATATTTTTGGACGATAGCTGTCATTGATAACTCTGCAGGTTTGTGAATTACAGTGCCCCTGAGCTCCTTTCTTCAACTCGCTTTCTTTTGAGCTGGCCGCAACACCACAGGATGGCTTCAGGCCCTAATGTGGTTCTGGCACGGCACGCTGAGCCTTTGGGTATTTCCTCTTCCTGGTGGGAAATGAGAGTTAAATTTGCCCGTCCAGACACCTCCAGCTAGTCTCTCATTGGTTCTCCCTATTCCTGTTCATCTTCCGCAGAAATTGCAAACTGGGCCAAACAGGAGGTTAAAGGCGCTGACTCTCCAAGTGGTGAGAGTGTTAGTAAAGCGTCTGGAATGTTGCACCCGAGTACCAGGGGAGGAAAACTGAGACATATTTGAACACGTCTCCCGTTCACATGGTTGATCATACTCTGGGTTCCACATGCATGTTTTAGCTGAAGGAAGAATACCTTAAACCTGGAGAGTTGAGACCCGTGTAATGGGTACCATACAATATGTCTTCAAAGGGTCTTCATTTGCTCACCGAACCTCTCCAATCCTATCACTGCTGCGTTTATGCCCCTGTAAACACGCTTGATTCTCTTTTGGAGACATAGCAATCCATAGGTTTTAAGATACTTAGTAGTCAGGTACATTCTTAGGCGTTTAATATGCGGTGTTGAGTCCATTTCGTTGAGCAAGGAGTAGCTCTTGTCTATTCCATATTTGGCTTAAGGAACTTTATCTGTGCTCATTTCAATCTCTGGTTTTATGCAGCACCCCAACTCACCTTTCCCCTTAAGCAAGCATAAGTTGGTTTTCTACATTTGAGACCCTGTTCTGTCTTGGAATTCAGTTCTTGTGTAGCCAAGGTTACATTCCGTGTATTAGTGATATCTTATGATGTTTCTTTTTCTGTGTGACTTATTTCAGTTAGAATCATCGTACTTGAATCCACTCATTATGCTGCTACGGGCCTGATGACATAGATTTCATTGCTGAGTGATACTGCATTGTACGTAAGTACCACAAGTTCTTTATCCATTTTTCTCTTTCTGTTATATTGAACTTGTACGGTAAACGAGGTTCTTGTAAACAGAGGCGTCCCAAACTTTGGGGTGGCTGTGTCTTTTTGATTTTAATTTCCCTAAGCTATAGGACCATAAGTGGAAGTGCCCTAGGCTCTGTTGCTTTGTTTTTTAGATGTTTCAGGAAACACCATACACTTCTCCCGAGTGTCTGTTGGCAATTTACATCCCGCCCATCAGCATAACAAGGCTCCCAGTTCTCCATGGCCTGTCCTGCCTTTCTGGATTTTACACTTTTTTCAGATGGCCCTTTTGACCTGGGGGAAGTGAGACTTCATTGTAGTGCAGGTTTCCTTTGCAAGCTTGCTTGGTTGGCCAAAAAGGGCGTATGCGTTTTTTCCTGAATATATTCAGGAAAAAACGCATACGCCCTTTTTGGCCAAGTGCATCATTGTGGACGTTCTGCCTCTTTTCCTATGCTTTCAATGCAATTCCAGTCTACCTCCTGAAATCGGTTTCTTGCAATTCTGCCCCGCTTTCAAGTCCTCTTGGCAGCCTTACTTCAGTATATTTTTGGACGATAGCTGTCATTTATTACTCTGCAGGTTTGTGAATTACAGTGCCCCTGAGCTCCTTTCTTCAACTCAATTTCTTGTGAGCTGGCCGCAACACCGCAGGATGGCGTCAGGCCCTAATCTTGTTCCGGCACGGCACGTTGAGCCTTTGGTTAATTCCTCTTCCTGGTGGGAAATGAGAGTTAAATTTGCCCGTCCAGACACCTCCAGCTAGTCTCTCATTGGTTCTCGCTATTCCTGTTCATCTTCCGCAGAAATTGCAAACTGGGCCAAACAGGAGGTTAAAGGGACTGACTCTCCAAGTCGGGAGAGTGTTAGTAAAGCGTCTGGAATGTTGCACCCGAGTACCAGGGGAGGAAAACTGAGACATATTTGAACACGTCTCCCGTTCACACGGTTGATCATACTCTGGGTTCCACATGCATGTTTTAGCTGAAGGAAGAATACCTTAAACCTGGAGAGTTGAGACCCGTGTAATGGGTACCATACAATATGTCTTCAAAGGGACTTCATTTGCTCACCGAACCTCTCCAATCCTATCACTGCTGCGTTTATGACCCTGTAAACACGCTTGATTCTCTTTTGGAGACATAGCAATCCATAGGTTTTAAGATACTTAGTAGTCAGGTACATTCTTAGGCGTTTAATATGCGGTGTTGAGTCCATTTCGTTGAGCAAGGAGTAGCTCTTGTCTATTCCATATTTGGCTTAAGGAACTTTATCTGTGCTCATTTCATTCTCTGGTTTTATGCAGCACCCCAACTCACCTTTCCCCTTAAGCAAGCATAAGTTGGTTTTCTAAATTTGAGACCCTCTTCTGTTTTGGAATTTAGTTCCTGTGTAGCCAAGTTTACATTCCGTGTATTAGTGATATCTTATGATGTTTCTTTTTCTGTGTGACTTATTTCAGTTAGAATCATCGTACCTGAATGCACTCATTGTGCTACTAAGGGCCTGATGACATAGATTTCATTGCTGAGTGATATTGCTTTGTAAGTAAATACCACAACTTCTTTATCCATTTTTCACTTTCTGCGATGTTGAACTTGTACTGTAAACGAGGTTCTTGTAAAGAGAGCCGTTCTAAACTTTGGGGTGGCTGTGTCTTTTTGATTTTAATTTCCCTAAGCTATAGGACCATAAGTGGAAGTGCCCTAGGCTCTGTTGCTTTGTTTTTTAGATGTTTCAGGAAACACCATACACTTCTCCCGAGTGTCTGTTGGCAATTTACATCCCGCCCATCAGCATAACAAGGCTCCCAGTTCTCCATGGCCTGTCCTGCCTTTCTGGATTTTACACTTTTTTCAGATGGCCCTTTTGACCGGGAGGAAGTGAGACTTCATTGTAGTGCAGATTTCCTTTGCAAGCTTGCTTGGTTAGCCAAAAAGGGCGTATGCGTTTTTTCCTGAATATAATCAGGAAAAAACGCATACGCACTTTTTGGCCAAGTGCATCATTGTGGACGTTCTGCCTCTTTTCCTATGCTTTCAATGCAATTCCAGTCTACCTCCTGAAATCGGTTTCCTGCAATTCTGCCGCGCTTCCAAGTCCTCTTGGGAGCCTTACTTCAGTATATTTTTGGACGATAGCTGTCATTGATAACTCTGCAGGTTTGTGAATTACAGTGCCCCTGAGCTCCTTTCTTCAACTCGCTTTCTTTTGAGCTGGCCGCAACACCACAGGATGGCTTCAGGCCCTAATGTGGTTCTGGCACGGCACGCTGAGCCTTTGGGTATTTCCTCTTCCTGGTGGGAAATGAGAGTTAAATTTGCCCGTCCAGACACCTCCAGCTAGTCTCTCATTGGTTCTCGCTATTCCTGTTCATCTTCCGCAGAAATTGCAAACTGGGCCAAACAGGAGGTTAAAGGCGCTGACTCTCCAAGTGGTGAGAGTGTTAGTAAAGCGTCTGGAATGTTGCACCCGAGTACCAGGGGAGGAAAACTGAGACATATTTGAACACGTCTCCCGTTCACATGGTTGATCATACTCTGGGTTCCACATGCATGTTTTAGCTGAAGGAAGAATACCTTAAACCTGGAGAGTTGAGACCCGTGTAATGGGTACCATACAATATGTCTTCAAAGGGTCTTCATTTGCTCACCGAACCTCTCCAATCCTATCACTGCTGCGTTTATGCCCCTGTAAACACGCTTGATTCTCTTTTGGAGACATAGCAATCCATAGGTTTTAAGATACTTAGTAGTCACGTACATTCTTAGGCGTTTAATATGCGGTGTTGAGTCCATTTCGTTGAGCAAGGAGTAGCTCTTGTCTATTCCATATTTGGCTTAAGGAACTTTATCTGTGCTCATTTCAATCTCTGGTTTTATGCAGCACCCCAACTCACCTTTCCCCTTAAGCAAGCATAAGTTGGTTTTCTAAATTTGAGACCCTCTTCTGTTTTGGAATTTAGTTCCTGTGTAGCCAAGTTTACATTCCGTGTATTAGTGATATCTTATGATGTTTCTTTTTCTGTGTGACTTATTTCAGTTAGAATCATCGTACCTGAATCCACTCATTATGCTGCTATGGGCCTGATGACATAGATTTCATTGCTGAGTGATACTGCATTGTACGTAAGTACCACATGTTCTTTATCCATTTTTCACTTTCTGTGATATTGAACTTGTATGGTAAACGAGGTTCTTGTAAACAGAGGCGTCCCAAACTTTGGGGTGGCTGTGTCTTTTTGATTTTAATTTCCCTAAGCTATAGGACCATAAGTGGAAGTGCCCTAGGCTCTGTTGCTTTGTTTTTTAGATGTTTCAGGAAACACCATACACTTCTCCCGAGTGTCTGTTGGCAATTTACATCCCGCCCATCAGCATAACAAGGCTCCCAGTTCTCCATGGCCTGTCCTGCCTTTCTGGATTTTACACTTTTTTCAGATGGCCCTTTTGACCTGGGGGAAGTGAGACTTCATTGTAGTGCAGATTTCCTTTGCAAGTTTGCTTGCTTGGCCAAAAAGGGCGTATGCGTTTTTTCCTGAATATATTCAGGAAAAAACGCATACGCCCTTTTTGGCCAAGTGCATCATTGTGGACGTTCTGCCTCTTTTCCTATGCTTTCAATGTAATTCCAGTCTACCTCCTGAAATCGGTTTCCTGCAATTCTGCCGCGCTTTCAAGTCCTCTTGGCAGCCTTACTTCAGTATATTTTTGGACGATAGCTGTCATTTATAACTCTGCAGGTTTGTGAATTACAGTGCCCCTGAGCTCCTTTCTTCAACTCGCTTTCTTTTGAGCTGGCCGCAACACCGCAGGATGGCTTCAGGCCCTAATCTGGTTCCGGCACGGCACGCTCAGCCTTTGGTTATTTCCTCTTCCTGGTGGGAAATGAGAGTTAAATTTGCCCGTCCAGACACCTCCAGCTAGTCTCTCATTGGTTCTCCCTATTCCTGTTCATCTTCCGCAGAAATTGCAAACTGGGCCAAACAGGACGTTAAAGGCGCTGACTCTCCAAGTGTGGAGAGTGTTAGTAAAGCGTCTGGAATGTTGCACCCGAGTACCAGGGGAGGAAACCTGAAACATATTTGAACACGTCTCCCGTTCACACGGTTTATCATACTCTGGGTTCCACATGCATGTTTTAGCTGAAGGAAGAATAACTTAAACCTGGAGAGTTGAGACCTGTGTAATGGGTACCATGCAATATGACTTCAAAGGGTCTTCATTTGCTCACCGAACCTCTCCAATCCTATCACTGCTGCGTTTATGCCCCTGTACACACGCTTGATTCTCTTTTGGAGACATAGCAATCCATAGGTTTTAAGATACTTACTAGTCAGGTACATTCTTAGGCGTTTAATATGGGGTGTTGAGTCCATTTCGTTGAGCAAGGAGTAGCTCTTGTCTATTCCATATTTGGCTTAAGGAACTTTATCTGTGCTCATTTCAATCTCTGGTTTTATGCAACACCCCAACTCACCTTTCCCCTTAAACAAGCATAAGTTGGTTTTCTAAATTTGAGACCCTGTTCTGTTTTGGAATTCAGTTCCTGTGTAGCCAAGTTTACATTCCGTGTATTACTGATATCTTATGATGTTTCTTTTTCTGTGTGACTTATTTCAGTTAGAATCATCATACCTGAATCCACTCATTGTGCTGCTAAGGGCCTGATGACATAGATTTCATTGCTGAGTGATATTGCTTTGTAAGTAAATACCACAACTTCTTTATCCATTTTTCACTTTCTGCGGTGTTGAACTTGTACTGTAAATGAGGTTCTTGTAAACAGAGCCGTTCCAAACTTTGAGGTGGCTGTGTCTTTTTGATTTTAATTTCCCTAAGCTATAGGACCATAAGTGGAAGTGCCCTAGGCTCTGTTGCTTTGTTTTTTAGATGTTTCAGGAAACACCATACACTTCTCCCGAGTGTCTGTTGGCAATTTACATCCCGCCCATCAGCATAACAAGGCTCCCAGTTCTCCATGGCCTGTCCTGCCTTTCTGGATTTTACACTTTTTTCAGATGGCCCTTTTGACCGGGGGGAAGTGAGACTTCATTGTAGTGCAGATTTCCTTTGCAAGCTTGCTTGGTTGGCCAAAAAGGGCGTATGCGTTTTTTCCTGAATATATTCAGGAAAAAACGCATACGCCCTTTTTGGCCAAGTGCATCATTGTGGACGTTCTGCCTCTTTTCCTATGCTTTCAATGCAATTCCAGTCTACCTCCTGAAATCGGTTTCCTGCAATTCTGACCCGCTTTCAAGTCCTCTTGGCAGCCTTACTTCAGTATATTTTTGGACGATAGCTGTCATTTATAACTCTGCAGGTTTGTGAATTACAGTGCCCCTGAGCTCCTTTCTTCAACTCGCTTTCTTTTGAGCTGGCCGCAACACCGCAGGATGGCTTCAGGCCCTAATGTGGTTCTGGCACGGCACGCTGAGCCTTTGGTTATTTCCTCTTCCTGGTGGGAAATGAGAGTTAAATTTGCCCGTCCAGACACCTCCAGCTAGTCTCTCATTGGTTCTCGCTAGTCCTGTTCATCTTCCGCAGAAATTGCAAACTGGGCCAAACAGGAGGTTAAAGGCGCTGACTCTCCAAGTGGGGAGAGTGTTAGTAAAGCGTCTGGAATGTTGCACCCGAGTACCAGGTGAGGAAAACTGAGACATATTTGAACACGTCTCCCGTTCACACGGTTGATCATACTCTGGGTTCCACATGCATGTTTTAGCTGAAGGAAGAATACCTTAAACCTGGAAAGTTGAGACCCGTGTAATGGGTACCATGCAATATGACTTCAAAGGGTCTTCATTTGCTCACCGAACCTCTCCAATCCTATCACTGCTGCGTTTATGCCCCTGTACACACGCTTGATTCTCTTTTGGAGACATAGCAATCCATAGGTTTTAAGATACTTACTAGTCAGGTACATTCTTAGGCGTTTAATATGGTGTGTTGAGTCCATTTCATTGAGCAAGGAGTAGCTCTTGTCTATTCCATATTTGGCTTAAGGAACTTTATCTGTGCTCATTTCAATCTCTGGTTTTATGCAGCACCCCAACTCACCTTTACCCTTAAGCAAGCATAAGTTGGTTTTCTAAATTTGAGACCCTGTTCTGTTTTGGAATTCAGTTCCTGTGTGGCCAAGTTTACATTCCGTGTATTACTGATATCTTATGATGTTTCTTTTTCTGTGTGACTTATTTCAGTTAGAATCATCGTACCTGAATCCACTCATTATGCTGCTACGGGCCTGATGACATAGATTTCATTGCTGAGTGATACTGCATTGTACGTAAGTACCACAAGTTCTTTATCCATTTTTCACTTTCTGTGATATTGAACTTGTACGGTAAACGAGGTTCTTGTAAACAGAGGGGTCCCAAACATTGGGGTGGCTGTGTCTTTTTGATTTTAATTTCCTTAAGCTATAGGACCATAAGTGGAAGTGCCCTAGGCTCTGTTGCTTTGTTTTTTAGATGTTTCAGGAAATACCATACACTTCTCCCGAGTGTCTGTTGGCAATTTACATCCCGCCCATCAGCATAACAAGGCTCCCAGTTCTCCATGGCCTGTCCTGCCTTTCTGGATTTTACACTTTTTTCAGATGGCCCTTTTGACCGGGAGGAAGTGAGACTTCATTGTAGTGCAGATTTCCTTTGCAAGCTTGCTTGGTTGGCCAAAAAGGGCGTATGCGTTTTTTCCCGAATATATTCAGGAAAAAACGCATACGCCCTTTTTGGCCAAGTGCATCATTGTGGACGTTCTGCCTCTTTTCCTATGCTTTCAATGCAATTCCAGTCTACCTCCTGAAATCGGTTTCCTGCAATTCTGACCCGCTTTCAAGTCCTCTTGGCAGCCTTACTTCAGTATATTTTTGGACGATAGCTGTCATTGATAACTCTGCAGGTTTGTGAATTACAGTGCCCCTGAGCTCCTTTCTTCAACTCGCTTTCTTTTGAGCTGGCCGCAACACCACAGGATGGCTTCAGGCCCTAATGTGGTTCTGGCACGGCACGCTGAGCCTTTGGGTATTTCCTCTTCCTGGTGGGAAATGAGAGTTAAATTTGCCCGTCCAGACACCTCCACCTAGTCTCTCATTGGTTCTCGCTATTCCTGTTCATCTTCCGCAGAAATTGCAAACTGGGCCAAACAGGAGGTTAAAGGCGCTGACTCTCCAAGTGGTGAGAGTGTTAGTAAAGCGTCTGGAATGTTGCACCCGAGTACCAGGGGAGGAAAACTGAGACATATTTGAACACGTCTCCCGTTCACATGGTTGATCATACTCTGGGTTCCACATGCATGTTTTAGCTGAAGGAAGAATACCTTAAACCTGGAGAGTTGAGACCCGTGTAATGGGTACCATACAATATGTCTTCAAAGGGTCTTCATTTGCTCACCGAACCTCTCCAATCCTATCACTGCTGCGTTTATGCCCCTGTAAACACGCTTGATTCTCTTTTGGAGACATAGCAATCCATAGGTTTTAAGATACTTAGTAGTCAGGTACATTCTTAGGCGTTTAATATGCGGTGTTGAGTCCATTTCGTTGAGCAAGGAGTAGCTCTTGTCTATTCCATATTTGGCTTAAGGAACTTTATCTGTGCTCATTTCAATCTCTGGTTTTATGCAGCACCCCAACTCACCTTTCCCCTTAAGCAAGCATAAGTTGGTTTTCTACATTTGAGACCCTGTTCTGTCTTGGAATTCAGTTCTTGTGTAGCCAAGGTTACATTCCGTGTATTAGTGATATCTTATGATGTTTCTTTTTCTGTGTGACTTATTTCAGTTAGAATCATCGTACTTGAATCCACTCATTATGCTGCTACGGGCCTGATGACATAGATTTCATTGCTGAGTGATACTGCATTGTACGTAAGTACCACAAGTTCTTTATCCATTTTTCTCTTTCTGTTATATTGAACTTGTACGGTAAACGAGGTTCTTGTAAACAGAGGCGTCCCAAACTTTGGGGTGGCTGTGTCTTTTTGATTTTAATTTCCCTAAGCTATAGGACCATAAGTGGAAGTGCCCTAGGCTCTGTTGCTTTGTTTTTTAGATGTTTCAGGAAACACCATACACTTCTCCCGAGTGTCTGTTGGCAATTTACATCCCGCCCATCAGCATAACAAGGCTCCCAGTTCTCCATGGCCTGTCCTGCCTTTCTGGATTTTACACTTTTTTCAGATGGCCCTTTTGACCTGGGGGAAGTGAGACTTCATTGTAGTGCAGGTTTCCTTTGCAAGCTTGCTTGGTTGGCCAAAAAGGGCGTATGCGTTTTTTCCTGAATATATTCAGGAAAAAACGCATACGCCCTTTTTGGCCAAGTGCATCATTGTGGACGTTCTGCCTCTTTTCCTATGCTTTCAATGCAATTCCAGTCTACCTCCTGAAATCGGTTTCTTGCAATTCTGCCCCGCTTTCAAGTCCTCTTGGCAGCCTTACTTCAGTATATTTTTGGACGATAGCTGTCATTTATTACTCTGCAGGTTTGTGAATTACAGTGCCCCTGAGCTCCTTTCTTCAACTCAATTTCTTGTGAGCTGGCCGCAACACCGCAGGATGGCGTCAGGCCCTAATCTTGTTCCGGCACGGCACGTTGAGCCTTTGGTTAATTCCTCTTCCTGGTGGGAAATGAGAGTTAAATTTGCCCGTCCAGACACCTCCAGCTAGTCTCTCATTGGTTCTCGCTATTCCTGTTCATCTTCCGCAGAAATTGCAAACTGGGCCAAACAGGAGGTTAAAGGGACTGACTCTCCAAGTCGGGAGAGTGTTAGTAAAGCGTCTGGAATGTTGCACCCGAGTACCAGGGGAGGAAAACTGAGACATATTTGAACACGTCTCCCGTTCACACGGTTGATCATACTCTGGGTTCCACATGCATGTTTTAGCTGAAGGAAGAATACCTTAAACCTGGAGAGTTGAGACCCGTGTAATGGGTACCATACAATATGTCTTCAAAGGGACTTCATTTGCTCACCGAACCTCTCCAATCCTATCACTGCTGCGTTTATGACCCTGTAAACACGCTTGATTCTCTTTTGGAGACATAGCAATCCATAGGTTTTAAGATACTTAGTAGTCAGGTACATTCTTAGGCGTTTAATATGCGGTGTTGAGTCCATTTCGTTGAGCAAGGAGTAGCTCTTGTCTATTCCATATTTGGCTTAAGGAACTTTATCTGTGCTCATTTCATTCTCTGGTTTTATGCAGCACCCCAACTCACCTTTCCCCTTAAGCAAGCATAAGTTGGTTTTCTAAATTTGAGACCCTCTTCTGTTTTGGAATTTAGTTCCTGTGTAGCCAAGTTTACATTCCGTGTATTAGTGATATCTTATGATGTTTCTTTTTCTGTGTGACTTATTTCAGTTAGAATCATCGTACCTGAATCCACTCATTGTGCTACTAAGGGCCTGATGACATAGATTTCATTGCTGAGTGATATTGCTTTGTAAGTAAATACCACAACTTCTTTATCCATTTTTCACTTTCTGCGATGTTGAACTTGTACTGTAAACGAGGTTCTTGTAAAGAGAGCCGTTCTAAACTTTGGGGTGGCTGTGTCTTTTTGATTTTAATTTCCCTAAGCTATAGGACCATAAGTGGAAGTGCCCTAGGCTCTGTTGCTTTGTTTTTTAGATGTTTCAGGAAACACCATACACTTCTCCCGAGTGTCTGTTGGCAATTTACATCCCGCCCATCAGCATAACAAGGCTCCCAGTTCTCCATGGCCTGTCCTGCCTTTCTGGATTTTACACTTTTTTCAGATGGCCCTTTTGACCGGGAGGAAGTGAGACTTCATTGTAGTGCAGATTTCCTTTGCAAGCTTGCTTGGTTAGCCAAAAAGGGCATATGCGTTTTTTCCTGAATATAATCAGGAAAAAACGCATACGCACTTTTTGGCCAAGTGCATCATTGTGGACGTTCTGCCTCTTTTCCTATGCTTTCAATGCAATTCCAGTCTACCTCCTGAAATCGGTTTCCTGCAATTCTGCCGCGCTTCCAAGTCCTCTTGGCAGCCTTACTTCAGTATATTTTTGGACGATAGCTGTCATTGATAACTCTGCAGGTTTGTGAATTACAGTGCCCCTGAGCTCCTTTCTTCAACTCGCTTTCTTTTGAGCTGGCCGCAACACCACAGGATGGCTTCAGGCCCTAATGTGCTTCTGGCACGGCACGCTGAGCCTTTGGGTATTTCCTCTTCCTGGTGGGAAATGAGAGTTAAATTTGCCCGTCCAGACACCTCCAGCTAGTCTCTCATTGGTTCTCGCTATTCCTGTTCATCTTCCGCAGAAATTGCAAACTGGGCCAAACAGGAGGTTAAAGGCGCTGACTCTCCAAGTGGTGAGAGTGTTAGTAAAGCGTCTGGAATGTTGCACCCGAGTACCAGGGGAGGAAAACTGAGACATATTTGAACACGTCTCCCGTTCACATGGTTGATCATACTCTGGGTTCCACATGCATGTTTTAGCTGAAGGAAGAATACCTTAAACCTGGAGAGTTGAGACCCGTGTAATGGGTACCATACAATATGTCTTCAAAGGGTCTTCATTTGCTCACCGAACCTCTCCAATCCTATCACTGCTGCGTTTATGCCCCTGTAAACACGCTTGATTCTCTTTTGGAGACATAGCAATCCATAGGTTTTAAGATACTTAGTAGTCAGGTACATACTTAGGCGTTTAATATGCGGTGTTGAGTCCATTTCGTTGAGAAAGGAGTAGCTCTTGTCTATTCCATATTTGGCTTAAGGAACTTTATCTGTGCTCATTTCAATCTCTGGTTTTATGCAGCACCCCAACTCACCTTTCCCCTTAAGCAAGCATAAGTTGGTTTTCTAAATTTGAGACCCTCTTCTGTTTTGGAATTTAGTTCTTGTGTAGCCAAGTTTACATTCCGTGTATTAGTGATATCTTATGATGTTTCTTTTTCTGTGTGACTTATTTCACTTAGAATCATCGTACCTGAATCCACTCATTATGCTGCTATGGGCCTGATGACATAGATTTCATTGCTGAGTGATACTGCATTGTACGTAAGTACCACATGTTCTTTATCCATTTTTCACTTTCTGTGATATTGAACTTGTATGGTAAACGAGGTTCTTGTAAACAGAGGCGTCCCAAACTTTGGGGTGGCTGTGTCTTTTTGATTTTAATTTCCCTAAGCTATAGGACCATAAGTGGAAGTGCCCTAGGCTCTGTTGCTTTGTTTTTTAGATGTTTCAGGAAACACCATACACTTCTCCCGAGTGTCTGTTGGCAATTTACATCCCGCCCATCAGCATAACAAGGCTCCCAGTTCTCCATGGCCTGTCCTGCCTTTCTGGATTTTACACTTTTTTCAGATGGCCCTTTTGACCTGGGGGAAGTGAGACTTCATTGTAGTGCAGATTTCCTTTGCAAGTTTGCTTGCTTGGCCAAAAAGGGCGTATGCGTTTTTTCCTGAATATATTCAGGAAAAAACGCATACGCCCTTTTTGGCCAAGTGCATCATTGTGGACGTTCTGCCTCTTTTCCTATGCTTTCAATGTAATTCCAGTCTACCTCCTGAAATCGGTTTCCTGCAATTCTGCCGCGCTTTCAAGTCCTCTTGGCAGCCTTACTTCAGTATATTTTTGGACGATAGCTGTCATTTATAACTCTGCAGGTTTGTGAATTACAGTGCCCCTGAGCTCCTTTCTTCAACTCGCTTTCTTTTGAGCTGGCCGCAACACCGCAGGATGGCTTCAGGCCCTAATCTGGTTCCGGCACGGCACGCTCAGCCTTTGGTTATTTCCTCTTCCTGGTGGGAAATGAGAGTTAAATTTGCCCGTCCAGACACCTCCAGCTAGTCTCTCATTGGTTCTCCCTATTCCTGTTCATCTTCCGCAGAAATTGCAAACTGGGCCAAACAGGACGTTAAAGGCGCTGACTCTCCAAGTGTGGAGAGTGTTAGTAAAGCGTCTGGAATGTTGCACCCGAGTACCAGGGGAGGAAACCTGAAACATATTTGAACACGTCTCCCGTTCACACGGTTGATCATACTCTGGGTTCCACATGCATGTTTTAGCTGAAGGAAGAATAACTTAAACCTGGAGAGTTGAGACCTGTGTAATGGGTACCATGCAATATGACTTCAAAGGGTCTTCATTTGCTCACCGAACCTCTCCAATCCTATCACTGCTGCGTTTATGCCCCTGTACACACGCTTGATTCTCTTTTGGAGACATAGCAATCCATAGGTTTTAAGATACTTACTAGTCAGGTACATTCTTAGGCGTTTAATATGGGGTGTTGAGTCCATTTCGTTGAGCAAGGAGTAGCTCTTGTCTATTCCATATTTGGCTTAAGGAACTTTATCTGTGCTCATTTCAATCTCTGGTTTTATGCAGCACCCCAACTCACCTTTCCCCTTAAACAAGCATAAGTTGGTTTTCTAAATTTGAGACCCTGTTCTGTTTTGGAATTCAGTTCCTGTGTAGCCAAGTTTACATTCCATGTATTACTGATATCTTATGATGTTTCTTTTTCTGTGTGACTTATTTCAGTTAGAATCATCATATCTGAATCCACTCATTGTGCTGCTACGGGCCTGATGACATAGATTTCATTGCTGAGTGATATTGCTTTGTAAGTAAATACCACAACTTCTTTATCCATTTTTCACTTTCTGCGGTGTTGAACTTGTACTGTAAATGAGGTTCTTGTAAACAGAGCCGTTCCAAACTTTGAGGTGGCTGTGTCTTTTTGATTTTAATTTCCCTAAGCTATAGGACCATAAGTGGAAGTGCCCTAGGCTCTGTTGCTTTGTTTTTTAGATGTTTCAGGAAACACCATACACTTCTCCCGAGTGTCTGTTGGCAATTTACATCCCGCCCATCAGCATAACAAGGCTCCCAGTTCTCCATGGCCTGTCCTGCCTTTCTGGATTTTACACTTTTTTCAGATGGCCCTTTTGACCGGGGGGAAGTGAGACTTCATTGTAGTGTAGATTTCCTTTGCAAGCTTGCTTGGTTGGCCAAAAAGGGCGTATGCGTTTTTTCCTGAATATATTCAGGAAAAAACGCATACGCCCTTTTTGGCCAAGTGCATCATTGTGGACGTTCTGCCTCTTTTCCTATGCTTTCAATGCAATTCCAGTCTACCTCCTGAAATCGGTTTCCTGCAATTCTGCCCCGCTTTCAAGTCCTCTTGGCAGCCTTACTTCAGTATATTTTTGGACGATAGCTGTCATTTATAACTCTGCAGGTTTGTGAATTACAGTGCCCCTGAGCTCCTTTCTTCAACTCGCTTTCTTTTGAGCTGGCTGCAACACCGCAGGATGGCTTGAGGCCCTAATGTGGTTCTGGCACGGCACGCTGAGCCTTTGGTTATTTCCTCTTCCTGGTGGGAAATGAGAGTTAAATTTGCCCGTCCAGACACCTCCAGCTAGTCTCTCATTGGTTCTCGCTAGTCCTGTTCATCTTCCGCAGAAATTGCAAACTGGGCCAAACAGGAGGTTAAAGGCGCTGACTCTCCAAGTGGGGAGAGTGTTAGTAAAGCGTCTGGAATGTTGCACCCGAGTACCAGGTGAGGAAAACTGAGACATATTTGAACACGTCTCCCGTTCACACGGTTGATCATACTCTGGGTTCCACATGCATGTTTTAGCTGAAGGAAGAATACCTTAAACCTGGAAAGTTGAGACCCGTGTAATGGGTACCATGCAATATGACTTCAAAGGGTCTTCATTTGCTCACCGAACCTCTCCAATCCTATCACTGCTGCGTTTATGCCCCTGTACACACGCTTGATTCTCTTTTGGAGAGATAGCAATCCATAGGTTTTAAGATACTTACTAGTCAGGTACATTCTTAGGCGTTTAATATGGTGTGTTGAGTCCATTTCATTGAGCAAGGAGTAGCTCTTGTCTATTCCATATTTGGCTTAAGGAACTTTATCTGTGCTCATTTCAATCTCTGGTTTTATGCAGCACCCCAACTCACCTTTACCCTTAAGCAAGCATAAGTTGGTTTTCTAAATTTGAGACCCTGTTCTGTTTTGGAATTCAGTTCCTGTGTAGCCAAGTTTACATTCCGTGTATTACTGATATCTTATGATGTTTCTTTTTCTGTGTGACTTATTTCAGTTAGAATCATCGTACCTGAATCCACTCATTATGCTGCTACGGGCCTGATGACATAGATTTCATTGCTGAGTGATACTGCATTGTACGTAAGTACCACAAGTTCTTTATCCATTTTTCACTTTCTGTGATATTGAACTTGTACGGTAAACGAGGTTATTGTAAACAGTGGGGTCCCAAACTTTGGGGTGACTGTGTCTTTTTGATTTTAATTTCCTTAAGCTATAGGACCATAAGTGGAAGTGCCCTAGGCTCTGTTGCTTTGTTTTTTAGATGTTTCAGGAAATACCATACACTTCTCCCGAGTGTCTGTTGGCAATTTACATCCCGCCCATCAGCATAACAAGGCTCCCAGTTCTCCATGGCCTGTCCTGCCTTTCTGGATTTTACACTTTTTTCAGATGGCCCTTTTGACCGGGAGGAAGTGAGACTTCATTGTAGTGCAGATTTCCTTTGCAAGCTTGCTTGGTTGGCCAAAAAGGGCGTATGCGTTTTTTCCCGAATATATTCAGGAAAAAACGCATACGCCCTTTTTGGCCAAGTGCATCATTGTGGACGTTTTGCCTCTTTTCCTATGCTTTCAATGCAATTCCAGTCTACCTCCTGAAATCGGTTTCCTGCAATTCTGACCCGCTTTCAAGTCCTCTTGGCAGCCTTACTTCAGTATATTTTTGGACGATAGCTGTCATTTATAACTCTGCAGGTTTGTGAATTACAGTGACCCTGAGCTCCTTTCTTCAACTCGCTTTCTTGTGAGCTGGCCGCAACACCGCAGGATGGCTTCAGGCCCTAATCTGGTTCCGGCACGGCACGTTGAACCTTTGGTTAATTCCTCTTCCTGGTGGGAAATGAGAGTTAAATTTGCCCGTCCAGACACCTCCAGCTAGTCTCTCATTTGTTCTCGCTATTCCTGTTCATCTTCCGCAGAAATTGCAAACTGGGCCAAACAGGAGGTTAAAGGGACTGACTCTCCAAGTGGGGAGAGTGTTAGTAAAGCGTCTGGAATGTTGCACCCGAGTACCAGGGGAGGAAAACTGAGACATATTTGAACACGTCTCCCGTTCACACGGTTGATCATACTCTGGGTTCCACATGCATGTTTTAGCTGAAGGAAGAATACCTTAAACCTGGAGAGTTGAGACCCGTGTAATGGGTACCATACAATATGTCTTCAAAGGGACTTCATTTGCTCACCGAACCTCTCCAATCCTATCACTGCTGCGTTTATGACCCTGTAAACACGCTTGATTCTCTTTTGGAGACATAGCAATCCATAGGTTTTAAGATACTTAGTAGTCAGGTACATTCTTAGGCGTTTAATATGCGGTGTTGAGTCCATTTCGTTGAGCAAGGAGTAGCTCTTGTCTATTCCATATTTGGCTTAAGGAACTTTATCTGTGCTCATTTCAATCTCTGGTTTTATGCAGCACCCCAACTCACCTTTCCCCTTAAGCAAGCATAAGTTGGTTTTCTAAATTTGAGACCCTCTTCTGATTTGGAATTTAGTTCCTGTGTAGCCAAGTTTACATTCCGTGTATTAGTGATATCTTATGATGTTTCTTTTTCTGTGTGACTTATTTCAGTTAGAATCATCGTACCTGAATCCACTCATTGTGCTGCTAAGGGCCTGATGACATAGATTTCATTGCTGAGTGATATTGCTTTGTAAGTAAATACCACAACTTCTTTATCCATTTTTCACTTTCTGCGATGTTGAACTTGTACTGTAAACGAGGTTCTTGTAAAGAGAGCCGTTCTAAACTTTGGGGTGGCTGTGTCTTTTTGATTTTAATTTCCCTAAGCTATAGGACCATAAGTGGAAGTGCCCTAGGCTCTGTTGCTTTGTTTTTTAGATGTTTCAGGAAACACCATACACTTCTCCCGAGTGTCTGTTGGCAATTTACATCCCGCCCATCAGCATAACAAGGCTCCCAGTTCTCCATGGCCTGTCCTGCCTTTCTGGATTTTACACTTTTTTCAGATGGCCCTTTTGACCGGGAGGAAGTGAGACTTCATTGTAGTGCAGATTTCCTTTGCAAGCTTGCTTGGTTGGCCAAAAAGGGCGTATGCGTTTTTTCCTGAATATAATCAGGAAAAAACGCATACGCACTTTTTGGCCAAGTGCATCATTGTGGACGTTCTGCCTCTTTTCCTATGCTTTCAATGCAATTCCAGTCTACCTCCTGAAATCGATTTCCTGCAATTCTGCCGCGCTTCCAAGTCCTCTTGGGAGCCTTACTTCAGTATATTTTTGGACGATAGCTGTCATTGATAACTCTGCAGGTTTGTGAATTACAGTGCCCCTGAGCTCCTTTCTTCAACTCGCTTTCTTTTGAGCTGGCCGCAACACCACAGGATGGCTTCAGGCCCTAATGTGGTTCTGGCACGGCACGCTGAGCCTTTGGGTATTTCCTCTTCCTGGTGGGAAATGAGAGTTAAATTTGCCCGTCCAGACACCTCCAGCTAGTCTCTCATTGGTTCTCGCTATTCCTGTTCATCTTCCGCAGAAATTGCAAACTGGGCCAAACAGGAGGTTAAAGGCGCTGACTCTCCAAGTGGTGAGAGTGTTAGTAAAGCGTCTGGAATGTTGCACCCGAGTACCAGGGGAGGAAAACTGAGACATATTTGAACACGTCTCCCGTTCACATGGTTGATCATACTCTGGGTTCCACATGCATGTTTTAGCTGAAGGAAGAATACCTTAAACCTGGAGAGTTGAGACCCGTGTAATGGGTACCATACAATATGTCTTCAAAGGGTCTTCATTTGCTCACCGAACCTCTCCAATCCTATCACTGCTGCGTTTATGCCCCTGTAAACACGCTTGATTCTCTTTTGGAGACATAGCAATCCATAGGTTTTAAGATACTTAGTAGTCAGGTACATTCTTAGGCGTTTAATATGCGGTGTTGAGTCCATTTCGTTGAGCAAGGAGTAGCTCTTGTCTATTCCATATTTGGCTTAAGGAACTTTATCTGTGCTCATTTCAATCTCTGGTTTTATGCAGCACCCCAACTCACCTTTCCCCTTAAGCAAGCATAAGTTGGTTTTCTACATTTGAGACCCTGTTCTGTCTTGGAATTCAGTTCTTGTGTAGCCAAGGTTACATTCCGTGTATTAGTGATATCTTATGATGTTTCTTTTTCTGTGTGACTTATTTCAGTTAGAATCATCGTACTTGAATCCACTCATTATGCTGCTACGGGCCTGATGACATAGATTTCATTGCTGAGTGATACTGCATTGTACGTAAGTACCACAAGTTCTTTATCCATTTTTCTCTTTCTGTTATATTGAACTTGTACGGTAAACGAGGTTCTTGTAAACAGAGGCGTCCCAAACTTTGGAGTGGCTGTGTCTTTTTGATTTTAATTTCCCTAAGCTATAGGACCATAAGTGGATGTGCCCTAGGCTCTGTTGCTTTGTTTTTTAGATGTTTCAGGAAACACCATACACTTCTCCCGAGTGTCTGTTGGCAATTTACATCCCGCCCTTCAGCATAACAAGGCTCCCAGTTCTCCATGGCCTGTCCTGCCTTTCTGGATTTTACACTTTTTTCAGATGGCCCTTTTGACCTGGGGGAAGTGAGACTTCATTGTAGTGCAGGTTTCCTTTGCAAGCTTGCTTGGTTGGCCAAAAAGGGCGTATGCGTTTTTTCCTGAATATATTCAGGAAAAAACGCATACGCCCTTTTTGGCCAAGTGCATCATTGTGGACGTTCTGCCTCTTTTCCTATGCTTTCAATGCAATTCCAGTCTACCTCCTGAAATCGGTTTCCTGCAATTCTGACCCGCTTTCAAGTCCTCTTGGCAGCCTTACTTCAGTATATTTTTGGACGATAGCTGTCATTTATAACTCTGCAGGTTTGTGAATTACAGTGCCCCTGAGCTCCTTTCTTCAACTCGCTTTCTTGTGAGCTGGCCGCAACACCGCAGGATGGCTTCAGGCCCTAATCTGGTTCCGGCATGGCACGTTGAACCTTTGGTTAATTCCTCTTCCTGGTGGGAAATGAGAGTTAAATTTGCCCGTCCAGACACCTCCAGCTAGTCTCTCATTTGTTCTCGCTATTCCTGTTCATCTTCCGCAGAAATTGCAAACTGGGCCAAACAGGAGGTTAAAGGGACTGACTCTCCAAGTGGGGAGAGTGTTAGTAAAGCGTCTGGAATGTTGCACCCGAGTACCAGGGGAGGAAAACTGAGACATATTTGAACACGTCTCCCGTTCACACGGTTGATCATACTCTGGGTTCCACATGCATGTTTTAGCTGAAGGAAGAATACCTTAAACCTGGAGAGTTGAGACCCGTGTAATGGGTACCATACAATATGTCTTCAAAGGGACTTCATTTGCTCACCGAACCTCTCCAATCCTATCACTGCTGCGTTTATGACCCTGTAAACACGCTTGATTCTCTTTTGGAGACATAGCAATCCATAGGTTTTAAGATACTTAGTAGTCAGGTACATTCTTAGGCGTTTAATATGCGGTGTTGAGTCCATTTCGTTGAGCAAGGAGTAGCTCTTGTCTATTCCATATTTGGCTTAAGGAACTTTATCTGTGCTCATTTCAATCTCTGGTTTTATGCAGCACCCCAACTCACCTTTCCCCTTAAGCAAGCATAAGTTGGTTTTCTAAATTTGAGACCCTCTTCTGTTTTGGAATTTAGTTCCTGTGTAGCCAAGTTTACATTCCGTGTATTAGTGATATCTTATGATGTTTCTTTTTCTGTGTGACTTATTTCAGTTAGAATCATCGTACCTGAATCCACTCATTGTGCTACTAAGGGCCTGATGACATAGATTTCATTGCTGAGTGATATTGCTTTGTAAGTAAATACCACAACTTCTTTATCCATTTTTCACTTTCTGCGATGTTGAACTTGTACTGTAAACGAGGTTCTTGTAAAGAGAGCCGTTCTAAACTTTGGGGTGGCTGTGTCTTTTTGATTTTAATTTCCCTAAGCTATAGGACCATAAGTGGAAGTGCCCTAGGCTCTGTTGCTTTGTTTTTTAGATGTTTCAGGAAACACCATACACTTCTCCCGAGTGTCTGTTGGCAATTTACATCCCGCCCATCAGCATAACAAGGCTCCCAGTTCTCCATGGCCTGTCCTGCCTTTCTGGATTTTACACTTTTTTCAGATGGCCCTTTTGACCGGGAGGAAGTGAGACTTCATTGTAGTGCAGATTTCCTTTGCAAGCTTGCTTGGTTGGCCAAAAAGGGCGTATGCGTTTTTTCCTGAATATAATCAGGAAAAAACGCATACGCACTTTTTGGCCAAGTGCATCATTGTGGACGTTCTGCCTCTTTTCCTATGCTTTCAATGCAATTCCAGTCTACCTCCTGAAATCGATTTCCTGCAATTCTGCCGCGCTTCCAAGTCCTCTTGGGAGCCTTACTTCAGTATATTTTTGGACGATAGCTGTCATTGATAACTCTGCAGGTTTGTGAATTACAGTGCCCCTGAGCTCCTTTCTTCAACTCGCTTTCTTTTGAGCTGGCCGCAACACCACAGGATGGCTTCAGGCCCTAATGTGGTTCTGGCACGGCACGCTGAGCCTTTGGGTATTTCCTCTTCCTGGTGGGAAATGAGAGTTAAATTTGCCCGTCCAGACACCTCCAGCTAGTCTCTCATTGGTTCTCGCTATTCCTGTTCATCTTCCGCAGAAATTGCAAACTGGGCCAAACAGGAGGTTAAAGGCGCTGACTCTCCAAGTGGTGAGAGTGTTAGTAAAGCGTCTGGAATGTTGCACCCGAGTACCAGGGGAGGAAAACTGAGACATATTTGAACACGTCTCCCGTTCACATGGTTGATCATACTCTGGGTTCCACATGCATGTTTTAGCTGAAGGAAGAATACCTTAAACCTGGAGAGTTGAGACCCGTGTAATGGGTACCATACAATATGTCTTCAAAGGGTCTTCATTTGCTCACCGAACCTCTCCAATCCTATCACTGCTGCGTTTATGCCCCTGTAAACACGCTTGATTCTCTTTTGGAGACATAGCAATCCATAGGTTTTAAGATACTTAGTAGTCAGGTACATTCTTAGGCGTTTAATATGCGGTGTTGAGTCCATTTCGTTGAGCAAGGAGTAGCTCTTGTCTATTCCATATTTGGCTTAAGGAACTTTATCTGTGCTCATTTCAATCTCTGGTTTTATGCAGCACCCCAACTCACCTTTCCCCTTAAGCAAGCATAAGTTGGTTTTCTACATTTGAGACCCTGTTCTGTCTTGGAATTCAGTTCTTGTGTAGCCAAGGTTACATTCCGTGTATTAGTGATATCTTATGATGTTTCTTTTTCTGTGTGACTTATTTCAGTTAGAATCATCGTACTTGAATCCACTCATTATGCTGCTACGGGCCTGATGACATAGATTTCATTGCTGAGTGATACTGCATTGTACGTAAGTACCACAAGTTCTTTATCCATTTTTCTCTTTCTGTTATATTGAACTTGTACGGTAAACGAGGTTCTTGTAAACAGAGGCGTCCCAAACTTTGGGGTGGCTGTGTCTTTTTGATTTTAATTTCCCTAAGCTATAGGACCATAAGTGGAAGTGCCCTAGGCTCTGTTGCTTTGTTTTTTAGATGTTTCAGGAAACACCATACACTTCTCCCGAGTGTCTGTTGGCAATTTACATCCCGCCCATCAGC